>NC_092859.1:147008035-147125068 GCF_032062135.1 Pyxicephalus adspersus
GACACACACGCAGGATCAGATATCTGGAGCTGTCTTATAAACGGGTGAGTGTCTTATTTTAATTATGTTTTTTAAAAATCGGGGGTGGCTTACTTAATGGGGATGTCCTAAAATCGGGGAAACACGGTATAAGTCCTTAATCCATTCCAGATCCTTGGACTTATACCAAACAAATTTTTCCCATAAGAAATAAAAGCAAAATGATTAATCCGTTCCTATGAAAAAAAATCCTATTGTTATTGGCATAATATACATTGATATGGCTGTATAAAATAATTTAAACACTGCTTAATACTAAAATACATGAATACAAAAGCAATTAGATGGAAATAAATTAAAATTTAATCTCACTTTACCTTTCTTAGAAGAGTTGAGTGTCTACTAGGATGGTGCTGAGAATGGGGGAGGAGGAAATGTTATGTAATTCACAGAGAGTTATAGCGCGGGTTGTTCACTGAATGGTAGTAACTGACGTACTGACGCTCGTGGGCAGTCGTGGCTTTGTCTGAAGAGAGGAAAATAAGGGTAGCGCGCGGTGTTATGACTCATTTTGACCCATACAAGTTATAGCACAAAGGTTGTATACCAAGCAAAATTTTTCGTGTCCAAACAGGACTTATACCGAGTTGGACTTATTCCAAAGCAGACTTATACTGAGGTACCACTGTATCTTGAAAAACAGGAATTAAGGATTTTATCAATATATATTGATATCTAAAAAGTAAAGCAATACATATCAAATCTATAAAACAACATTTTATTATTAAAAGCATACAAATTGTTTTTTATCTATTGGACAAAAATAGAAACCATTTTTTTCACATATGCTCTGTCCTTTTCTGAAGTAACAGCTTTAAACCCCAATGCGTTTCGTGAATCATCTATCATACTTACATATGACAAATATAGGGAGAGAGAATAGACGATCCAACAACCCCCTTAAACACTGGCTTTTCTGCAATAACTGGGGTGTGATAACCAAACTGAGGTGTAGCCACCTTTGAGAAAGCTACACTTCAACTTGGCTTTTTCATTCAGATTCAGACCCTCGAAGTGTCATTCCAATCATTGCAACAAAATATTGAGCTGGAAAACGTTGGGAGAATTTCTGTTCTCAAAAGAAAAAACATAACTGCTGATGGGCTGACTGATCTCATCATGCTGTACTGAAGATTTGGTATTCTTTAATAAAACCTTTAGCCTTGTCTATCTCTGTTTTATGATAAATTATATAACTTACAAAATCAACAAATTTAATAAACTTGCACTTTTAATATTTGATATCTCTAGACATTATCATTCTGTCTTTAAAGAAAAGCTTGCAAAACTGTTACAGCCGTTTCTGATTTATTGTAAGCTCAGTTGACCACTGCAAGCTCTTAGGTCTTCATATTTAAACAGATAATGAGAAATTCCTAAAATGCCACAGGATTAAATGCCTTTAAGTGGTTTACGTGTGTTAAAGAGAACATGAAAATGACACTTTAAAGAAAACTTAGTGTTTAAGATGCCATAATATTTGAGATAATGCCTTCCTTATGCAGACAAGTTTCTGATTTCACAAGTGTGTCTATGGATTGTAATCTTGAAGTTGTGAAGAATTATTACTTTTTTTTTTTAGATTGATTTTATTTAGTTTTTATTAGATAACTGCTATATTAAAAATATAATGAAAGAAACGTAACCTTGTAAAATTCTTGGTTTAAGGCATTACTTAAAATATTCAAGCAATTGAGTCAATATTATAGTAATTATGGAAGGGGTGATCAATGGCAGGATGTGTATTTCTTTCAGTGGAACATTCCGTTAAACTTAAAGCGGACCTCAACTCAAAATTTTTACTTTACATAAAAGGGCAGACAACCCTTTTATATAAAGAAAAAAATGTTTTTTGTTTATTTGAAGGGTGCAGTGCTACAGCCATCAAGTGCAGAGCCTATTGGGATACCTACATCACACATGCACAGTGAGATCGGCAATTCTTTTTTCCTCCATCTACATCACCCAATCTCTCCCCTGCGCAGTGTGAGATCGGGTAATTCAGGAAGAAGAGTAGAGAAGATGGCGATAGATGGTTCGGGGTAGGTGTTGTAGATTGGTTCTGAGGGCAGCAAGTTCACAAGAAGTGTGAAAGAGCTCAGAAGCCGAAGATGGATACCGGGACGGCGCGGCACCCAATAGAAAATAACTGATTGACGGATCTGCGGGATAAAAGGTGATTTTTTTTATTTTGTCTTTAGTTCCGCAATAAAAAGAAGAGATAAATACAGCCACACGTTGTAGATTTACTAAAATGTAGGAGGTTTGCGGCGCCTTTTGATGGCCAAGTAGAAACCATCTCCATGTGGAAAGATTACTCCTTGTGGTCAGCAGCTGGAATGTTCATTAGGATTGTGATCCACCTAAAATCAAGGACAAAATATTCAATCTCAGCATTACCACTGCCAAGGGAGTGATGAAAATATTCTTCAACTTCCAGGTTAAAAGTTTATTATGAAGGGGCTACAATAAAGCTGTTTATACTGCACAAAGTTTGGACTCTTCTATTCTTTTACATTGGAAGCTGTTACTGCCACTAATTGCAACCCTGGAGATTCAGTATAACTGTATTTGGTCTTGTCCTCTTGGACTTCTTCCCCTTTCATTGAACAGCACAGCACTTTGTGTACAGTGCTTGTTCTTTTATACTTCACTGGAAATATTGTTTGAACAATCTGTTCCTCAGTGTAATCCTATGGAGACTTTATCCAAAGAATAAGCCCACACTTCAGACTCTCTACAGCAGTGTTTCTCAACCAAGGTAGCATGGAACCCTGTGGTTACTTCAGAGAGTGATAGGGGTTCCTTGAGTAATTTGTGCCTCTCAGGTCAGTTACCACTGACACCAATGATCTTTAGCTATTTGTAGGGGTGCATTCTTCCCATTGGGCAACGATGTGAGAGAAATTCTTCCCAATGGTCTCCAAGCTAATGTACTGTGACCTGTGGATATAGTACATATAGCAGGCATTCCCTAAAGACCTAAAACTTATTTTAAGAGTTCCCCATGTTAGAAAGGTCAAGAAACACTACTCGAGGTTGCTAGGGTTTCTTCGAGCAATGGGCTATTATTGGCCTCTAAAGTCAGTTTAACTGACACCAATGATGTTTTTGGCTATCTCCAATGGTGATATTCTTCCCACTGACCAGTAATGTAAGAGACATTCCTCTTTCTTACCACCTGGCTAATGTACTGAGAGCTGTGGATATAGTAATCACAGTCTGTGTTCCCTAACGACCTAACATTTGAAGTTCCCCCGTGTTTAAAAAAAAAAAAAAAGTCAAGAAAGGCTGTTTTAGAAGAATGAATGAGAGCAATGCGGCAACAAAAAAGATTTTGATGTTTGTTGCCAATAAAGCTTTGTTGCCAATGTCTTGCCAATTCAGGGACTGGGACTAAGGGGAAAACTTTGAGCTTTGATAATTGTTTGATTATTTTTTCTCCCATTATAGTGTTTATATAAACCAGGTTAGGGTTAGGGACAGGCAACAGTGTCTTTGTGTAAAGAATTGATTTTTCTACAAGCACTATAAAATTCCTTAATATTTATAAAGGGTATGTTAATATTTTTAGCTGGAACAATACAGGTCTCAGAAATAAATTTTTTCACGGTAGTTAGTTTTTATACAATAGTAGCTGTGTGTCCATACTGTATATGGTCCATACACCTCCTTTGGTTCTTCAGGGAGTTTTTTTGTCTTTGCCCTTAAAACGTATAACCTTTACTGTGCACATTGTTTAGATTTTATGCATGAAAGAAAACATTAGATGTTGGAAACACTTCTGGTGTGTGTGTGTGTGTATGTATGTGTGTGTGTGTGTGTGTATATATATATATATATATATGTATATATATATGTATGTGTGTGTATATGTATATTACACATGAATTGCAGCTCTTTAACAATGAACTAAATATTGTTTATAGGTTGTAACCTCTGATTTTGTTATTAGTATTCTTCTCCTAGTTTAATGATTTGCATACAGCTTAACAGATTGTGCAACCGTCACTGGAAAGCTCATTAAAGAATATGATGTGTTCGTCACTGGTATTTCTCAGAATGGAAGTTGTAAAACATTTAAATTGGAAATCTGCACATATACTTGTTAGTAATTGTCTTTCCATGATTCCTGCGCTACTTTAGTGGTGGACCTTTTAAATCCTCGATTTCCAATCCCATTAGGTAGATTGGGTAGGCTTATCTCTCAGGCCATTGAATGTATCAAGTACAAAAAGACACCCAGAAAACAGAATTTGATTTCATTTACCCTATAACAGTAAAAAAAAAAAAAAAACAATGTTCAATGTTTGTGCTTTTGATATTTGTATGTTTTTCTAGTTCAGTGTTTTTCAGCAAGGGCTCCGTCAAAGGTTGCTAGGGGATCCTTGAACAATTTAATTCTCTCATATCAGTTACCACTGACACCAATGATCTTTTTGGCTATGTATAATGGTGGAAATCTTTCCACTAACCAGCAATGTAAGAGGCATTCTTCTTATTGACCACCAACTCTGAGCATATTGTAAATACTAATAGTTCTCTGAGACCTGAAAAACATTTCAAGGGTTCCTTTATGGTACAAAGGTTGAGAAAGGCTTCTCTTTTCTCTAGAGCACATTAGGATATTTGTATATTATTTGGTATATAATATGTAAAGTAACTTTTACCCAGGTTCTATTAGTTCTTGCTGGTAAAATCTGCTGAGCTGTGTTTCTCTGCAGGGCAACATGCTCAGGCTTCGCCACAATTTACAAGTTTTTTAGGCAGCTGCCTCTTCTGTGAGCACCTATTGGATTTATTGGCATCATTTCTTCGATCACACAGCTCTATTTGTCTTATTGTTATCTTCTTTTTAGCGCCAGCATGTTATGCAGCATTTTACAAAATCCAATCTAATGTCACTATCATAGTCATATGTCATGGTCTAATGCCAATTTGGAAAGGGGTGGGGGGGGTCAACTAACCTTCCTGGATGTGGTAGGAAACCCATTCAAACACTGGGAGAACATACCAACTCCATGCAGATAGTGCCGCCGTGGCTGAGATTTCACCCTTGGACGTAGCGTTGTACACATTACATTTTCTTTACATTTTTTGCACACTTGAGATTGAGTGAGGCTAATATTAGCTTTCATATGAATGCATTTTGAAGAATAGTTGAACTGTTTCCTGTGCCGTATGGCTGGATACAGTAATGTAGTTCTTTTGAAAGGTAAGAGTATGTAGTTAAATTAGTCTCTGGGCTATAATTTTTTGCGTGGGCTACATTCCTCTGTGATTTGATTAAATAACCCACTTGTGAGCAATTCAGAGACTGAAAGCCCTTAACGTGGAGCCTTCTGCCTCATATCTCTGTAACCACATGTCAGACATCCTGTTTGATTTGATGTGAGGCCAGGTGATGGGTGAATAATGCTTTACTTGTGTAGGGAACTGCTGAACTGAATGCTTAGACTGCCATCTATATGTCTAACGTACAGAAGTGTTCCAGCAAGAAAAAACATGTATACTGTGACAGTTACAGGAAATGAGGCTCTTAAAGAAGAGTCTTATTCATAATAGATTTCGTCGTGGTATTGTCAAAATAAGGTGTCAGAATTTAATCAGCATTCCTATATTATTGAAGTTTTAAAATTCATTATTTTCTGTAAAAATTGACCAAAGCCATTGTAGATCAAGCTGAAAGGTATTGTTGATGAGAAGGTAACTGAAAATCCACAGAAAATCCGGTATTTCCATGGAGTGCAGTCTATTAGACACTCGGCCTATTAAGTATTAAAGCGGAACTAAGCTAAAAATAAAATGAATCACATTTACCTTTAATCCCGCAGGTTGCTCGATGGTGCTGGTCCTTCCCACAATGCGGTCCGGCATTGTCCTGGAATTCCAGGCGCCACCATCTCCTATCTTCTCTTCTTCTTGTCCCCTTGCTATGTCGCCCAATCTCGCACTGCACAGGTGCGAAATTGAGTGACATAGCTGCTATGAAGGAAAAAAAAGAACAACGATCTCACTGCGCATGCGTGAGGTTGACATCTCTTTCCCCTTAGTGGAAAAAATGCCCCATCTGCGCAGAGCCAGAGCTCCCCAGGATGCATGACATAGGTATCCCGGGGGGCTCTGTATGGTGATCAAGACTTAAAGGCATGGTGCTGCACCTCCCTTGCACTTAAGATAAAAATGTTTTTTTTATTAGGAAGGGTTGACTACCCTATGTAAAGTTAAAATGTTAAGTTTAGGTACGCCTTAAGTTGGTATATGTATTAGTATACTGCCAAAAAAATTTGATAATTACCAGCAGCGAACTATTTATGAGAGAGCAAGTACCTTAACACTCTAATACAGAATTTCTGTGAAAATACCTTTTACGTCCACCTACTTCTGCTAGAATGCATCTAGCACACTTCTAATATAAGTTTACATTAAGTGTCCCTTGTCATTGCAAAGGCCGAGCATTATGGTCAACGAGGTCACTAAATAAGGACATCACAAAAAGTTTCTACTTTATTTAAAAGGGTTATAACCCCCTGCCTTTTGTCTTTACTGCCACGGTGATAAGGACTGAATGGGAGCGCAGAGCCTCCAGGGATACGATACATACGTCATGTTTCCCATGAGGCTTCAGTCTGCTCCTTCTGTGAATGCCTGCACTCGAGCATGCCCAGAAGGAGCTTTTCCAGCCAATGAAAAAAAAGTGACGATCTCACGCATGTGTAGTGAGATTGGCACTCTGTTTTTCCTTTACAGGAGGATACATCATCTGATCTCAAGTGTGTGAGATTGGGTGACGTGACAGAAGAAGACCGAAGTAAATTGCCACGCCCAACACTTCCTTTTGCTCCAGAACCAAGGATGATTCCAGGGCGGGGCAGGACCAAATCGAGGCCAGGAGGGATCAGGGGCTTTGGGGAAGTAAAGAGAAGTGCTATTTATTTTTTTTTATGACAGTTTTGCTTTAAGAGTGCACTATTATCGCAGAGCACTCATTTTAGCAACAGGTTTGCGATAAATAATGGGTTTGCTGAACGTCAGCTCGTCATTTATTTTTAAAGTTAGTAAGTCTGTTTTTATTTGAATATAGTGCTATGGTACTATGTTAATAATGTACCCCTGTACCCATTCCTCTGGAAAGGGGTGGAGATTGGGTCACCCCCTTATTAAATGTGTTTTCCAGATTCTAAGAACCTCCTACATCCTTTTAAGTCTGGTTGGAATTTAGGTGGATTACTACTTCTTCATAGAGGAATCCTTTATTCAAAGATAAAACTGACCCCCTATCCTGAATGTGACCTCCAGTCACATGCAGAATCCAATGGAGATTGATCTTTAAACTGCAGGATTATGAAAAGAGAAACTCAGCTACCCTAATACAGTTATAAAAATCATAAAGCAGTGATATCACCACATGAGGCGCTCAGAATTTCTTGTAGAAGAAGCAGACACAAACTTTAAAGATACTATTAAAAGGATGCAATATCAAAAATGTTAAATAAAGCGATAGTCAAACCAACAGTGCATTCTTTTCCATTTTTAGCACTTGAGAAAAACACAATGTTTTCATATTAGATGTTTAAACCTATTCAGAGTACTTAACCTGACCCCCTGTTCTTTTATCCATGATTTAGCACGCAGCCGCTGTGAAATATTGTATTTAATGCGCATTTTATTTTAACTTGCTGTTCACTTCATGCAATATAAACCCCATAAATGTGAATGTGGAGTGAATTCAGCCAATAAGTTAACTTTTTAAATGCGTAACATAGAAAACCCATTGAAAGCCTTTCATGTTGCTCTTTCCTGCTGGCAAACATAAAACACAAACTATGACATCTGAAAACTTACAGTACATGGAACATTCCTCATGGCAGAAATGTCGCCTTTATTTTCCCCAACACGTGCTCTTGTTTAACCTTGAAATTTCTGAGCACATGTATTTAACAGAAAAAAGCTGTCTGATGTGTCTGTAAAGGATCATTGGATTGATAAAAAAATACTTTGGAACACCTGGAAATCTGCACCAGGTTAGCTAGTTATAGTTTAAAGTTCAAAAGTCAAAAGTTCCCCTAGAATAGGTGTTTTTTGGATTTACAACTTTAGCATTGCACCATGAAGGCTCACCACTATTTCCAGTTCTGCGGTCGAACGATAAA
Source organism: Pyxicephalus adspersus (assembly GCF_032062135.1). NCBI lineage: Eukaryota > Metazoa > Chordata > Amphibia > Anura > Pyxicephalidae > Pyxicephalus > Pyxicephalus adspersus. Next base: position 147,016,228 of record NC_092859.1, read on the forward strand.
CACAAATGCAGTGTAAATATCGTATATGTTTGGTTTTATGATATTTACTCAGGTTTTATTGGCCAGCACCAATTAAGTTCTAGAGCTCCGTTTTCCTTTATACATTTCTGCAACAGTTTCTGTGCAATGCAGTTTTAAATTCCAAGTAGCTTCCTGTAGTTCATTGAGTTATGACTACTTTTATCTACTGCTTGGCTAGAGAGGCATAAGTGGAATAACAATTCCAAAATGATGTTTAATATTGGCTTCCCAGAGCCTGAAATTTGTTCTACTCAATCAACTTGTAACCAGAACAAATCTGCCACTGATTCCAGTTTCTTGGTTGCTATTCCAGTTCATTAGCTTAAGTATTTTGTGAAACATGTAAAAAAAAACAAAACATTTTCCTCACTCCATAAGTCAGAATTGGCAACCTCCTAGAGCAAATTATTACATTAAACACATGACGTGTTATTGAGATATAAGTGTCCCACCTACAGTTAGCAGTTGTGTGGCAAACAACAAATATAAGTGTAAAACATGTTTATTCAATATTTAATAAAATATAAGCACATATAGGGTCTAAAAACATTTTCACCACAGACTTCAAAGCCTTAACCAAAAGCAATGATATTCATATAAACCCAACCTGTTTCACAGGATTAATTTGCTTCTTCAGGGAGGATACTCACTTCAAGATGTATCTTACAATAGATATGATAATGTTCCAGGTCCTTAATAAAGTCATGTCATGTAGCTGTGCATATTGTGAAGTGACAGACAGCTCATATCCTCCTATGACCAAACCTATACAAACTAGTCCTATAATTGAAGTGTCATTGACCATGGACTCGATCGTGTTGGTTCCCTATGTTGATAAATATTCCTGCCTGCCCCTGAAATTATCTTGCTTCATTTTCTTGTTTGGGGCTATTGTTGTAGCCCTAATTGAGACTGTATCATAGACCTAGAACCCTTTCTTCCTTATATCTATTGTAAGGTACATCTTGAAGAGAGTATGTACCCTGAAGAAGCAGCTAAATCCCATGAAACAGGTTGGGTTTATATAGATAACATTGCCTTTGGTTAAGGCTTTCAAGTTTGTTGTTGTGTCCAATGTTAAATGTTTTTAAACCCTAAATGTGGTTCTAATTGTATGGCGTATTGAATAAATGTGTTTGATGAGAAGTCCTTTCTGGCAGGCATTTTTCATGGCATAAGTCTTCTACCAAGGGTCCTTCTACTTGCCTGTCAAATTCAGCATACTTCCATGCTAATAAGATTTTGTAAAGAGGAAGACTAAAAGTAATTAAAATTGGTATTTTATTAAAGTAGAAAGAATTTGAAGAAGTGAATTAAAAGCTCCAAAACTTATATTTAACCAAAGCACCTTTTCCTGATACCCAATGCAGTGTTTGGTCACCTGTAATAGAAAGTCAACCACTTTGCCAGGAACAAGCTCAAAAACCATTTTCTAATATCTTAATTCACCTGCAATTAAATAATTTAATTTCCAGATGGGAACGTTCATAAACATTGTTCTGCTGAATGAGAACTTTTGTAAAACTCTTAAGAGTTTCATCCCCGAGCATGATAAAATGTGCAGGCCATAGCTTGGTGGTGGTAAAAGCAGTATTGGAGTTTGGGTGCAGGACCCACTGTGACCATGGCAGATTTTTTATTAGGCATTGGGTCTTTATTATGCAAATGATAAATGATCATACATGGGCAAATTTTTTTAACAAGAATAACAGGACGGGAGATTTGCATATTTTAAATAAACCATCACACTGCCAATAGCTACTTGGCTGACATCTCAGTTATGTAAAAGATGTTCCATTTCAAATTGTCATAGACCTTGTCCAACATGTTCTGGTAGTATCAAAGGTTCACTTACTCTCAGATGATGTGGATCACTTATGGCTAGCCTTTGCAATTGTGCAAGCCCAGATATCACCGTATTATTATTCTATTTGTGGACTTTTTTTTTTGACCATACCTTAATGATAACCCCTTTTTCCACCCAGTACATATAAATGAAAGGAGATAGAAAAGCCCCTCCAGCCCCTCCACCCCCTATGCTAATTTTTCAAAGAACTTAGTTGTATTTGCCTATAATCTTAGCAAGCAATGGGTTCTGGTGCCAAAATGGCCAATCACTGCCCATCAGTTCTTGCTTTCTAGCTAGAAGAGGGGTAATGTGTAAAAAGCATGGCTTTCATAAATGCAATGCTTTTTTTCTTATAATCCTGAAAATCTATATTGTTTTCTGTACTATGGATTTATATCTATCCACATATAACCTTTTTTGTATATACAGTAGATAGATAACAGACATTAGATATCTAAATAATATGTCAGTGCCTACATCAGATGGCTTAATAACTACCAGAAGAACTAACAGGATTGTATTAACATAATGATAGTAAAGGTACATAGCATTTATTCTGTTCTTTAAAGAGCCGTATCTTCGGAGTCATTTCTTGGTCCAAAGAGCCTCTCCGACACTGTTCGCCCATCATATTTTGGCAAATTTCCCCCAAAGTCCGCTGGCAGTATGTCAGGGTCAATTTCCTTGTAGAAACTCTCCAGGTCATCTCCATGTACAAACACCTAAAATATTTAAATTCATTGAGCATATTTCTGTGAATACTGGTGGCATTGCAGAATTAGTTTTAAATTGCTCTCTGCAAAAATTGCAGTTGGTAAAACCAAATCCTTTAGGGTGCATACTGTTTTTTTTAAGTTTGTGTTTTAGAAAGGATTGAAAAACTAGACTGCTCATTAGCAATTTTAGAATAGATTAGCAATGGCTAGTTTTCTCAAAATTTCCTCAACCAAGATCAAAGCATAGTATGGAGAAAGAAGACATTAGGAACTTGGTTCCACCAATGCCAGATGCCAAGTATAATTTCCTATTACAGATTTTTAAGCATCCAGTTATATAGACATTAGTTCAGTGAAGTCATGGGCACACATGACTCTACTTTAGGGTAGGATTAAGATTTTCACCACTTAAGGCATTATTGCTAACAAAGGTTTGCATGTCCCTTCTGCAATTAAATTCTTCCTGCTTTCAAATTTAAAAGAGAAATTTTAATTTTACTTTACCATAAAAATTGGATTACTGAGGTAATTAAATCATGTCCATTGTCACACTTACCTCTTCCTCGCTAAAGCGCAGGTGCCTCTCCTCTGTGCATGCGGGCAATTCTTATCCTGGGTGTGCCTGCTCTTCTAAGTGTTATCAGTTTCACCGAACCCGCCAGCCAATCAGGAAATAGCCTCTTAATAATCCCTGGCTATTTATCTAGCTCAGACACAGCATTCAACATTTGTGCAACGTGTCTCCACTACTGGCAAGTCCCCTAGCTCTGCTGAGCCTTTACTCTATAGCTGTGGTTTAATTTAGTGCTCTCCCTGTCCAGCTCCTGTGTTAATCCCCTATTGCCCAGTCTGGTCTTTCCCTGCCTGACCCCTGGCTTGTGATGTCACCTCTCTTGCTTGCTGACTGCATCAGCCCTGGCCTTCCCTGACAATTCTTCTGCTTAGTGATTTGGTACCGTGTAAAATCCTCCTACCCACCCTGGTGTGCCCAAGGAATGCAACCTGGCAATAACCAGCAGCGCAATATCCTGACCACTAGGGGGTCTTGAGAAACTTGGTTACTGCTTAGACTCTGCGCCGTGACCCTTCTCAGGGCTCACACTATTTCTGTGCAAGCCATAGCACCCCCTAGTGGCCCTGTCTTCCCAAGCATGACATCCATCTCATTCCAGAGTCCATAAATTACATCAGTTAATTCTGAGGAATAATGCCTAAATAGGAGTGTTTTTGTCCAAGCCATTATTTTCATTCTTAATACCAAACATTCCATGTCTCTAATGGTAGACTAAATTGATATTAATCATTTCCACGAAGCTTCAGCAAAACACTCAACTCTCAAGGTTTGCACTCTGGATATAAAAGCAGAATTATCTTTCAATTATGGCATCAATAACCCTTCTCTGGAAGCCTTCTGTGCTTTCTAAGAAATGATGAGCATACTGTCTGTCAACATAATGACCTTATTGTTGCTTATCTTAAATTACATTAAGAATAGCCTTGTATGGAGGCGTTGAGTCATGGTAACATAGTGTATAAGCAACTCCCAAGATAACAAATATTGCTTTTTTCTGACTCACCCTCTCAAGAAGTTTACTTTTCAGAAATGGTTTTACAACATTGTAGGTTGTAGTAAAGTACCAGGGTTGGTGTATGAAATGAACCGCTTTAAACCTGGCAGGAAAGGAGTCCTGTTGAAAACAAATATAAGCAAAATATAAAGTTACAAAATACATACTGATTCTAGAAACAAACCATACTTGTAGTAAAGAGACATAGTTATAGTGATTCAGGCTGTTACAGACCTAAAAGCATTGAAACCGAACTCGCAATCTGCCATTTGTTGAAAGATTCTGCCGTAGTTCCAAGTATTGGGTGCATTTTCTTTTGGGCATTTTTGCCTTGTGAAAGTGGCATTTTAACAACATGCAATATTAAATCGCTGTTCATAAATTTGTTTTAACTTTATGCATGCACTTATATAATTAGGATGGTAAGCTCTGTTGGGCAGGGTCCTCTTCTCTTCTTAAATCGTTGTTTGTACATGTCAGATAGGCAGGTTTGTCATCTGTAGCCCCTATTTATTATACAACCCGGTTATAGCGGGAGGCCAGAGATGTTTAACTTCATTGAAAATTAAAATATGGTGAGAAATTCCAGAGATACATGCAGTTGAACTTACATTCAAATCTGTAGTTTACTTTATCACCTAGACCCTAATTCTTCCTGAGATATCCCTATTGACCCATGATGCATCCATGGCATTTTAGGACCCTTTGGATAACCTAACAGTGCTCGCCAACATTTCCAACCTCAGGGACCACTAAATTCACCGAACTCAGACCGGGCATGTGTGGGGAGCCGTGTATCACTCAAAGGGGAATAAACGTCCTACAGAGTGACGTCATGATGCCAGAACCATCCCACTCTCCCATCACAGGCTTAGATCTGCTTGCTAAATGCCGGGGGGTACAGTAGTGCAGGGCTGTGGATGCAACAAAATAGTTGTGTCCACAGCCCTGCGCTACTGTTCCCCCCCAGGATGTTTAGCAAGCAGGTCTGAGCCTGCGATGGGACAATGGGCAGTTGTGTCCATACGAGGGAGAGAGCCGGGGATCACCAAAATATTCTCTGCTGACCCAACAGGTTGGAAGACTTCTTTCAAAGGATTTGCATGATTTCAGCTGCCTATATTTCTGCGTCTTTAAATTGTTTACCCTTAGGGCAACATCTCCCTATAAATATTTTATTTTCAAAGGTTTTTTGAGTTTTTGTAAGTATTGAACGCCAATAGTGGGGGTGTAAGTAGGGAATAAGCAAACAGCAATACTTTCAATCAAACAGTTACAATACACATGAATTACAAGAAGTAGTGTTATAACATTATTTGTAAAATCTAAGGATCAGGCAAGGATTCCAAACACAGAAACAAGACATGGAGTGCACCATAGCTCTAGCCTAAAAACTTTGTAGTCTGTCCCTATAAACATTTTATTAGTACGTTCCATCAACATTGCCCAGGTCTGTGCCAGGTTTACTACACAGCCGTATGATTTTTTTTTTATTATGTAGTTATTTATATCAGCATCAGCTTTTTCTAAAGACTTCCAACCACCAAATATTGGCTACGTTAATAGGTAAGCAATCGCAAATTTTGTGTTGATTGTGAATTTACCTGCAGCATGTCCACCATCTTTTTCAGTTCATATGGTTTAATGCCAGAAGCCTGTTGCATTGTGAATCCTTTAAAGTTTTCTATAATACAGAAGCCATTGATTTGTGTCTCTTCATTTTCCAGTAGGTCCTCCAGAATAATACAATAGGCACGTAAGATCTAAAAAAAAAATCCAAATACTAAGTTTTTAATGATTATATATAATACCTGCTAGAGCTTGTGAAATAAAGTGGTTGTCTCTACGGCATATTTATATATCACTCTGCACAGATCTGGAAGAAATACACAGAACATACAGTAATTGAATTTATAGTACACAAACCTTGTACATTGGGACAATATTTGCTCATCCCTTTTCCCTAGTTTTATAGGAATTTGGTATCAAGTTAAGACAAACCTCGTCAAAGGTGATCTCCTCGTAATCCCAGTTTTCAATGTTAAAAAGGAGAATGACTCTTCCATTTTTGTCTCTACTGGGCAGAATTCCTGGATATCCAGCATCTATTGTGCTTCGTACCGCCTCCGGGGTCAGGTTTTCAAACAGCTCTGGGTATTGTTGACGGAAGTTGACGTAACCTGTGTGAAAGATTAAGTGTAAGTGGTCAGTGTGGTCTCTGTGAGGTTTACCAGGTTTGAGTGTTGAAAACTAATCCCGGATTCTAAAACCTAGATCAGTATACATGAGACAGAACAAAAGACTGGTACCAGTGTAAAGTGTTGATCAGAATGTTCTTCCAGGAGATCTACAAACTTTGGCTTGGAGATCAAAAAATATGGGCTAAGGCTTTCCTAGTGAGTGATAAGCTGTCCTAATTTATTGTTTCCCATTAAGCTCTTATTGGGCTTTGAGGAGCTCGTGCTCGTTCTTAGGGTGAGTAGACGCTTTGCATTGGCCAGTCTTAAGCTCGTGCAAAAATCTAGCGAGCAGTTCTCGGATGTTGTTTAGCATTCTGCCATTGCAGATCACTAAACAACTGATCAGGGATAACTACTATGCGGGCAGACACAGAGGGTTGCCTCCAACTTGTCTTTCCCTGTCCTCAGAACTGAACATTGCTGCGTGTATAGCACGCATTTCAGTGTCACCAGGGCTAGATTTGTACTTTTTTTTTATCCCCTGGGGCAGCTAGCTTTTGCTTGTAGAACCTTTTATTGAGGGGATGAGGGCTGTGATTATAGAGGGAGGTTGGTCAATGGTGGGAGACATGATGGTCAAGCTACCACTAGCTCTGCTCAATGCTAAATATTTTTATGTATAATAATGATAATTTTAAAGCTGTCGTCATACCAGTAAAAATGTCACCCCATTGGCCATGGCATAGGTTGCCTTGAAGGAAATTCAGTCTTGAGTGTCACTGGAATCAATAATGAAAGATAAATTCCAGAGACAAAAATTGACGTGTATGGGTCTTAAGTGGCAAATGGATTATCTCTTTTTACCACCTCTCACTTTCAGTCCCAGTAACAATGGTTACCAGGGAAAATACAGAGAGTGACTTGGAACTTGCATAATATTAAAAAAATATTGCAGAGGGTTACCTTTAGATTTACTTCCATTCACTAGATGAATTTAAAAAATAGTTTGCACGTGGTACAGTAGGTTTCGATTTAGGCACTAATTTATTAGTAAGAATTGGTGGTCCAATTCTTTATTCTCAACTTTTTTTAATCTTATGACCACTTTTATGGATGAGATTAACACAATATTGTAATTTCTTATTTCTGGTGATGATTGCCATCTTTATAAATGAGCCCCACATTCTGATAAATATCCTTCTATTGTTTGAATTATCCATAGCTGGGTATAGCTTGGATGTTTTATATCGTGACGGCCCAATAAATGCTAGTTCTGTAGGCATTGTACTTTCTTGATACGAAAAGCATTAGCTTCATACCCATGTCAGTTGATTTCTAACTAAAATTTGTCTCAGGCAATAAAATGGCATGTGTACAGCAGTCCCCCAACATTATTCATCAATCTGCCAAGGTAAAGTAATGTGTAACTGACTGGGAGCTACCGCTAAGTTTTGCAATTAGGCTATGTACACATGTGCAATCATTGTCATTGAAAGGGATCCTTCACGAACCTTTCCAATGACTAATGACTGAACGATGCATGAACCAGTGCTGTACATATAGCACTGTCCTGCTCTATGGAAGGGGGAGGGGGGAGAATGATGGAGCGGTACCCTGCTGCGCTCTCCCCCTTCACTTTACGATCATTCATTGACCATCGTCCATGGATCCGCCACGACAGTAGTTCGGACAATAGACGACGAGCGCTGTACAAACTCAAGATTCTTATCCGATATCGGCTCTGAGCTGATTATCTGACGAGAACTATTGCACGTGTGTACCCAGCCTTAAAGAGAGCACAGTGGGTGCCATTCACCCATTCTTCCCTTTCCATAGAAAAGAACAATGCTGTGTGTGCAGCGCTTGTTCATTTATCTATTACTGGAAACAATCACAAAAGATAGTTTCCAGGGACAGTATTCTGACACCTATTTGACCTCTGTTCGGGGCTTTACTCCGTAATCATCATTAGTATTCCTGAAACAACACATTTAGGAATGCAATTTACAAAAAAAAGATATGCATAGCAATGGGATAAAGTCATCTCCCCTGGGACCTCTCATCATGCTGGTATAAAGCAAAGAAAAATGAGAACCCCAACTAGATCAGTTTCAGGTCAACAGCCCGTGCAAGCATAACAGAAAGTGTTACACAACTTTTTATAACATCTCTGCTGTCCTTACCCATCAGAAAAGCAGATTGTGTATATAAACAAAGCGTCCCATATCCTTTAACACAATTTTCTGAAAGCGTCCCCCAGCATACAAGCATGTTGTGATTTCTAACAAGAGTCGTTTATGTGTCAATGATCATTTCTCAGAAGTAAAACTAATAGTATCTGTCTACTCCCTCGTGCTAACCCCACCGCTTTGCTTCCTGAGCGTTCCGCAATCCATGTGGTAGGGTAATATTAAATAGAAGCAGCGGAAATGATTCCTGAATGAGGAAATCCTTGTGAAGTTGGTTACAAGATGGTAAATGTTTCGTTTTTTGCTGTGTGTTTAGTTAGTAAGGGAAAACTTCGGTCTCAGAAGGGGGGATATGTAGCTCCCACCAGCGCACAGCCTGTATGGAGCGACTGTGTCCTGCTATTTCCACTTATATAGTGAGTTCTTTATATTCCAAGCCCTCAGCAAGTCAGCGTCTATTTTATTACGTCTAATTCACAAGTTCTGCACGTAATAACGGCTCCTTAGGGTTTTCAACATTAAGACCTGGAAAGTTCCAACTTTTAAAGGAAAGTCATTGAGAAAGACGTTATTTTAATGGAGCCGTTAAACGTCTCCAATGCTTTGATGGCTGGAGTACTTTTAGAAAGAATTTAATTTTTTAGGTGTTTAGGTATTCTTCCCATTCCTGCCATGAGTATGAACGTTGACGTGAAGCCTGCTTGAGTCCATAAAATGTATTTTTTCTTTACATTTATGACATTTTCCAGCTGGCAGAGAGAAGTTTTATGAAATGATCCAGCTAGCAGAATTATGGTACAGTTATTATTTTCATGGAGTGCAGTATTTCCAGCCTAATGAAGTCATGTTATATGAAAATCAGATGTAAATAAAACAGGTGGTTTCTTTTACTTTTATTAGGATGGCAGAATTCCAAGATGGGATTTCTGTCTAATAAAGTCAATAGGGCAGTTATGCGCATTGGGGAATACAAGTTGAAGCATATTTTCTATTTTATCGTCATAATCTTGTTTGCTGTAGAATTTTGGGCTCAATTAAAAAGAATCGGTCATGAATATGTAAATTGCAGAACAATTTAATTGTGTCTGCTTGTCCTATTTGGAAATATTATGTTGAAGATACTAATAGAATCTGAGCAGAACTTATTTTTTTATAATAAAAATATAATGAAAACATACACACTTGTAAAATTGTGGCACCTATTTCTGAAAGTTTGGATGTGACATTCACCCAACATTCTCCTATTTACTGAGCAAGATTGGATTTTGAACATTGCTTCTATTTATTACAGTGTTTTTCAAACAATTGCCTGGTAAAAAAAGAGAATCATTCACAAGCAAATTTAATAAAACAGGATTTGCCCAACAGCTGTTTTTTTTAATAAAATCATACACCATTTCTACTATTTATGACTCAGTAAATGTGAACTCAATAAAAAACTAATTTTCAAACCAGGCTCGTCTCCAGGTCATGGGACCTGCATGGCCAGAAAAGGGCGAACATGTCCGTGGCAATTGCAAAGGCCCCTAGTACCTGCCTGGCTGGAAAAGAGCGAACGTGCTCCTCCTTGTAATGTAAGTCCTTCAATACCCTGCCTGGCCAGAAATAGGTGAAAGTGTGCTCCCCCCCTACCCCGGCAATACAAGGCCCCTTATAACCTGCCTTGCCAGAAAAGGGCGAACATCTGCTCCTCCTGGCAATGCAAGACCCCCATACCATGGCTTACCCAAAAACAGTAAGACACCAACCATGTAGCTCGCTTCCTTCCCCCAACAGTGGGCAGACTATAGTTAGGGGAAAGGACATTATCTCCACCACTTGTGCCCCAATTGATTTTGTGGATCTGTGGAGGAGGGAGCTTATTGGAATCTAGAAGGGAATTTTAATAAGAGGGCCACCAGATATCCGGCCCCTCACCTTGTGAAATAAGTAAAGGGTACATACTACTTCTTACCCATTCATAGAAAGGTAAAACCTATAAATCGGCACATCAATCACAAAAGACAGCTCCCAACTCCTTATTGCTGATATATTTTCCTTTACATGCCTTTGTCCCATGCCATGTGTGTAATAAGCACAATTCCTTCTATTTCATAGTATATTATTAATCAGAGTCATATTGCATGATTAGAGCATATCCTGTCCAGAGGGAGAGCTGACAAATAAAGCATTTTGTTTATGCTGTCATCATTTGTCATTGGCAGTCTTCCTAATTTGTTTGCACTTCAGTCAGAAGCTTATCTTCACCTCTCTCTATAGAAACATTCTACTAACAGTGGGGATCAAAGTCCGAGACACTTCCTGCCAGCTCAGCCTCCCAAAGATATTGGGAAAAAAGCAAGTTTACCATTTTAGGTACTTACTGTATCTTTAAAATGAATTATGTGCCTGGAAGTAAGAATAGGAGCAGAGAGGAAACTGTGACTACAGCTCCACAAGAAGAGAAGAGTTTCCATTGGAGTTGTCAGCACTAATAAAAATCCATTTGTTTTCCAAAACATCTACTAGGAATACTAGGTCCACTATCCACTAAGTCAGAGCTTTGCTTTCGCAACACGTGTGCGTATTTCTTTTCTTTACAAACGGAAATATACAAAAAGAAATATAGAAATAAAATATAGAAATATATAAAATCACTGCTTATTCCTGTCAAGTAGGAATACTCAAAACATCGAATTCTCTGTTCCATGACTTCTACATGCCATATAAGCTGGCTCAAAAATAAAATCCTTCCCCCCCTTTGCTAAATATGCAGGCTATAATCTTCATTTTTTCAGGGGGAGTAATACCATAAATCATGGTCCCATGATAGCTGGCTAACCGGTCTTTCTTTTCTGCCCTGAAATGTAGGTGTCCCTTTGGCATCATCATATACAATTCAGGATGGGTGCTGTTCCTGCACTGCATATAACGATGGTAGTAAGAGGGGGGAGACACAACTAAAAGAAGAGAAGCATTAAAGCAGAACAAAAAATTAACTTACCTTTACCTAATAAAAGTTCTTGATGCATGTACATACCGATCCCTGTGAGTCCCATGGTGTCTTTGCTCCCCTTTATTTTTGGGGTTCACCATTCCGTCTTTCATTGTCACCTTTTTTTTTTCCAGGTTCTTCATTACATCTCCTGATCTCACCATGTGCAAGCGTTTGATTGGATGACGTGTCTTCCTCCAAATGTAAAAAAACGAGCGCTCATCTCACTGTGCATACTTGAGATTGAATGTTTGTCTTTTTTACATTTGAGAAAAGCCCCTGATGATCCTGTGCCCGATCTGGGGCATGTGCAGAAGCAGCAGCCTACAGCCCTCTGGGATTCATGACATAAGTATCCCAAGAGACTGCAGGTTTCCCCTTCAATCTACACCACCATGGCCGAAAATACAGAAGTGGCAGGTAGTGTGTTACAGAAAAAAATGGTTGTATAAAATAAGGTAGACTACTACAGGTAGTCTCTGAGTTAAAGGCATCCGACATACGGACGACAAATACATATGAACGGGTCTTCCCTGCTCGCTAGTGTGCAGAACGGAGCCTTAATGAGGGAGAGGGGGCCATTTGCATGACTTGCTAAAGAAATCTTTTTCTAAATACAACTGAGACTGAGCTCTTCCGCAATCTCTTGTACCTCTTTAAAGACCAAGACAAACTCCGCAGTTGTTTCTTTTTGCATTTCAAAGAACAGCTTGCTCCAGGAGTTATTGAATGTCTAGGCTCCATATACATTTTTTTGCTTTGCTTTGTTTGTGATTAGCTCACAGTGAGGTTTTTATACAGTAACTGACACCACGCTGCCTAATAATATGTTGAGACAAACATCTCTCCTAATTGCATTATTAAAATAATGTACCTGTTCCAACTTACATACAAATTCAGCTTAAGAACAAACCTACAGTCCCTATCTTGTATGTAACCCGGGGACTACCTGTATATTTAAAAAAAATATTATATAAAAAAAATTAAAAAACAAACTCATTATTATATAGTGTTAAATATATGTAATGAGAGGTACGCTTCAAGAGAAAATGGCAGATGGATGCAGAAACATGGATTTCATTAGATTGTGAGCCCCTCTGAAGGAAAGTTAGTGACATGACCATGGACTTTGTTTTTATATAGCACTGACATACTTAAGCTACGTACACACTTCCAATTTTTATCGTTCAAAATGAACGACGAACGAACGACGAACGATCGATTGGGCAAAAATCATTTGTAAAAAAGTAACCAACGACGCCGACGAACGAGGAAAGTCGTTGGAAATGAACGACCGGACCGGCGGATCGGATTGGACGACGATCGTTGACCATCGTTCGTGTGTACGATCGTTCATTGATCGTCCATGGTCTGAGCATGCGTGATGAACGAACGTTCCTGTGGTGCACGTAACTTCCTGTATCGTTCAAACGATCGCATCTATTGTGTGTACAATATCTACGAACGATCGTGTCGTTATCTGTATGTACAGGATCGGTGCTATACGATCGTTCGCAGATATCGTGCAGGATCGTTCGTCGTTCGTTTACCAACAATAATTGGAAGTGTGTACGTAGCTTAACTCAGAGCTTTACAAAGTAAAAGTGGTACCCAACATTCCCCATTAGACAAAACAAGCTTTATATATTGCATATGCTGGGTGGGGTTGAGTAAATGAAGGACAAGCTCAGGGTTATTTTTTAATCAAATCAATACCCTTGATTTGATTTGCTGCATTTAGTACTATTGCAATTTACCAAAAAAATCAGGAAGGGGCTGCAAATTCCTATGCAAGTCAGATATTCCAACCAAATTCTTAATTTCTTGAAGATGTTTCCATGTTTCCTATAGCAGGCAAGTAATGAGATCAATGAAAACTATAGCAAGAAAAACTTGTAATGTGATTTCTGTCACTTTACATTCGGATCAGCTGTAACGTGTCATTTATGAAATCTGATTGATGGCTGTTAATCAATAGGCGCCGTTTCTTGCACAACACACAGCTGGAAATCACATCAGAGGTTTTACATTGCTCCAAGCTGGTAAGTCCTCACTAGTATTCCAGTCTCCACTGTGACCGCACACCATAGGTGACCAAAGAGCCGTAATTACAATGCTGGGACATGGGCAGGCAAAGGTCAGGTCACTTGTACTAATACTTATTATATCTTTGACTTGGTAATCAATATCAGATCCTGCTCAGCACATTATGACAGAGCAAGATGAACTCATCAGAAATCACTGGAGGCTAAGGAAGTTATTAGGAAAACCAAGGCAACTGTACAACTCATTTATATTTTCAGTGTGTTTTGAATTCAAGAAAAATGTGCAGCTGCTTTTGTGATCATCAGTCCCATACTGTCCTGATTTTAAATTGGAGAATACAGTCTATGGTACGAAATATAACTTCTCAAAAAAATTGCTCTAATAACAGAAGTAATGTGCTGGGTCCCTAAATGGTTGCAAATACAATGTTCACTACAATAGAAATATATTATATTGGGACAGGTGAAAGGTGTACTGCCTAATGTAAGAAGATAAAGTGAAGCTGTGCCTACTTTGAATACCTAATTAGGTGTAAGGGGAATAAACAAAACAGGTTTTCTTCTAGTACATGTTTGTGTAGTTTAATTGTAGCATGTGATTATGTATTTTTATTGTAGCACAAGATTGTGTATTTTTATGCAGCATCATGTTAATTATTAGAAGTGAACAACATCTACTTCTGTAATAAATCAACCCACCAATCAACCTAAATGACTGCTGTGCATTACTATGGAGGAGAGCACATCTGGGTGCCACTCTCCCATCCCCCCTCCTCATCGAACAGATTGGTGCTGTGTACACAGTGTGCTTTCATTTATTTGTCAATGGAAACAATCACGGAAGTTTGTTTCCACCTCTCCCAAACTCTCCTGTATTCTGTAAACATTGCATGATATGTACTTTGACTTTGTGCATCACTTTTCCTACTATGACAACATCATGCAAGCTGCAGCATTGGATGTCATGAAATGGAATAATAGGGGAAGGCGACAAACACAAATTTGATGCAGCTTTGCAAGAATCAGTAAAAAATTAGGCCATGTCAATTTGTGAAAGAGGGAAACTTGAGTAGAAGAAACTGGAAATTATTGTGTGACATCTCTTAGATTGTAAGCTCTTCAGGGCAGGGTCCTCTCCTCCTCCTGTGTCACTGTCTCTATCTGTCTGTCATTTGCAACCCCTATTTAATGTACAGCGCTGTGTAATATGTCAGTGCTATATATATGCTTTGTATTAAAAATAATAATAGTTCAGCGTTCTTTGCAAAAACGACTGCAGTAAGGCCGGACAGTTTGTATTATTGTAGAAGGGACATTGCTAATCTCTTCTGCAACAAAAAAAAAAATCTGCTTGCTCACAATAATTAGATGAGTAAGTCACTTTACAAACCGGTTCTTTCACATCTAATGCTCCTTACACCCCTCATCTAATATTCCATCAGCAAGATTGTTTTATAGGATTTAAAAAAGAAAAAAAAACATGGGATAGAAAAGAAGACTGGAGAGCAAATAAAATAGTATGAAAAAAAGAAAATAAACTGACACTTTTAACTACTAGAAAGCCAGCAAAACCTAGGTAAGTAAAACACAGACCAACGTCTACATGGGCCCCTAGGCTGCAATGTGGGCCCCAGAGTATCAGGTATGGTACGCATGATGTCAATTCAGCTTGTGTTATGCATGACGGAATCACAAACATTGCTAACGGATGTAAAGTAAGATCACAAGTTTGTTAATCCGTTTCATTTGCCAGGTCTTAACCTTAATTTTCCTATTAAACACATTCATTATTGTTAATATTACACAGTATTTATATAGCGCCAACATATTACACAGCACTGTACAAAGTCCATTATCATGTCACTAGCTGTCCCTCAAAGGAGCTCACAATCTAATATCCTACCATAGTCATATGTATTTAATACAGTCTAAGGTCAGTATTGGGGAAGCCAATAACCTAACTGCATGTTTTCGGAATGTGGGAAGAAACTGGAGTACCATTTAGCTCAATATAAATTTGCCTGTAATCTATGGCACCAAGAGGTGTTTTTATTAAAGAGAATAAAATGGGTTGGTAATGCTGGTGTTGGTAAAAACAAAAAGTGCGGATTTTTATAACATTTAGGTTGTTGGTTTTCCTTGGAGCTGGCTGGCTATGCCGCCATGTGTATGCACCAAGCTTTATGTTATAGAACATGATAGTAAGTCTGTCTGCCTGCTTCTTGCAGGTTAAATAACATAGAACAGCGGTCGCCAACGTTTTTGGTCCCGCAGACCACTAAAATTACATGCGCAGGGAGCCGGGTGTCAATCAAAGGGTGAGAAAACTCCCCATAGTGATGTCATCGTGACATAACCCCGCCCACTCTCCTATCACAGATCTGAGCCTACGATGGGAGAGTGGTTGGGTTGTGTCCAGGGGTACAGCCCGTCCACTTCCCTGAGCCCGGGATTTGTACGGGGGACGTGGTGGGCAGCTCTGGCCAGTGCGCCCTGCCAGCAGAGTCCTTCTCCTGACCCCGCTCAGGGGTGCACCGGCCAGAGCAGCAAACCACCGGTTGGCGAGCACTGACATAGAAGCTCATATTCTTTTGATCTAAGGATTCTATTTGGCCATTTACTATTGATTAACTTCTACATAACTCCTCCTATTGACCGCAGTGACCCCAGAAAAGCACTGAAGGTTTTATGTAAATATAATGATTAAATAGTCATAAGGGGTCTTCAGGCACCTATGTGGTCAGTTCAACACCAACAATATTCTAAGTATGCTGGAGAAAAATAATACTCCAATGGGAAGAATATGGACATCAGACCAGCTGGTCAATTGCCCAGGGCCTACACCTTTTCCAGGACCCTAAATGACAGAATGGTTAGGGTGCAGGAAGCTTGAATGATGGGCATTTTGGGCCCTCGTTGCATATTTGCTCAGAATCCCATTTTGTCTTAAAATGTTCCCGTTGCTTGGATTCTTTAATAGCTAGAAAAACTGTACCATAATTCCTGACTCTGCTCCTGTCCTGGAAGTTTATGTATTCACGTCCACTATGTTCTGCAACCTCCTGTTGCATTCTCCATATTATGAAAACCAAAAAAACTAGCCTGTAATATGAGAATTTCCCACGTTGGCCAGAGAAAGTATATAGAATCAAGAACTCACAGATATCCTAATATTAGAGCAATAACAGAGAGAAATAAAAGACACCAAGTTAGTTTGGGTTAACTAGAAAAAAGTTTGAGATGTAAAGAACTAAATACTTGTCCTTAAGTTGAATTTGTATGTAAGTCAGAACAGGTACATTATTTTAATAAATGCAATTAGGACAGATGTTTGTCTCAACATAATATTAGGCAGTGTGGTGTTAGTTACTGTATAAAATCCTCACTGTGAGCTAATCACAAACAAAGCAAAAAAAAATAATTTATGGAGTCCAGACATTCATTAACCACTGAAGCAAGCTATGCTTTGGTATGCAAAAAAAAAACTGCAGAGTTTGTCTTGGTCATTAAAAAGTTACAAGATGTTACAGATTAGCTCAGCTCTTAAGATCACCCACAACCTCAGCTGGGTTTAGCAAAAGATTTCTTCTGCAAGTCATGCAAACCGTCCTCCCCCTATCAAGCCTCAATCCTGCACACAAGCGAGCAGGGAAGCCTGTTCGTATCTAGGAGTCGTCCATATGTTGGATGTCCGGGGGCTACCTGTAATATAACCATGGTGGGTGAACATAAAATTAAATAAAGGCCCTACCTTCCTAAGCATGTTCTTGGCTGGATATTATCCTTACCTTTCAGAAGATCATAAGCTCTGTTAATATTATATTTTCTTGCTCGTATGAATCTTAGAAAGAAGCCATCCTCCTTTCCGGCCACCTTTTCTGCTACGGCTTTACAGAGGTCGTCTCCAGAACTGGCTTTCTCCTTTACCATCATCTGAATCTCTTTTATCGCTGATTCTCTCTTCTCATCTGTCTCATTCAATTCATCTTTAGCCTTACAGATGGAATATAAAAACACTTGGTAGAAATATTAACCATACATATTACAGACATTATTCTTCAAGCTGCTATAGAAAATAGATATATAGATCTATGAATGTCTATAGCTTTACAAGCAAAACTTAAGACATATTAAGTAATTTCTCCAAAATGTTGGCAAAAATCATAAGATTTTAGTGGTATTTCACTCTTTGGTGAAATAAGTTGAAATCTGGTTGGAAAGTGAACTTTTTTGGTTCTCTAATGGTGTATTGGGCTTTACATTGCTCATGAGAGTTACAGAAGTTATTTCAACCACACTGTTGACATGCTAAGAGTTATAAATAAACTAAACCACCCAATTTGTCCCACCAAAAATCAAAATCACATACTTTAAATAAAACAACATCATTTGCCTGATCAGCTCACAAATCTTCTACTTTAGAAGAATTTCACCAATGGTGAAACTGGTTCAGTAATGTTTAGTTATCTCAACATTTTACTTTGTCTTATGAAATAGGTATAAAGCTAAAGATTCTTGGAATTAATAACATCACTGATCATAATAGCAGTTAACAATATAATCAATAAGGATTTTTTTGATTAGTGTACTTGGTACCCATTCACTGATTCCATCTCCTCTAGAGCTTTGGACCTGGGGGTAACTACACTGGGGATCAGGGGGTCATTTGCCCCTCTAGACCACCACTAATAAAACATAGGCTGGTGGTCTTAAAGGAAGATACTTCATGGCAGGGCTCACAGTCAGAGACCCATTTTAGGACTACCTCATTAATCTGGAAGGAAAAGGTCTACAGCCTTTAATTGTCATATGATTAAAAACAGCCAAAAAGGTGATATAAAAAAGGAACCATGGCATCATGTTGCATGGTACGCTTATTTTACCTGGGGGATGTCTGTCCCTAACATAAAGGACCTGATTTATTGAAGTTGTCTAAAATTATAGAAGATAGACTATCACTAGAGAACCTAGGGGATCCAGCAAACAAGGAATGAATCTGGTCCATGATTAAAGTCATTTGCCAAATAATGGAGAATAACTTTTAAGAAATCTACTCTAAGTTTGCTGAATCACCCAGGTTCTCCCACGATAGTCTATCTTCTCCAGGCTTAGAAAACTTTAATAAATCAGGTCCAAAAGGTCTAGCTCAGGACCATCCAACCGCAGTCCTTGAAGGCCACATATTAATTTTACCCAACCCTTACCAAATTTACAGCTGCCGGAGACCTACTAAGAATGTGTGGATCACAGCCCTTGAGGACTAGACAAAGTAGTTCTGGCCTACCTGATTGTATTCCATTCCCCCAAGGCCAAAGCTTCCCAGTGTTCTCCTACTTCAGACTATTTAGCATTTAAGTTTAATCATTAATGGTTAGTTCATAACAGTCAAACACAAATTGTTTTTTTTTCTAGTGGTAAATTATCACCTCCTGCATTTGATAGATCAGCCCTCGTCTTTTTTTAACAATGGGAATTAGAATTTAGATCAGGCATTGACTATGACAGTGATCCATATTTATGGGGGTTATAAGTTAAGACATTGGCCCTGGGGCCCAATGAAAAGATATTTTATAATTAGATAATATGTAATTTTTTGGAAAATGGAAAACAAATCTAGCCCCAATGGACTTCTTTTTATAAGGGGACCCCAAGGTTTTTCCACCTTCAGCCTGCTTACCTTCTGTACTGTGTGTTCTGGAAGCTTCTCACATTTGCCAAACACCGGGCCATGGTCTTTGGTCGTCAAGCGTTCCAACTTGGCACGGAGGGACTGTTCCTCCTCAGTTACTATACGGTATGTTCCTGTCTGGGAACAGAGCACATACATCATCTTTCCATCACCCTAATAAAATATTACTTGCCATGCACGGATGGAGGACCGGATGAGGTTACATAGTGAAGTTCTAAGCCCCAGTTGATGCCCTTTTTGGAACATATAAGCATATGTACACTGCTGAATATATTGCTACTTTATCCTGTAGACTCTAAAATACTGTCAGTTATGTTTCCTTTTCATCATGGCTGCCATGAGTTAACATCCCCCATTTTTATGACTTCATTGCTAAGGGACATGTGCCAGCCTGACCTGATTTATAGTTTTTGCTGCTCTAGGCTATAAAAACTGGAAAGAAACACAAAGCCTACGTTTTCTGGTAATACACATCTAATGTACATTCAGATATACCCTTGTGCAAAGTATTTGATTGAGATTGAATTCGATTGTATTGCAGCCATCAGAAGTGGAGCTGTACCAACCTATTTTTTTTTTGACAAGAGAAAAATATTTGACTGCTACAGGCAGCAGCTCAACATTATCCCAATTTTTTCTTATGGTTTCCTAAGGTCCATTTCAGATCCACAGTGAGCTGCAGTGTCCTGCCATGGGCTTAACCACGGTCCCAACCTTTCCTATCCAAATGGGAGGTGTTGGGAACCATTTATTGCGCTCCCAGGAACTGCCAACTGCAGAGTTTGCACGGCAACCTATGAGCCTCATGAGAATTCTCCACTTATTTTAGCAGAAAACCTGATATTTTGATCCTTGTGTATCTAAAAGTTCAGTGTGGCCATTACTCTCCATTGTACAATTCTCCACCCATCATGAAAATCCATTTGTCACATGAACTGATACTCAGAAGGAGCGGGATCCTGCAAGTCATGGAAAAGCATTTATACCAACCAAAGGGTATTTATTTAGAAAAACAAATAAAAATCTATAATGGAAAAAACACACAAAGGACTGAGAACGTAAGGATTTCGATGAGAAGTTAATACTTACAATTTCTGACATCTCACTTCTTCTGTGTCCACGCAAGAAGCTGGAGAAATAATTAAAGCAAAGGAAAAAAATATAAGGTGTAAATGTTACAAAAGTGCTTTCTATAATTGCTTGTATTTCTCTTTTGTATATGCAGCAAGCTTCTACAAGCCATTTCTATTGGATAAAAGTAGACAACTTTCTAGTTATTTGAAGAAAGTCAGATGGATATCATTAGGACTAATATTATATGTCACAATCCAGAACCAGGAGACATGACAATGTGCAAAAAGCAGTAACCCACAAAAACAGTTTTCTGTAAATGTATCAGTCAAATCTAAATGTTAATTTTATTTTAGCTCTGATTTGTTACTGATGGTTTTTACATTTGGCACATCACTCTTTGCCTTATTACGGGGGACATTATTTCCTTTTTTGAAGTTACATGTAATTTGTGATTTTATATAATCCAATGATTATATCTATGTGTGTTAATGTAACAAAACACAGGTTTTATGTATAGAATGCATTTATAGTTTTTTTTAGATGGGGCAAAGTTTCTGATGGTAAAAGCTGATTGAAAACAATAGCAGTAGTGATCGGTAGCCAGAGATTATGTGACGCAAGCCGGGGAATGACATTAAATTTTAATGAATAATAATAGTGTGATCTGGTAATACTGATATGTGCCCTACATATTCATAATATTATTTTATATGATAATTATACTGTAAGAGACAAAGTTAATACTTACCTGCTCCATGATCTGTGCCTCTAATTTTCATTCTCTTGCACAGCTATGGCCAATGAAGAATCCAACACTCTGATTTGTGCAAGCTACCTTCCTTGTCCACCGAAACAACTTGATTCCTCTGGCTGGCATCTGACACATATGGAACTATTGGATGCGAATGATTCTGAAGCTGGTTTTGTTCAAAGATCGGGGACATGGGAGCCAGACAGGTTTTGGTATTGCTCCTTTTCTTTTTTTGTGACAGAGTCACTTAAGTAAGTAATGTAATTTTTTAGTGCTGGTAATGTAAAAGTTCTCTGTTACAGGCTTTTGGGGCAAGTCATTCATGGAGTAGTTATTATTATTAACTAGAATTCACAGTGTGCCAACATATTATGTAGTGCTGTACAAAGTCCATAGCCATATCACTAGTTGTCCCTCACAGGAGCTCGCAATCTAATGTCCCTACCATAGTCATATGTCATTAATACAGCCTAAGGTCAATTTGGGGGGAAGCCAATTAACCTAACTGCATGTTTTTGGAATGTTGGAGGAAACCGGAGTACCTGCAGGAAACCCATGCAAACACAGGGAGAACCTGCAAACTCCATGCAGATAGTATCCTGACCAAGATTCAAATCTGGCACCCAGCGCTGCAAAAGTGCGTTGAGTGTTGTATCATGTTAGCCATCAATGAATGCAGAAATTGGGATTTCAAATGATACTTAAGTGATTTATTACCCTTAGCAATGAAAGAGACAAGCTTTTAGGATTACTCAGATCTTTTATTCAGATTTTATGAAATTATAAAGCCTCAGGAAGGCATGTAAGTCATCTTAAAAGCTTGTCTTAACTAAAAGTAGATCTGTCACCTGTAAACCGCCATTTCTTATTTGGTTCTAAAAAAAATGCATCTTGTTTGTTTTATGTTCTGTTCCTCTAATGTCTTCTGAATCACTGAACCAGAATGAATGCAGCTCCAATATTCGGCTTATTACAGAACAATTTATCACTCAGTTATCAGATGCTTGTTTCAGGTATGTGGCTGATGCTATTCACCCCAATCGATCAGTTTTTGCACTTGGATTAGTGAATGTGGTGAAAATTTACAAGAAACTCTAAAAAGTTGGATTTTTCCTTACATATACTTGGATGAATACTTGGATCTCATTTACTAAGTGAAATGAAAAATTACTTGCAAGGAGGTGATTCACTTTGTTACGTGAACAGCCGAAATTCCTTTATCCCTAATCCCTTAGTGGTTGTCTACTTTAAAGTTAGCAAATCAAATGCACGACTTGTAATTCAAACTTTAGGTAAGCAGTTCTGAGACGCCCACAATAAGACTTTGGCCCTGATTTATGAAAGCTCTCCAAGGCTGGAGGGAATACACTTTCAGAAGTGAACTGCGTGATCCAGAAAACATGGAATGGATTTTTAAAAATCATTTGCTGGCAAATGTTTTGAATCCTTGACCAGATCCATTCCAGGTTTGCTGGATCACCCAGCTTCACTGATGAAAATGTATTCCCTCCAGCCTTGGGGAGCTTTAATAAATCAGGGTCTTTGACTGTATGTTCATGCTGGAACTTGCAGTTCTGCAACAAGTGGGTAGCCAAGTAGGCTGTAGATCTATGTTCATTACGTCCATGACTGTGTGTTATTGGTATTGCAGCACAGCATACACAAGACAGACAAGTAACTAAAAGCAAATTAGATTGTAAGCTCTTCTGGGCAAGGGCCTCCCCTCACCACTTCCCACCATTCAATATCCCCCTCCTATTGTGTGATACTTCCCCCACCTTTTAGATTGTAAGCTCTTTGGGCCTCTCCTCTTCTGTGTTCTTGTTTGTATCTGTTTGTCATTTACAGCTCCTTTACAATGTACAGCGCTACATAATATGTTGGTGCTATATACAGTTTAACAATATTATTAATAATTGAAGATATACCATCTTTTATTTTTATTTTTTTTTAATCTGAGTGCTCCAGTTCTCCTAACGCTCTCTGCAAAGTAACGTACACACATCAGATAATAGTCACCTAAGATGAATAATCGTGCTCGTCTTGGGTGGAAATCTGTACAGCAGTCCCCCAAATTGTTGCACGACTGATCAGGAAGCACTGCTTCATTCCTATGAAGAAGAACACAGCTGGGTGCTGCTTGCTTATCCCCCCTCCCTCCCATCTTCATAGAACAGAATAGCAATGTGTGTACAGTGCTCGTTCATTCATCTGTCACTGAAAATGATCACGAAAGATCATATCCAGGGGCGATCCCCCAACCTACATCTGCCATCTTATGAAACTCAGAGGCTGTTGTATAGTTTCTCTTCTGTTGGTGGGACAAATAAAAAAAAAATTTTTTTGGGAGTGACCCAAATTGCAATTTTATTGGAACTCAGTGCCTGAAATTATCCTTAATTTTACTGGCCCTGGCGCTTTTTCATGTCTCTGACTTCTCGCGCAAGGTGTGCAATAATTCCCTTTTGAGACATCTATTGAACGCTGCTAAAGCGTGTATACCTGTTTGCTGGAAGTGCTATCTCTCCCCCAACTGTAAAGATAAATACTGAAGCACCAGCAGTCTGTGGGCACTGAGAAAATACATTTTTGCTCTTTCATTTTGTAATGACTCGTTTTCGTACACCAACCCCAATATCCTTCATAGCTCACCATCTACCTACTCAGCCAGCGAGAAGTTTCTGATATTTTTACTGAAAGCTGTTTGCAGGTTTTAACAGGTGATAGGTTAATTCTCAAAAATGTACTTTACTGTTTGTATAATCCCATGTTATTTAGGAAATGCCAAGGTTTTCTGCAGAAGGTAGGGAGCATTGTGAAACACATCAATGGAAAGAACATGTTGGCACTGAGGTTACTTTCCAAACAGAAAGATAATGCACAATGTTCAATTAACCCTTATGATATGAAATAATAATATAATATAATACATATTCTTCTAACTGGGAATAATGAAGAATAAACAAGAATATTGGAAACAATATATTGTGTTATGAAAGAAATCAACCTATTTAAAAAAGTGATATATAATAAATATAAAATGAATAATGATATAAGATAAAAATTAAATGACAGTAAATAATGTTAGATTTTCCCATTATATGTGTTATATTTCTGTAAGAATAATCATTACAAGGCTGATACAACTATGTAAAACCCAATATATTTATATGCTACAATCATCTAAAAAGTTACATGTTTACATGGGAAACCCTCAATTAAATTGGCAAAGTTAGTTTATTTTCTTTGAGCTAAATCAGGGTTTCACAAACTTTTTAACATGGGGGAACCCCTTGAAATAACTTTCAGGTCTACAGGGAACCCCTTCTATAATTACTATATCCACCGATCACAGTATAATATTCAGAGGGAAGAATTATATGGTTAATTAAATGTCTAAGTTAGCCTTTAGGGAACCCTTGAAATAAATTTTGGGTCTTAGGGATCCCCTGCTATAATTACTATATCCTCAGCTACCAGTACATTAATTTAGAATTCCAATACATTGCTGGCCATTGGGAGGAATGAACAGAAAGCCAAAAAGATCATTGGTGTCAGTTAAACTGTCTTGAGAATCAAAAAATTGTCAAGGAACCCTCAGCAACCTCTGGAGGAACCCTGGGGCTCCACTGAATCCTGGTTGAGAAACAATGATCTAAAATAACATGGTGATAGATTGAATTTAAATTAAGTCTGACAGTTTTTCTGGTTAAAGAATATCGGCCTTATGGTCTTTTTCCTGTTGAAAACATTGGCAATGAGCCCAATTTTCCCAGCCATGACACTACAATACCGGCCATGTATGATCCTGATCTGAATACTGTTTTCCTATAGAATTCTATGTAAATTTTGTACAATAGTATGATCTCAACATGGAAAATGTATATCAAATTACAAATTTGTTTCAGTGTTGTTTCAACAAAAGCAGCCGTGTAAAAATCTTTACATGCAGCTTTGTGAACTCATAAGGCCTAACCTAGAATTTCATGTTATTGGCAGCTTTAAAAAACTGAATTGGCTAAACTAAATATGGCAGCAGAATTGGCTGTGATTCCTTTTGACTTCCAACATTTAAAAACATAATAAGGTATTTCTTGGTGTGTATGCTTTTCCCTTCTTCCCTGCTCTCTTTCTCTTCTCCTTCCTTACCGAATTCTGAATTCCCATAATAGAAAACTAAAATGTTTTTATTTCCTGCAACTTTTTCCTATATGTGAAATTGTATTTCTCAGTTCTTTTCAGTTGATTTTTATGTTTGTATTATTTGTATCAGTCACTGTAGTTGTATTTTAACTATGATTAATATTTTATTATTATTGTTACATAGTATTTATATAGCACTTACATATTGTGCAGCACTGTACAAAGTCCATAGTCATGTCACTAGCTGTCCCTCAAAGGAGCTCACAATCCAATGTCCCTACCATAGTCATATGTCATTATTACAGTCTAAGGCCAATTTTAGGGGGGAAGCCAATTACCATAACTGCATGTTTTTGGAATGTGGAAGGAAACAGGAGCATCCACAGGGGACCCACACAAACTCCATGCAGATAGTGTCCTAGCTGGGATTCGAACCTGAAACCTAGCGCTGCAAAGACCAAAGTGCTAACCACTTTATCTTATATATATATTTTTTGTCAGTCTCAATTACTGTTTCTGGATACTCATTTCACTGTCTGTTTCTATTTGGGGTAAATTTAGAAAGCAGTAAATCTCATGCAGATAGTGCCCTGGCCAGGATTCGAACCTGGTAGCTAGCGCTGCAAAGGCCAGAGTGCTAACCACTGAGCCACCTTATCTTTATTTTACATGTATTATGTATTGTCAGTCTCAGTTATGTTTCCCTGATACTCATTTCGCTGTCTGTATCTATTTGTGGTAAATTTATAAAGCAATGAATCTGACATTCCCTGAAATATTCCTTGATGGAGAATCAATTGCTGATATTGAAACACATGGACCTGGAAGATTCTCTACCAGGGAATGTTTTAGAGAATGTCAGATTCACTGCTTTTGAATTGCTAATAAATATAGAATTAAAAATAGAAAAAAAGGAATATTTATAAATGTTTTCATCCAAGATTCAGCAAATTTTACCTACAATTCAGTTAGAAATAAGTGAACTTTTACTAGAAATAAGTGAATCAACTTTTACTATAATTCTTTGCCTATTTGAATCCAATGCGAAAAGCCTGTAAATGGTAAAACATTTATAAATACACCCCTATGTATTGTTATACATCACTGATTATTGACTACTAGCAAACTTTATATCAAACACAACATTATATCAATGTACAAATGTTCCGGTATAATTCTTTTTTAATTCTCTATTTTTAAACCAGAGAATCTAGCATTCCCTCCTGGGAATCTTCTTGGTCTGTATGTTTCAATGGCAGAAATTCATTCCAATCAGAGAATGTCTGATTGGAGGGGAAATATCATATTTCCTGTTTTATAAATAGATAGTAGTCTCTGCTATAAGAAATTATACACCTAGGAGACAAATGCACTTTACCCCCTGGTAGGTAATCTCCTAACCTTGACCCAGCCCCAGAACCTAACTACCACTAATACCAGGATCAATGGATGCAAAATAAGCTATATTACTATTATATCAGTGTTTCTCAACGTATTTACCATGGGGGAACCCTTCATAAAACTTTCAGGTTTTCAGAGAACCCTTCTATAATTAATATATCCACAGCTCACAGTATATTAGTGTGGTGGCCATTGGGAAAAATGTCTCTTACATTGCTGGCCATTGGGAAGAATATCACCCTTACAGATAGCCAAAAAAAATAATAATTGAAATCACTTAAACTGACCTAAAAGGCACAAA
Source organism: Pyxicephalus adspersus (assembly GCF_032062135.1). Lineage (NCBI taxonomy): Eukaryota > Metazoa > Chordata > Amphibia > Anura > Pyxicephalidae > Pyxicephalus > Pyxicephalus adspersus. Next base: position 147,043,129 of record NC_092859.1, read on the forward strand.
TTGCTCGTTGCTCTAGTAAGCCCTAGAAATATCTAGAGGAACCCTAGGGGACCACTGGACCCTGGTTGAAAAACACATTTATTATAAATATAGATTTAAGAATAAAAAAGGGCATTGATAAGTAATGTGAAGTAGTATTGTCAGACCAATACAGAACATAAATTGTCTACCTGATCTAATGAAACATATGGTCCGGCGTATAACTCTGCTAGATAAAAATACTGAAAAGCATCTGTTTCCTGTGCCGCCATCAATCATTATTAGATTACAAAGAACGTGATAACCAAATGGCAAGAACAAAAACCACATACACACCAGGCATAACGAAACCTCCAAGCCTGACTTTCTACAGCAATTAACAGATCAGACTTACCGTTGAACAATGCTATGAAAACGTCAAGGATAGTCAGTGTTGGGTTATAATAAACTGGAAAAAAGCTGATAAATAGGAGAATTTAGCAGAGATGGATGAGCTGTAGCCTTGCTGTGTCCACGGGATGCCAGTCCAAAGCTTCTATAGTCATCGGGTTCGGATTAGGCGTCACAAGGCATTACTCAGTCAGGCTTATTAATTAAATTAGCACAAAACATTCAGGAGATGCCATTAGATGCTACAGAAAAGGAGGAGAGAAGTGACTGGCTGACTGGAGCTTGGAACAATCACTCCATAGCTGGACTCTGAGTCCTGAAATTGTTGTATAACACATTTAGAAAGGAAGTTTCCCTGATTTGGTTCAGAAAGGGTAAATTAAGGGTGACCTGTAAACTTCTTAGTCTTTATTAAGTTAGTTTATTTTCTATAAGCTAAATCAGTGTTTCTTGAACCTTTTAACATGGGGAAACCCTTGAAATAACTTTCAGGTCTTCAGGGTACCCCTACTATAATTACTATATACACAGCTCACAGCGTGGTGGTCATAAAAAGAATGGCTCTTACATTGTTGGCCAGTGGGAAGAATGTCACACTTACAGATTATTATTATACAGTATTTATTTTGCACCATCATATTACACAGCGCTGTACAAAGTCCAATGTCCTGTCACTAACTGTCCCTCAAAGAAGCTCACAATCTAATGTCCCTACCATAGTCATACCATGTCATTAATGTAGTCTAAGGTCAGTTTTAAGGAGAAGCCAATTATCCTCAGTGCATGTTTTCGGGATGTGGGAGGAAAGCAGAGTACCCGGAGTAAACCCATGCAGACACGGGGAGAATCTGCAAACCACGCAACAAGTGTCCTTGCCGAGATTCAAACCTGGGACCTAGTGCTGTAAAGGCCAGAGTGCTACCTACAAGCTACCGTGCTGCCCATAGCCAAAAATCATTGAAGTTAGTAAAACTGACCTGGGAGTAACAAATTGCTCAAGGAACCCCTAGCAATCTCTGGAGGAACCCTGGGGTTCCACAGAACCATGTATGAGAAACACTGAGCTACAGAATTTTGTAGACATAATGGGGAACATTTATTTAGGTGAAGAATTAGCCAATTTGACCAAATTATGTTCTCTTAGGCTGTATGCATATATACAAAGTAGAATGATAGAGGGCTGTGCACACACTGTTCAGGGCTATGGGGATGTAGGAGAAGGAGTAGACACACGCTGTGCTCCATTGGTCAGTGGTCATCACCACTTAGTCGTTCATTGATCTGCCAGAGTGGATAGGTAAATGAAGTCAGGAGACAGCTGTACACACTCCAGATTTAATCATCTAGATCAGTGTTTGTCTACCAATGTTTCATGGGACCCCAGGGTTCCTCCAGATGTTGCTAGGGGTTCATTGAGCAATGAGCAATTAGAGTCTCCCGGGCCAGTTTAAGGAATAGATCTGGTCCAGGATTAAAAACATTTGCCAGCTAATAGCAATCCATTCCAGGTTTGCTGGATCACCCAAGTTCACTCATAATAGCCTATTCGTCTCCAGTCTTGGAGAGCTTTTATAAATCAGGTCCATTGTGTAATATCTCACTTAGGAGACCAACAAATCATATTATTTGATCAGAACCACCCACAAGTATTACTAACATGCTGTTCACTCTTCTCAATAAAAGGAGGTTTAGGTGAACTCCAGGAGGCTGAAACCATTTCGTATCTTACACATAGTTTTATGGTTACTCAGATCAGCAATGACAAAGTCCATTAAGTACAACCAAAGGACAAAATAAATCAAATTTAAGTGAAAAAAATGAACCTATTGTATTAAAAATAAACCTCCAGATGATATCTGGAGTTTGGTTCCATTGGTTCTATTTTCATCCACAAAGTCAATGTCATCAGTTTCGGACTGCATAGACTTCAACACTTTGCCCCTGATGTCTATTTCTTGTTTATTTGTTGATAAAACTCGATAAAATGTCACATGAAAAATGATTCTGTATAAAAGATTTTTGTTTTTTTTTGAGTAGAAAAAACTTATCAAAAGAGAAAGAGAACCGGTATCAATGAATTTATTATTTGCCATCTTATGTCACACAACACAACAACAATACATTTTCCAAAAGACAGTTGTCCCTATTGGAATGTCTCCTTAATAAAAATACTAATAATAATAATGTCCCCCTGGTTTGATGACAGCTCTAAATTTTGGGCTTTCCTACCTTTTTTGTCCCCGTGAGAATGGTTAGCAATATATATATATATATATATATATATATATATATATATATATTTATATTATAGCATTCAGGCATGGCAAGAGTTTGAATCTTTACCAACCTAATAAAAAAAAGTCTACCCAATAAAGGGGTAAGAAAAGTTTCCCAAAATGTATACTTACCCCATTGTCCTCAACCACTTAAATAGGTCTAGACTACATCCTCTCCACCCTCAAATCACTATACTTATCAAGATTTACTTACCTCCTATTGTGTAGTACTTCACCCATCTCCTAGATTGTAAGCTCTTAGGGGCAGGGTCCTCTCCTCCTCCTGTGTCACTGTTTGTGTCTGTATCTGTCATTTGCATCCCCTATTTAATGTACAGTGCTGCGTAATATGTTGGCGGTATATGACCCAGACCCAGGCCACCCTTCGCTGACTTTTTGATCCGAAGTTCACACCTGTGCAATTCAGCTCTATAAACTTCAATACAGTGGTAGGTGGTGAGGCAAAAGTGGAGACAATATGATGGTAAAAACAAAGTTACTAGACATCATTTTGTAATATTGAAGATATTTTACAGTCTAGCTGCTTCTTGAGTTTTACGGAAACAGTCGGATAGGCTGTGAAATATCTTCATTAAAAAAATTCCAGTTGAATGTAAAGAATGGCTACTAGATATACATTGAGCTGGATGAATAATAAGGAGCAAAGTTATCGTTGATCACCAAAAAAACAAATGACAGAAGAAAATGTGAAAGGTTGCAGAAAGAAACATTGTCACAAAGACAGAAGTAACCAAATGAACTTTTGTTTTTGTTCTTGAAGAGCAAGGCATGAAAAAAAAGAGGACAGGGCCTATATGCTGTGTCAGCAGTCTGATTATATTAGAAATCACAGAGATGAGCTTTTTGTAAAGCCACAGATTGCATATTCCCTACAATGACCCCATGCATGCTTGCTGATTCCAACGTGGTTCAGTAAACAATACGGTAAATAAATGCCGAGATGTCACCAATCGTTTTACTCCATGGGATTTTGTGTTACAAGAACAGTTCAGCTTGAACTCCTTTCAGTCCAAAAAATGAAGTTTGAGACAAGTTGTGACCTTATAATGTTGACATTGTTACCTCATTCACGCATGATACATACGTTTGCATTATTAGATCTATTTAAAGGAAACAAAGAAAGCCTTTCATGCAGATGCCTCGTTTGTTTTATACTTAGTTATGGTGATGGTCAGGGTCCCGGTGGACTGAACTAAAAGAATTACAAGCTTGAACGGAACAGGATTTTGGCAAACGCCTTTGTTCATAATTTCATGGGCCAATTAGTGATGTCAAAGATAACAAAAATGTAACAAATGACATTTCTAAATATTTTTTTACAATTATAAGTAATGGAAGTCATGCCATTTATAACCTGGTTTCAATAAATGTATGAAGGATCTGCACATATTAAAAGATCTCCATTTGGAATCTACAAATATTACTCCTGGTCGGCCATCTTCTTATATCCAATAGGTATCCCAAACTCAGCCTGGATCAGATTCAGTTAATGATCATCAGTCCTCACTTTCTAAACAAATACCCTACATCTTGTCTCTAGCAGTCCATGGAATGGTCATTTTCCCAACCCCACTGGGATGTCTTTTGGTGTCACCATGACCTTGAACTATCCTTCACCTAAATTTCCATGATGGTGGTGTGTACATTTTAGTGCTTCCTTAGGCAGGCACTTAACATATAACAATTGTTTAATTGTAAAAAGTACACTGGTATTTTCAACTGCTAAACTCGGATCAATCAGAAGTTCCAAATAAACAGATCTTAAGCATCAAACAACATGACCTCAAAACAATGGTTGCCAGATGTTCAACATTCTAAACCATTGCATGGCATTGATTTTGCACATGATTAGAAAGACACCAGTATTTGTATTATAGATACCATTACATCCATGGTCTAGGGATCCATTATGACAAGCACAGTATACCATAGCTAAGGGTGGCAATGTCTACCTAAGGACAGTGGTAGCAGCTCATGGATACCTGACTATGCCACGGCATATATATGGCAGAATTGTTGCCAGAGCCATAAACTTACCAGGTCATTCTCCACTTACTATAATTGCAAATGAAAACAAGTAAGCATTCTTAGATAAGCAGAAACGTCATCATTTGGAGTCTCTCCATCTGCTCATTTATTTTTTTTTTTGGATGACTGCCGAGACTCACTCTCTAAGGACTAATGTAGTCTGGCCTTCTTTCTGCATTTAGATGCTGCAGTTACTGGGTGGTTGACAGACTTTCAACCACTGATCACCTATTTCCCCATGTTCTATCATTTTAACAAATTAGATCACACATAAGTGGTTTTGATAGGTGGTGGTGGTGAGGTGTGATGTCAACCATCATGGTAGATCCCATGTTCTTAGGTGATTCTTGCAGCATCAGGCAGTCATCTGTCTTATCGTTGAAATAAGTTGAACAAATACTGAAACTGTTCTAATCACCAACCAACCACTATGGCAAATGTGTACACAGTTATAGATAACTCATCCCTAGGTGATAACCATAGAGAGTACTAGTGTCATTCAAATTCCTTCATCTAAGTATGAGCCTTTGTATCAGCGTATTGAATTGGCATCCCAATGTGTTTGGCTTTATTGGCTTCCTCAGGGTAACTGGAGATGAGGCAACTAACAGAACAAATATTGCATAGTTAGATATATAAAATACACAAAAAGTAGATAAAAAAAAACAGAATTAAAGTCAATATATACATAATATATGTTTTTTATCTACTTTTTGTGTATTTTATATATCTAACTATGCAATATCTGTACTGTTAGTACACTCATCTCGAGTTCCCCTGAGAAAGCCAATAAGGCGAAATGTGGTGGGATAAAGAGATTTAAAATACTATTGTATCTTTGGTGATACCTATATGTTAAGATTATTTACTAATATTATAAAAAGCCAAGAAAACCCTTCTGTTTGCCTATCTATTCCTATATACTATATTTTCCTAAGGTTGGCTAGAAACTTTTTTTGTGACATTAGCATTATTAGAGTGTACAACCTTATCTTACCGTTTTCTTCCATCCTATCTGGATGTTTTTTTATGTCTGTGCTTAGTATATATATATATATATATATATATAATGATATGTATTGTTTACTTCTGGAACAAATTGTACAGAGTTACACTGCATATATCTGACCATGAGTAATTCTATAACCAATCATTGTTTGCCATGGCCCCTCTGCTCATCACTTGGATATATCCATGCCATGTTTTCCTCCTGCTGCAGACAAAGCTTACATTGTGCCCACTCCTTGTTTAAAAAGTAGGGTAAACTAGGTCTAATCATTTATAAACAAGTCTTTGCATTCCGATGGATCAGAAATCCATTGTTCTTACTCATTTGTCAGCACAATTATGAAGTCTAATTGACAAGTTCTCATCTCACCTCGGGAAAGGATAATTGGGACATCTTCTGTCCACAGGCCACCCGGAATAGAAACAGGATGCTTTTGTTATTTTTTGGTATTTTTGTGTTTTTATACCTACATGTTTAGAATCATAAGCATAAATAACTCTCAGGCATCAGATCAAAGGATTATTTTGTCCGTTGTGACTCCAAATGGAGGAATTCAAAAGAACAATTAGTGCAAACATTTTAGGAAACAATCTCTTGCTTGGAAGTCCCAAACAATATAGTAATGCCAAGGAGAGAAGTTCCATGGCAGCCTGGGTTCAGAAGGTGGGATGAATGACCATGGGTGTTTTTTCAACCCAGAAGATCAGGGGAATCTAGTGGGTGTAAAGGCAAACTAATGCATGGAACAGCACCTGATAATTCGTGTAAGTATTGTAGCCCGTTTTTCAACTTTTCCAGAGCTATTTATTTGTATTAGTTAGTCCGGTTTTATCATTACTTAATGAGTGATTGGCATAGGACTAGTATTAAGATCAGGACTTATGACTTCCCTGGCTGAAGTTTACCAATATTGGACATTACAATGTTTGGAAGAATGGTGTTGTAAAGGAGAACATTGAATCAAGGGCTTGTTCATACAGGTGGTCAGCAGGTGTCTGTCAGCTACCTAGGTTGGTTATCATTGAAAGGAATGAGAGCATTTTAATGGTTTACTGAAGCAGGCTTTAACAATGGATGCCGCATTTTCACATGCGGCATCCTTTCAGTCTTGATTGCCTCAGCCTCCTGGAATACCTACATCACGCATCCTGAGAGACTCTAGGTGCTCTTTCTGCGTATGCCCTAATCTTAGACATGCGCAGTAGGGGCATTAAGGGGAAAGAGATGCCGATCTCACGTAATCGCAGTGGGATTGGCTCTCTTTTTCCCCCTTTATAGAGGGCTATGTCACCTGATCTCACAGCTGCGCAGTAAGATATCGGGTGACATGCCAAGAAGACCGAGGAAGAAGACGGAAGAGTAGACGGAAGATGGCGATGAAGAGGAATTCCAGAGCAAAGCGGAACCAGATCGCCGGAAGCACCAGCTCGAGGGACCAGCAGGAATAAAGGTAAGTGTGATTTTTTGTTTTCGGTTTACTTTTTCTTTAACCCAGTTCATAGTCAGCTGTCCCATTCTGGTACCGGCATCTTCTTCTTTTTCCCTTTCTGATCTTCCATCTTTATTGGCTTGGCTGGGATGATGTAACTCCTGCGCAGGCACATGGGAGTTCATTCAGTCCTGGCAGCTGCAGGGGAAGATGGGATGTGCCGGATATCCTGGCAAGCAATAATTTTGACAGTTTAGGGGCGCACTCATGAAAATTTCTTATTGCCGAAACGACATCGCCTGTCCCCTTCTGCAAAAAAGAAATGCCTGATCACAGATTTTTGGTTTTACTTTAATGCTGGTAACTGCAATATATTACATTCTTGATTTTTGAGCTTAAGGCCGGGTTCACACCTTTGCAGCTGGGATAGTGCGTCTGCATGTGCAATGTGCTACTTTCATACTTTTACTAATGTACTGTATACTTTTACATATACCACCCATGCGCATGATTGTAATGTTACTGCACTTTTGGTTTAGCCTTGCACAGAAATATAACATACATAATGTGCTGTGAGTTGTGGTGCAAAGAACTGCAGGTTTGGCACCCCACTCACAATAAATGGCACCGTAAAGCACCAATGTTTGTGATAAGGGTTACCATGCAATGTACTTTGCACCTAAATTTTAAATAAATAAAATAGGAAAATCTCTCTAAATAATCTCTCTTTATATAATACACTGTTGGTTTCAGGCATTGTGGTTTTCGCATTCTTTTCCCAATAATTCTTAAAGTGGCCGATGAAATACACCAATCAAATCTGCAAATGATCTTACTTGACCTTTCATTTAGAAGATTCCGTTACTTCCTAATGAGGCCAAATGATACTTTGCATACACAAAAGCTGAATCAGGATACATCACATATAATACTCCGCCAATCCTGGACCTTTAATCTCTCCTGCTGTATAAGGTAGACTGATATAAATGCTGAAAGCCTTGCTGCTGCTTGTACACTTCGGATATTAAACACCAATCACAAGCTCCTTAAACACTCCCGGAATCAGCTCTGCTAACAAAAGGTCTCTCTTGTTTATGAGACTTAACCTTTGTTACTTTATGCCTAAGAAGTTTATGCAAAACTGTTACCCAAGAAACATGTGAGCTTTAAACCAGGGATGACAGAGGGCACGGGGCCGGTCGGTTCTCTGTGCTTTAACCCTTAGAAGTGACCAGAGTATGATGGCTGCTCAGAATGGATTCTCATCATGCTGAGAGTATATACAGTATAGGCATTGGTTGGACAGCTGTACTGTATTCTGCAGTTTTTTCTGTAAAAATATTAGGGGTGTTATAAAAGTAATTTTAATGTAATGTTTAAATTTATAAATGTTTGCTGTACCATATAATAATTTGCGCATAACACTGATCCATAGATTACCCTTCTACATTATCTGGATTTCATCAACTTACATGGTCAACAACTGCTCAGATAAAATCTCAGCCACAGCAACCATATTTCATCCGACACATAACTTTTATTGGTTAACCTATCAGAGTCAATTTTAGGAGAAAACTGGGACATTGTCCAGGGCCCCCACCTTCTCCAGGGCTCCATTTGACAGAGTGGCAGGGGAACTGGAGTGGCCCATATTTGGCCTGGGACTCAATCTCTAGCACCCCTTTCGTTTAAGGCAGGGGTCCCCAACCACCAGTCAGTGGGCCACTAGTGGGCTGTGGCCGTCTGACATGTGGGCCGCGAGAGCACGGAGACCAACGGTGGTCCACAGCTCTGGCCAGTGCACCCCTTAGCATGGTCAAGAGAAGTGCCCTGCTTGGGGGGCACACCGTTCAGACCATGTTCATCAGACCATGTCTCCCATATGGATCGCAGGCTCAGGGTGGTGGGCGGGTTGTGTCTCGGAATACACACCCACCCACTCACCCATCATAGGCTCAGACATGCCATAGGAGAGTGGGCAGGTTCTGGCATTATGACGTCACTCAGGGGGAAGTTTCTTCCCCTTTGAGAGACACCAGACTCCGGACCATGCATCCGTAGATTCAGTGGTTGGGGACCAGAAGACTTAACTTCAACAAGGAGAAGCCAAAGGAAAAGGAACCCAGGAGAGAGGTTTCTTAGAACAGAATCCCATTGGTGCAGAATTTGGGACTGTCATTTCAATGGGAAGACCCACTCCATTGGAGAATGCTCCTTTCTCTCCATTATGGAGTTCAGCAAAGATGCTAGAGGTCAACTGTCAGTGTTGACTGTGATTGAACTATTGGTATCAGATATGAACTGTCCCTACTGCTTAATACTCCGCTACACTAAACCTCTCTTGTATGTATTGAATTGCAATAAATTCCCTTGAATTAAGATGTATGAGTCTCTATAAGGGAGAACCTGGAGGTTAATTCAGCTACTCCTTACCAACTATGCATGTGAACATTAGAATTAAACATAGATACCTTGTTCCAAGTACAGTTATATCAAGTCATTCAATAGACGTGAGGACAGCTATAATTGCAGTCTAACCCAAAGTAAGGGCCCATGCCAATGAGCTTTTGTTCACTTCCAAGCTGCTTCTGCTTACATGCAGGTCCGTGGAAATGCAAAGTCAAACTACAACAGGTGAACAGCAGGTCAACTGCACTTGCCATTAATTCTAAACAAAGCATCTCAAGCTAATGTCAAAAACATACTTCCTATGAAAGCCTATTGCACATAAACTTTGTTAAAAGAAAACAAAAGGGTACATGGTTTGATACTTTCTATTACCAGGTCATTCCATTCAAAAGATTAAGTTTGGTAGAGTTACATCAAGTGAAGATATAATATATCTTTTACAGGTTTTATTGGTAAGATCTCTGCAGTTGAGTTCCCATGTCTGGACACATGCTGTGGTCAATATGAGGGGGTACCATTCTCTATGTTGGATATTTATTAAAGGTAGCATAGAGCAGGCGGTAACAGAACCTGCAAAGGTGGATGGAATTAGAAAACAAGAGTCAGGAACTATTGAAGGGGTGGTATAGTTGGACCCTAATGGATACATGGGAACTGACTCAACCCACCAGTCTCCAACTCAAACTATTTTCATCATTTTCATAAATGATTTTCCTCTATGGAGGATTGGACCAGTTTGTTGGATTCTTTTTTGAGTTTTCAAAAATGTCCTCCAACTTTAGAAATCTTATCCCATACTAACCATGTCAAATAAATTGAAGACTAGCTGCATTGTGGAAATTGATTTTGTGGTTTATGCAAGAAAAGTGTACCAATGAGAAATCTTTTTGTTGCGAGTAAGTTTTCTGGTGTGACCACAGTGTCCCTTGGTTTGCTGCACCTTTCCTCCAGCTTTTTATCAAAGCCATGCAAAGCAACCCTACAGTGACGACACGGTACAATAATAAGCCGAAAGCTACATGAATTGGTTTATGTTCAACTTATTCCCACAATACAGATTTGAATATGGAAATGGGAAATAAGCCTCATTCATGCATGAGGCTACATGGAAACAAAGGTCATTATGTAGTGTTATTGTTATAGCTTGGCCAACTTTTAGAAATCAAATTCTATACCGGTGCAATGTACAGCACTGAGAATCTAGTTCCTGACCGTATCTCAGTGCAGTCCTAATTTTAGTGTGCTCATACAAATTAGAAGGCAAAAGCTTCACTCTAGCATAAAACATGGGACCGGCACATCTCCAGCATTCCTACAAATGGTCTGCTTATTCTGCAGCCGCAGTTGACAGGCTCTTGTAATTAAAGGGCAGGAGCAGGAATCCTGTTCTGTTTTTCACAGAGATTTGAAAAGAGAATGGACTATTCAGTAGCACAGTGCCTCTTTGTTCCTTCTCTGTGTTCTCCTGGGATCTGTCTACTTTTGTACAGGCTCCACTTGAATATGCGCTTAACATCTAAGGTGTGACACAGATCAACAGCTCCAAAAAGGAACAGAGGATATCAGAGCCAGGATATAAGCAAATCTGGAGGAGATTGTAGCCAAACACAGAAGCCATGCTAGTTTGTCAAACACATGGGAGCTGACATCAAGTCAACAGAGAAAGCACTATGTTAAGGGGAAGTAACAGGGGTCAAGCTGATAAAGAAAACTTGATGGCTCATTTAGGCTTCTTTATTCTGTGGTAGAAAGAATTAACATTGACACATAAGGGGTCGGCCAAGAAGGCAGGGAATACACCAACCAGAGCCTGATGGCTTACACACCAAACGCTTTAAAGATAAAGCAATAGAGATACGAGTACAGATATATTTTTGGGATACAATGTTCCTTATTGTGTAGCCCATAGCTGTACATGAACTCCTGAAAAGCAAGGCAGGAATAAGCGAATGTGAGCTTGTCAAAATATGTACCCAAGTGAATTTAATTAGGTTTGGCGGGTTGATATTTGATCTTAGACATTGAGATGTTAAATTTTACACTGATCAGCCTAAACAATAAAAAAACCCGCCTAGGATGGTGAAGGTTCTTTTTATTCTGTGAAAACATCTCTCACCCATCAAAGCATGGCCTCCACAAGACCCAAAGGTGTTCTGGAGATCCTTAAAGTCACTCTGCCTGCCACCTCTTCCCCAGGTAAATTATGCGCACACGCTCCAACTATTCACATAACCTGAATAAAATGATTTAACAGATCGGGCCACCATTGCATCATGGCCCAGTTCTGATGTTCACATGCCCGTTGTTAGCACTTCCGCTGGTAGACAGGGGTCACATGGATGCTTTGGCTAGCTGTGACACATTGTGGGTTCGGATATCTTTCATGGTCAGCATTAAGTTTTTCAGCAATTTGTGCTAAAATGATGGTCAGTGGGATGCCCTATTACTCTAGTGGTGTAGAAGTGATACGTTACATTGGTGGGCAGTGGGGAAGAGACAATCCCTTTAGAATGGGTGGAGACCTCCTTACGTTGTTGGTCAGTGAACAAGGACCCCAGTACATTAGTGGCCAGTGGGAAGAATACTATTTGCACTGGGGGGGATTGGAAGAAGGACAGTAAAGAAGGGTCTCATTACACTGGTGGCTAGGGGAAAGAATACACCTTTTTGTGGTTTTTGGTAACAATACTCCTTATATTAGTGGTTGTTGTCCCTGGATTGGTGGTTAATTATATGATTTTATAGACAGGCCTCAAATTAAGGGAACATAGGAGAAAGGACAGCATGACTGGGGGGACAGGGAGCAAATAGGATAGGGTTAAAGTAAATTGATTTGGGGTGAAAAAAAGGTCAGGTTAAGGATTGGTAGGTAGGCGTAGGTGAGGGTGGGGTTAAAGTGATAAAAAAATTATGGATGCAGGATCAGGTTTCTCAATTTTTTAAGTTTGAAGGGAAAAATTACCACTCGCCCACTCACCTGCCACCTTTTTTCTGGGAAAGTAGTTGAGTGGTGGTTAAGGTCCTTGAGGGTAGTCCGTTTTGGTGGTATCAGTGGGGTTGGGAGATCTTCGTGTGGAGTCTGCAGAATGGTGAGAAAAGGAGTTGATGTTAAAATTGGTTTGGGATACACTGCAAGCGGTGGTGATATTGTTCCCGAGCTTGGAGCAAAAAATATCTGGTTGATCCCAAGTGGTAGTGTGGGCTTTCGAGGACTGGCAACCAGAAAGGTGTAAAAGGCAGTGTTTTTGGGCATTATTAAAGGGGATTGGTATTAAATTATTATTAGGTCGTTCTTGTATTGTTAATACATGGTATTGGGGTGTTAATAGGAATATGTTAATAAAAGGCCTGCGGGCCATTTAACCACAAGAAGGAGTGGGGTGTTTTATGGTAATTTTTTTGGTTATATGGGGATAAGGAGGAGGTCTGCCGGTCCCTGGCATACCGCAGTCATGGTATACATTGGAAAGATTACTCCTTATATTGGTAGTTAGAGGGAAGAATACTCCTTATATTTGTGATCAGTGACAAAGGGACTCCTTATATTGGTGATCAGTGGAAAGAATACTCTTTATGTGGGTTGTCAGTGGAAGGAATACACATATTGGTGGTAAGAAATCCTTCATAGTGGTTACTGAAGAGGTTATTGATATCAGTGGCAATTTATTTGAAAGGCAGGAGATTCTTACTACTCCTTTCCTAAGCAACCTCTGCAGGAACCCTGCTTGAGAGAAGCCAATAGCTAAAAAAATAAACATCACTATGGTCCATAGGGGGCATACAGGTGTGAGAGGCCAAGTCCTGATTGTTCATATACAAGTGCACATCCAGCCAATTTTTTAGGTTTTGTGTAGAAGTAGGTAGAGGTCTGGTCGAGGAAGCATTGTCTTTTGTGATTGGTCAGAACCCTTTCAAACTTTCTGTCTACCCTATACAGTGCTCTCAGGGCATGTACCAACTTACCTGTCGCTGAAAGACCTGTATTTGAAAAACCACACCTCTGGGTTCTGACTCCTATAACACCAATGTTGGGTAAATATTTATGGCCTCTTGGACCTCCCTTATCTAAGGTTTAATATAGAAGTCATTGGTTGTGATACTGTGATTGTTCCAAGCAACTTGGCTTGTGTTCTCCATACCATGAATCATAAACAAACGACGAGGCGTTTGGAATGCGAGTCGATTGGTGTGTTTCTAATTTAAATTGTGATGTGATGTGTTGACTGAAATATGACTTTAAACGAACCAACCTCAGATACTATACTAATATTGTTGTGACGTGACTTTACATAATCAATACCGATATGTTTTTATGGAATAAATACCATTGTAATTAAAATATATTGTTTTTAATCAACACAAGACTGTTTTGTTCATTACTTTGAGGATATGTGCCTTTAAAACCCACGGGAAATCCACTCTATGTGGTATATTTTGTCTTCTTTTAGGTTTTGCGTAAAAAAAAGATAAATTAGAACTCCTATCAGGTTTTAGTGACTGTACCCATTAATGAGACTTACCCTCATTTCTGCCCCAATGACACATTAAAAAGTAAGAACATTACCCTACAGTGACCTTGCAAGAAAACCTTGATTTACAGATTTACATTGTAGTGATGGGTTCAGAGTAAACCAATATACTAAATCTTGCTGGCGTATACGGAAGGCTACAGTGTTGTAGGAATAGAAATTGCAGAAGTATTTTTAGAGACTGGGGCCCTTGCTCATTGGGGCCTGTCTGATGTTCACTATTGTACACAGAGCTCTGAGGAGATCATCTACCAGTAGTAGAAGATTTTCTGAGCTGACTTACAGTAATCGGGCAGTAAAATTGGGGTCTGGGGGGTTACTAACATGAATTTTATAAAAAAGGGGATGTAAAGGGGTCCCTGATGGGTCTGATATAAAGGTAAGCTCCTGATGTAACTAGGGGACTTTGATGAAATAGGGGTACCTGATGTAATGGAGGGCATCTCATATAAAGGGGGACAATTGATATGAAGGAGATCTGTTGTAAAGGTCTGTTGTAAGGTAAGGGTTCTCTGATGTAAGGGAGGGGGTCTGATGTAAAGGTAAGCTCCTGATGTAAATGGGGAACTTTGATGAGAGGGGGGTCTCTGATGTAAAGGGGTTCCTGATGTGGGGGGGAGCGGTCAGATGTAAAGGTGAGCTCCGGAAGTAATTAGGGGACTTGTGATGTGATGTGAAGGAGGTCTCTGATGTAAAGAGGTCCCTAATGTAAGGGAGTGGGTCAGATGTAAAGGTAAGCTCCTGATGTAAGTGGAGAACTTTGATGAGAAGGGGGTCTCTGATGTAAAGGGGTCCCTGATGTAGGGGGGAGGGGTCGGATGTAAAGGTGAGCTCCAAAAGTAATTGGGGGACTTTAATGTGAAGGGGGTAGATCTCTGATGTAAAGGGGTCCCTCATGTAACAGGGGGTCAAATGTGAAGGTAAGCTCCTGATGAAAGTGGAGAACTTTAATGAGAAGGGGGTCTCTGATGTAAAGGTGAGCTCTGGATGTAATTGGGTGATCAGGGAACTCTGATGTGAAGTGGGAGACTCTAATGTAAAAGGCGGGCTCACATGTAATGTAAGATGGAAGGTTCAGATTTGAAGGAGGAGAGTGGTACTCCTGATGTGAAGGAGCTTGGCCTAAATAGTAAAGGCCTTGTCAAAAATTAGCCTTTAGCCAATTAGCAAAAAATTAGCCCATAGAGTTGTAGCAGAAAAGTGGGTCCAGGTCCAAATTCTGCATCGGGTCTTATAGGTCTGTAAATACACCACCGGCAGGCTGTTGTCTCATCAGTTGGTTGCCTTTGACATCTATAAACCTATGGGAATGCAGACCACTGTGTACACTAGCTGATCATTAAATAGGGGTTGAATTACAGACAGATAAAGGCATTGACACAGGAGGAGGAGAAAACCCCTGCCCAAAAGAGCTTACAATCTAACAGGAACTGTCTTTTTATTTGCATAGATGGTTTTATTGTCCATTTTTTATGTATGACATGAGAACTGAGTTCTTTGTTTAAAGGAAAAGATTCAGCATTTTGGTTTTTATGCCTAAAAAAAGTAAAAACCTTTACAAGTAAAAACCAAAAAGCCAAAAAAAATCCAATATTGCCCTCTAGTGGCAATAAGAATGATTTGCTTCTTCAAAAAACAAAACTGCTATTCATAAATCCTGCAGCGGTTAATCTAGGAAAAACGTATGTAACATATTTGAGGGAAAAAAATGCAGCGATTGGGAACAGGACAATCTTTCAGGAGAGAATACAGAGGTGTTTTCAGGGCTTGGAATTCTGGCTTCCAAATTGAAACCCCAACTATGTCCTTAATTCAGCAGTTTCATTCTGCTTGGCAACCCTAACAAGGAACATTTATTGCAAATCCTGGACACTGTCTATCAAACCCAGTCTTGGTTAAATAAAACTACGTGTTTCCTATCACTGACATACATTTGCAAGCACGGGCCTTCAATGTATGCAAAGAGAAAAGTGTGATACATGGAAGAATTCCAAAGCACAAACAACAATTCATACTTTAAGCAGACCTTAAAACACTTGCAGACTCCTATAAAGTTCAGCGTAGACAGAATAATGTTTTTGTAAGGACATTTGATGATTATTTGAATAACCAGAAGATTCAGACACAACCTGCTGTTCTTTAATATCATACCTGACAAAAATGGAATAATAAAAGGGGTTGAGGAAATCGCCGGTAGGCAGAGATTTAGCGATACATGGACTTGGGTCTACCATGGCTGGATGGAGTGAAGGACATTGGTTTACTTTGGATGCAGAAACAGAAAAGTCTGCTCCGTATTAGTCCAAGCTGTAAAAACAGCTTCAGATTTTACAGGCCTTCGGGGTGACATATAACTGGCGGACACTTAAAGCTAAACAGCTGTCAAGGATCTCAAAGACTGACGGTTTTAAAGCCACTTGATTCGGGAGGTCGCCTATAAAAGAAGGGAAATGGAGTCTACTGAGGAGGAGAGTACTGTCAGCAGTAGTTTAAAGGGAAGGAGGGTCTACGAAACTATATAATACTTACAAAAAGGTGCAAAAGTTTGGGAAATATTGGACCAAGACTGCAGAGGATAGAGCAGCCTTTCTCATCCTTTGGCGGAACCCTTGAAATAACTTTCAGTTCCCTTGTTATAATTTCTATATGCCTCTATATTGCTTGCTATTGAGAAGAATGTCACCTTTACATATAGTCAAAAATAGCATTGGTGTCACTTAAACTGACCTGAGAGGTACAAATTGCTCATTGCTCAAGGAAACCCTAGCAATTTCTGGAGGAACCCTAAGATTCCACAAAACCCCGGTTTAGAAACAATGAGGTTGTCACAGCAAAAAGTGGGTGATCTAACAAACCTGGATTAGAATAATATTAAATGATTTTTAATAAATCCTTTCCAGCTTTGCTGGCTGACATATTCTCCCATGGTAGTCTATCGTCTCAATCTTGGAGAGGTTTCAGAAATCAGGCCCATTGGATGTTTTTTTTTTATCTTGCGTTCAATGATGTAAAGTAGTATGGAGGCTGCCATTGTTGACCTATGTCATAATATATACATAGAATTGTAATTGGATTGGCAGCCGTGGCTTGATACTGTAACCCGGTGTTCAGACACACACTGACATTCAAAGAACTGAAATCAGGACAGTGAAACAACTAGAATATTCAGGGTCAGCAGGTTCTTTAACAAACTCTGAACATAACACATTTCTATTATTTTAATGCACAATTGCTCTTTACTTAGGGGCTTGGAATTAAAAAATAAACTCATATCTGGGAAGACCCCGCACCACCTCAGCCCCTTTCAGCCTCCTCCAGTCATTGATCAGAGCTAGGTAACCAGTTTTCTTTTTGCCCCATATCCCTGTAGAAATGATCTTTTATGTACTATGTGTTTGAGATATCCCTCATTTGAAATATTCAGTTATAAGGAATGAAAGGAAGAGTGGTCTTCCACTAGTGATGAGCAGACAGCAAGGTTTAGGAAGCAAAAAAGCTGAAGACTTTGTTTGATAACCGCTGAAAGCTTAATATTTACATGCATAAGTGAAAGAAAAGTAACCTGGGTGCACCCAGGTACTGTTATAACTACTAAGGATGAGCGGCACTTTTCTATGCAATGCAGAATTTTTACTAAAACACTTCTAAATAGATTCACCCTTTTAGTCTTCTCTCTCTGCATTTTCAATAGAAGTCACTGCAAAACACATCAATGTGCACTGTTGCATGTTATCATTATGTGGCCTGGAAATGTAAGCTTTTTTGGGATTTATGAGGCCATCTTCATTCAAAAGGTATTGAATTTAATTTTAAGGAGTGCTGGTGATTTTACAAATTTTTTGACAAGTTATAGGCATAACGTAATGCATTGCCATCACTGTGAGCACCCGTCCATTGAGAGCAGTCCCTAGTCCTCAGTATGTGGTCTATACTGAATCAGGGTGTCTTTAATGTGTGTCAGTTATGAAGACCTGGTGACATTAACTCATTGCACTCCAAGCAAATCACCTGAGCTATGGAAATATTATGGGGAAGTATTATTACACAGTATTTATCTAGCACCAACATATTATGCAGTAAAGTCCAAAGCCATGTCACTAACTGTTCCTCAAAGGGGCTCACAGTATAACATTCCTATCATAGTCATATGTCATTAATACTGTCTAAGGTCAGGGTACCCAGAGGAAACCCACGCAAACACAGGGAGAACCTGCAAACTCCATGCAGATAGTGTCCTGGCTGAGATTTGAACCTGAGACCCAGCACTGCAAAGGCCAGAGAGCTAACCATTGAGCCACCGTGCTGCCCGATAATCCTGAGAAACACATTGAGCAAATTGTGTTAAAGCCCAATGTTGAAATTTTATTGCAGCACATGGGATCTATTAAGGGTCTGGTTATATCCTAAAAAGTACCCCACACATTTTAACTTAACAAGGAAAAATATTACCCCAAAGCCACACAATTTTCGATTTGGTACATTCCCCATGGCAATGCCCAACACCTCATTACCTATTATTTCTAAAAATATATTATATTCTGGTCTTTCCTATTAATTACAATGTAATTCTGTTTCCTCTGCAAAAAAAATCTGTATTTTGCACAATTTCAGAGGAGTTTAGTACTTTCACTTTAGTAATTTCAAATTTAGTACTTTGCTTATCCCTAGTTACATTTATTATTATTATTAAAAAGGATTTATATAGCACCAACATATTACACAGCGCTGTACATTAAATAGGGGTAATGACAGACACAGTGACAGGAGGAGAGAACCCTGCCCTGAAGAGCTTACAATCTAGGAGGAATCCTTTACATAAGGTTTGCATAAATCTAGATGTGGTCTAATAGGTATGATTTAAGTCTATTTTGACCTTGGATTGGAACCAAGAATTTGAGCAATGGAGTTCTGATCTGACAAGCAAAATGGACAAATAAAAGTAGAACGTGGTATGATAGTTGCCATCCTGTTAACAAATATTTAATAGTATTAGATGTTTAAACACACATAGTCATAAGAAAAAAGAAAGTACACCCTATTTCAGTTCTAATGTTTTGCATATCAGGACCAATGCCAGTAACAGACCATAAATTTATTTCTATATTGTGACCTGGTGTTTGTAAATCCTTTTCTGTTGTCTGGGAAAGTAGTAGGTGGGAGATATGTGGCTCTATGGTTTCTTAAGTAAGCTTAAGGTGAAGCTGGAATGTTTCTTTAGGTAAAGACACTTTTTTTCCCCCCAAAACATGTGCTGGGGCTATTTTCACTGGATATCCACAAGAGCATGGTAGTGTAAATTCCCAATCCCATGGGCCATGTTTTTCTCCCAGACTGAGCTCGTCATTTAAGGCAGCTAAAGCTTTAGCTCAGGCAAAGTGATTGTAGCCAAGTGTGCTCAGAAAACTACAAACCTGGTCGGGAGACTGAACTTTGTGTTTTTTTTCTGAAAATGTTGAAGACACTGATCCTCTGTGCAGACAATCTGGGGTATGAGAATTTACTTTCTATTCCATTCCTGAGTGTTTGAAGCCAGTAAATGTGGGCAGAACGCCCTGCAAATTATAAGTATTGTCTAAAATACCTCTGTGCGGCCAACCCTCTGCCTATATATTTTTAACTTTTATCCATAGTTAATATTAAACAGTATTTATATAGCGCCAACATATTACGCAGTGCTGTTCAAAGTCCATAGTCATGTCACTATCTGTCCCTCAAAGAAGCTCACAATAATGTAATTACCATAATCATAAGTCATTATCACATCTAAGGTCAATTTTGGGGGAAGCAGAACAACCTAACTGCATGTTTTTGGAATGTGGGAGGAAACTGGAGTACCCGGAGGAAACCCACACAGACACGGGGAGAACCTACAACCTAGTTCAATCACAACAGTCTCCTTACTGCCCCAGTCTTCCCTAACATCACCAAATAGCTTGGGAAAAGCCAATGACAACATATTAAAAACCAAACCTAAAACAAGCATTCAATTGTGAAATGATAGTTTATTGTTACAAAAGTACCTTAATAAAAATATTTTTGCACATCTACACAATATGTACAATAAAACACTGTGTGGAACAAAAGACCAGACAATAAAAACACACACTGTGTATACATACATACAACATGTTGCCTATTTACACAAGGTCAATAGATTTTTTTTTTCCTGTACATACACATAAGACATCTGACTTCGATTGGACAGTTTTAGGCAGCACCCTGCAGGTGGCAGCAGGGAGTCCCAAGTCACATTCTATAATGCTGCTTTTTACACTTTCCAGTTCTCTGAAGAGAAAGTAATGAGAGGAAACTAGTGGGGGTAGCTTCCTCTCTCTGCCATAGGATATAAAATGAGAGGGTGTTTGCAAGCCAGAACTGTCAGCTTAAAAAAGTAACGCGTCTGATGTATATTAAAAAGAGACATTAAATTAGGTTCCAGTAGCAAATGAATCACAAATGCCTTTCATACCAAGAGCTTGTAGGACCTTGCAGCATATTCATATTTTAATCCTTAGGCTTTAGCTACATGGGGTCCCAATGTAAACAATAGCCGACTGATCGAAATCATTGCTGTTCTTTATCTATAATACCAGAATTAATCAGTCGATGGAAACCAAGGAAAACCAGGGTGCTGGAGGAGGGACTACACTCCTTGATACATCTGAAGCACAGTCCAAACACTGAAATGCTAACCGTACCACGATTCATTCAGGGCATCGAACCGACGCATCTGGAAGCAGACTTTAGTCACAGCTGCTTCCATGAAACACATTCTGCATTAGCACCTTTGTATATTTTAGCAGCTGAATTTTGACAAAACAGAAATCTTGTTACGTGATGAGCTTTTTGCGTGTGTAGGTTCTGCTGATGGTAGGCCTTGGGGCAGAACTGCTAAAAGGGGAATCATCAGGGTTACTTGATTGGTGTGCTTGTCTTTTCTGCTTTGGTGTACTTTGTGGGGACTCACAATCTGCAATACAGAAATTAAAAACATTTACCATGTTGGCTTGTGGATGACACACAGTTACAGATCAGTTTACACTTAACATCTGCCATGGAGACACTTTTTTGTCATGTTCCTGAGACCTTTATCCAAGGGAGTGTTTTCTCAACCAGGGTCCTGTGGAACCCTCCAGAAGTTGCTAGAGTAATTTGTGCCTCTCAGGTCAGTTTAACTAACTCCAATGATCTTTTTGGCCATCTGTAAGGGTGACATTCTTCCGAATGTAAGAAGTATTCTCCCACTGACCTCCACACTAATGTACTGTGAGCTGGGCATATAATAATTATAGCAGGGAGTTCCCTAAAGACCTGAAAGTTATTTCAATGGTTCCCGCATTGCTCCAAGGGAAAGAAATCCTAACTTTCCTCACTTTTTGTCAAATATACAGGACAGAAAAGCAGGAAGACACAGATGTCAAAGAGGGTTGTAGAACTCCTCTAATTAGTGCTGGTATTAAAAGTTTTTCCCTGGATTTGGTTGTTAGCTTGATAGATGCCAACCCCCTAATGAGCACTAGACAATTGGATATAGTTTCAAACTCTGTGAAAGGAGTCAGTGAAACCAGAGTTTTTTTTTTTGTACATCCTTTATTAAAGCTAAGTTTTGTCAAAATAACAGCTAGGTATAAGAGGTATTAAGTTTTAAATAGTTCAGGTTCCAAAAGGAAAAGTTAATCCAAGTTACTAGCGAGTTTTGCTGGTGAGGGGAGGGTGAGGCTGATATTGTTGCAAATTTGCTTATTAAACGCTGTATTGTTTGCCTCCACTATAGGGAAAGCTTTGAGACCAATACTGTACATAAACACTGATAGGACAGCTATTACTGAAGCCATTATTGAATGATTACAGCTCATTGAACAAGACTTAGGTATGCTTTAAGCTTTCCTGGCAAACCCAGGAATGAATGGGCTCCTGTGTGGGCATTATTCTGGCCAAACAAGAGAATAAAAAAACATCCTGCGAGGGAACAAGTACAGGCGAGTATCAGAGTTTTATAAAAGGTAAAGTAAAGGGAAAAAAAAAGAAAGAAGGCAAAATCTAAGCAATATATTCTTCATCTACAATATCTCACCTTGCATCTTTCTCTTGGAGGATGGCGTTTTCCCTTTAAAAAGCATTGGTGACTGAGTAAGTGTTAACAGGCCACTTGCAGATAATGAATTTTTTGGTATCTTTGCTGGAGGAGTGATGACTGGAAAATAAACATAATCCATTATTTTATGAATAATAAAAGGAAGGAAGTGTGCATTGTTATAGCAAAAACCATTAAAATACCTGCAATGCTAAAAACGTCATCTTCAGTAGAACTTGGATGTGATAAACTCAAGTCTGAGGAGAGACTTGAAGAAACAATGCATTCTTCCAGATCTTCACCACTGATTAGACAAGATCGTTTACTACTGGGCTGGGCTTCTTTTGAGGGAGTAAAGATTTCAAAGCCTCGTTTTCTGGATTTAAAAGAGATTGTTTCAATTTCACTGCTACCTTTCCAGCTTATGACTGGAGAATTCTCCTGAAGTCTGGAGATCCCATCAAACACAAAGTCATTTAAAGGTGAAGGCTTATTTGTATCTTGTTCTAGAACTTCTTCTTCTGCTGTTGGGGTGCAAACTACATGGTCCTGATTTTTATCTTTTTGTATTTTGCCAACTTTTACTGCTGATGCTTTCTTTTTTCGCGGCCAGTTATTAATCACATCACTGCCATTTTTATCTTTGTATTTTGGTGATGGTGTCCAAGGGCTGGCAGCTTCAGCTTGAGTTGGGGAGGCAGTATTTGAAGTACACCTTTTTGGGGTATAAGACTGGCAGATTAATGTCTGCAGGCTACTTTTCCCAGGCGTATTGTAGGAGGACCTCAAGCGAGGAGAGGAACAACCCGATTCTAATTTCATATTATGCTTGTTACACCATGTCTCGCCCAAAGGACCATCTTCTTTCCTAGTGGAAGGCACCAATGGAGAGCCTTCAACTCTAACTCCACTTGTCATATCAATAGTAGAGTTGGAATCCGTCCTTTTAAAACGAAGCTTAGGCAATCCTGATTCTCTCATTTCAAGCTGAACTTCATACGTTGGCAGAAGAACGGTTTTCTTCTGACTTTTTGGCGTTGAAAACTTAGATGGAATTTGTGGTGTTCCAAGACGTGCTGCAGCTTCCCGTTGCCTTCTGTCAACTGTATGGCGTAGACCGTATGGGGAAGCACACTCTAGATTACCTGTACCCTTTGGTGTGCCTGGCAAACTGCTAGCGTCAGAAGGCTTTCGTGTAATCAACAGCTTCATTTTCAAATCACAGGTTTCTGTTGGAACAACTTTGGCTTCTGCAATATCAATACTTTCATCTGTCTGTGAGGTATTTGTAAAAGATCCTGAACCCCTAGAGCTTTCCAAAGACGAACCATCTAACTTTTCACACAATACCAGATCACCCCCAGAAGATGGAGCATTTAATGAAGTGTTTTTCAAACGTGGCAGAACAACTTTAAGTTCAGCTGCTAAAATTGTGGACAGAACAGGTGAAGTGTGCTTAGACATTAAAGGACATCTATCAGGGGTACTTTCTTTAATAAATTCTTTGGTACCATGACTAGCATATTTTGAACCTGGAAGAAGCAGTTCATTATTATTGCTGGGCTGGCATTTTGAAGGGGTTTTAAACACTGGTGGGTGTAGTGGTATGGAAAGTATGTCCAAGGCAGATGTTTTAAAAGATGGTGTGGTCTTTGTAGACATGGAATGAGATCCATCTGACTTTTTAGGAGTATACTCAGCAGTAATAGAAACAGACCTTTTCCACTCATCAGATTTCTTTGGTGTGGGTGTTTGCAACACAGATGAAAAGGACTTCTGTGGTGTTCGAAGTTGATACCTTGAAGTGAAAGGGGAGTTTTCTCGAGATATGGAGTCCTCTTCAGCTGTTCTAGAAGAGCGATCTGACTTTTTAGGTGTAGATTCTGAAGCCAGAGGTAGCAAAACAGAGTTCTTCCACTTCATGTGTTTTTTTGGTGTGGGCGTTTGTGGAACAGCTGAAGGTGACTTTTGTGGTGTTCGAAGTTGATATCTTGTAGTAAAAGAGAATTTTGGTGACATAGAATCCTCATCAGCAACATGTTTTCTAGGGGTACGCTCTGCAGCCAATGGAAGCATAACAGAGCTATTGCACGCCACACTTTTCTTTGGTGTAGGGGTTTGTGGAACAGACTTCTGTGGTGTTCGAAGTTGGTAACTGCTTACAGTAGCAGTTTCTGAATTTGAACTTTGCAATCGATGGGATTTTCTAGGGGTGCATGAAGTGTGAAGTACTTGGTTTCCAGGGGTATTAGTGTTAGAACACCTTTTAGGTGTTTTTTCTGGGCTTTTAAAGAGCTCTCCTTCTAGTGACCGTCTTGCTATTCCTTTTTGTGGGGTAACATGTTGGTTTAGTGCTTTTAAGGGAGATCTAAGCCACTTATTGGGAGAATCACTTTTCCTAGGAGTCATTTGCAACAGCCTCTCGCTTCTTCTTTCAGGAGATTTCAAAGTATTTTTTTCTATCTTCGTTGGAGAGAAGAATTTCCCCAAGTGTTTAGCACTTTTCTTTTCCAGTGGACTTTTGGAAGGTGTTTTAAGACTTTTAGGTGTACGAGGGGATTTCTGTGACAGCCTCCTTCCCAGTGACTCTTCACCGTTTGAAGCAGCTTTCTGCGGTGTTTTTCTGGGAGTCTTTTTTGGATGCTTTTCTGGCATCTGAAAAATATATAAACATAGGTAAATCTAAGTGCATTGACAAAATACATTTTAGCTAGGAGAGTTTGACATGGCAATGCAGTCTACAAATAAACTAATTACACCAATGTAATTGGTAGTAATTGTAGCTAGAAGGGGGTACATTAGATGTACCCTGATCTACTTGGCCTATGGAAAAACTTATATACCAAACCTGGGAAGCTATTTTTAGATATTAAAATCATTAAAAAAAAAATTACCTTCTGTGTCGAATGCTCAGGTTCACTCAGCAACTTTCTTCTTGCTTTTCTCAATGGAGGACTGGTCAGTCCAAGAACCTCCCCAAAGAGTAATCGTTTAGGAGTTTTGGCCTCAGCACTCTGCAAACTCCCTACAAAAAACAAAAGTAAGAAATTGTTTCATTTTGAACACATTCGGTGTTACTTTCGGCATTATCGGTTTTCTTTCTCAAAGACAAATTCAAAATGCATGCAATAAGTACCTCACCTTTATTATCTGCAGCAAGTAGCTGCTGCTGGCTGGCTGAATGAACCCTCTCCAGATTACGTGATTTAGGCTGTGATGCATAGAAAGAGGAGTTCCTTCTGGTAAGGGACAGCCGTTTAATACGGGGACTTCTACGCAGATCTAGCACAGAAAAGGCAACACAAGTCATTATAAACATTTTTTATGTAAATAATAAAAAAAATATGAATATAAAATCTAAGATTAATAATCCTAGGATTCCTCCGGAAATTGCTAGGGGTTCTGAGTAATGAGCAATTTGTGCCTCATGTCAGTTTCCACTGAAACCAAGACCTTTTTTGGCTATCTTCCCACCGGTCAGCAATGTAGGAGGCATTCTTTCTACTGACCAAAATATGCATGTGCTGAGAGCTGTGGATACAAGTTAAAGGGAGGGAGGCACTTATGTAACTAAGCATGCAACTCTGGACATTGCAAGTCTAGTCTGTGTGATGACATGTTCCCAAGAGGTCAGTGGGGCAAATAAACAACCAGCTTGAAAATTGGCATAATTATAGAATTGTTCATTGAAGAATTGAGTCATTTAACCTTGGAGGAGGCTCTATATTTTGCAGATGGACAGAAAAATTGCAATGCATGAATACTATCGAGTTCCCTTTACAATCGAGTTCTCTTTGCTTTTACCATAATTAATTTGTGATCACAATACCAGGATAAAATTTTAACCCCTGAGATATACATTTTAAAATGGTGATAATCATCAATGGGCAAGCCTGGAAAAGCCCTAATGTTTGGCTAAAAAGACAACAAAACACCCACATATTTCTTAGTTTCATATTATTTCATATTTCATAGTTCTTTTTTCTAAATGATTACCTTTTATATCCTTCTCTGGAGATTCCTCAACAATGGTGATATCAGATATAGCCTCGCTGCACCTGTGAAAGCAAGCCATAAGTACTCGGTATACAATAGGCACTGGGGATTTGTCATTACCATACTGCAATAAATGTTTCTCTTATCCTTACAAGCTTGTTAACATTGTTACTGTACAGCAATAGTCAACAAGGAACAAGTACAAGATAAACACTGTTAATAACAGCCTATTTTTTAAAAGATGTTAACTGGCGATCATATAAAAAGAACAGGAGATAAAGTGAAAAAAGCTGTAGGACAAATTGTAATATTGCAACAGAGATATGATAGTATCTTACCGGCCTTTAATCTGTCTGTGGAGCAGTCTGTTGGCAATCTGTTTGTGCACAGGGGTCTCCATCACCTTCTTTGTTAACAGCTTGTGATGATCTAAAAAGAGAAGGAAGGGTTCTTTATTTTGCGTGTATCTGAAGGTTTTAAACACTGCTAGAGGAAAAATGGATCACTGACCTTTAAATTGTTGCAATTTTTAAGGGAACACAGGTTTGCAGGTATTTTTACTTTAACACAACTAAATAAGATGATTTTTTTTGTTTAAATCTTTTAAAAGATCTTTTATACTCTGACATTCCATTTTTGTGATTTTACAGGCGACAGAACAGCAACCCCGTTGTGCGCTCACCCCCATTATAATCTTTCTTCATCCATTGTCCCCGGATCTGCCAGGACAGTTTCTCAGACAATGAGCCCTGTACACATGCAAGATTCTCGTTCGATATCAGCCCTGAGCCGATTATGGGACAAGAAACATTGCATGTGCGTACCTAACCTAAGCCCTACTAAATAACTAATCACTATTGTTTTACCAACAGGGAGAACACTGCAGCAAACCTCCCAATCATCCTAATCTCTTGACCTCCAAGAGGCTGCCTGTTATTCCGGAAAGTTTTACTTGAAATGATCATTCTCACTGACTGTGCAGGCTCTGAAGAGAAATGAGTCCAACAAGGATTTTTACTAAGATCATGTAAATTCACATATTTATTTTTTGAGGAATATATTAAAGAATATTTACTTATAATAAAGGCAGATACTAAAGACACTTGAACACTGGGAAATCAAACCTTCAACCTGTGATTTCTCACATTTAATTTTATAACTTAGTGTGAAACAGAACTGAACCATTATATAACTGCATTTTTACCTCTAGTGCCATCGTGAGTCTTGCTACGTTTATGTTTCATGCCTTCCACTGCTGATACAGATTGGCTTCTCGGCATCTTACGGCTTTTTCTTGAAGGTGATCGATTCTCTTGGACAAATAAATTCCTCCTCACTTTTGTGGCTTTAAGAAAATAGAAGTGCTGATTACTGTCATGTTACTTCTTGGTTTACCCTTAAATGTATTATGTAGACTTCATTTAACTTTAACTTAGCAAAAAAATACTGAGGCTAATGAAATTTTTTGGATACGGTTATAAGAACCACAAATACCAAATTAATAATCAAACACAATACATTTGCAGTCTGTTTTTTGCTTACATCACTACATCTGATTGTTATTGCTCAGCAGAGCTCTCAATTCCTGGTTAAGAGTTTTCACGGCTTTCTATTCTCTGACACCTATGTATCCCAAAGACACTGTTCATTGCAGCTGAAGTTGATAAACCTTAAAATTCAGACCGGGAACACCACCAACCTACTACTTAGTTCCAGATGGGCATTCATTTTCTTTTAATTAACTCTCTAATTTAAATTAGCTGTGTCTCGTGACATTTTGGTAAACACTGCCTTCTTCAATGAGACAAGTTTGCATAGCACATCATTGATCAAAATAATTTTTAATCCTGACCCGCAGAAAGCCAGCAGCAGAGGTGCAGTAAACTACACAGAACTGAGATGCAAGTACACTGATTATATTATGTTTATCAAGCATCATACCTTCAGCTTCTTTCTGTGGCTGTGCTTGCATTGGTAACTTCAACTTTTCCACCATTATCACAGGATTAAGATTAATTGTCTCCTAGAATAAAAAAAAAATATTAAAAAGTGTTAATTTAAATCAGGTCAAAAAGATTACACAGACCCAACGCTACAAAGGAAGTTCTGTTTTTAGTGAATTTGAGGACCTATTTGCAAAACAAATGTTGTGATAGCTAAGCATATTACTATTTTTTCAACCAAGATCAACCATGAAATCTGATGTCTAAAATATTGGATTATTGCAACAAACTGAAAAATATATCTGCAATTATATAATTACCAAGAGTTTATTTAAAAATAAAAAAAAATTAAATGAGTATTGGGACATTATTTGCAATTTGAATGTTTTACTAATAAAACAAAAAATAATATTCTAATAAACTCATATTCTAAATGACAATTTTTGCCTTTATATTGCACTAAATTCACAAACTGAACCAGAGACAGAAAAACAAGGGATGCGCAGCGTGACGTCAGTGTAGTATTAAGTTGTATGAGGCAACCATTGCCGAGCCGTACGCTTCAGTATTGTTTCCACCATTACAACAGTCACCCCGCTCTGCCAATACCGATTCTCATCTGATTGGTTTATTTGTTTTGTTTATTTTTCAGATGCTATTTTAGATGAGTATGACCTTAACTGTGACCTCCCTTAACTGTGTATTTTTTTTTAAAGGTTATATTTAATGGCATCAAATAGTTTGACTTTGATAACGAATATTTCTTGTTTCTTACGATGAAATAAACCCATAATGATTGAGAAAAAGCAATCAAATATTTTTTTTTCTTTAGTAATACCAAAAATAGGAAGCTCTATTAGGAAGATCCTTATTTTACAAATATATTTATCTTTTTAAATAAATTCATATTAATAGTCCACAGGATTTAAAATGATGAATTTAGTGGTTCGCGAGATCCGAAATGTTGGCGACTGCTGCTCTAGTTTGTCATCACATAAAATCAGAATACAAACGACATCATGTCACCTTGTAAAGTATTTATTTTTATAGCCTGCAAAATATTTTTACCTTTGTTTTCGTATTGCTTATTAGGAAAAAACAAAATACTCTCTCATCTGCTCTCTCCACACTGTTGTCCTTGAATATAACATTTCAAGGTATTTTGAAAACATGACATACGTATGTTCTAATGGATAAAACATGGAGAAATGTGCATGTATTGCAAATATCTTTTTCATATGTTTTTTTCAGTTTTCCTTTGTTAACACTACCCTGATAGACTATGTGCTAAACAATAACCTGCTTAATGTGAATATAAAACTAATTGATAGATTAGCGGCCTCATAAATTTGTATTTCGTTTTGTTGTATTAGTGATTTAAGTGCCATTTATTAGCAAATCAAGCAAACTAGATTGCTTCAGCATACAAAACACTTAAAAGTTTCCAGTTTCGTGGACCCATAAAAATATGGGCAAAGTCTTGTATATAAAATTACTAAACATTGCATATTCAGACTGACACAGTCATATAGTTATAATAGCAGCTCCCACCTTAATTGCGTGTTTTTTTGGGATCTCAATTTGCCTTAGAGTCTGGGATGACTCTGCTATACTCCTATGTCTTGCCAGAGTGCTTGTCCTTTAATGAAAAAAAAAAAGGCATGAGAACTACAATGTAAAAGTAAAATAGAATATAAAAACAGACCTAGAACCAATAACAGAAACAAACCTTCTTTTCTTAGCTGATCTGGTTCGAAGCTCTTCAAGTTGATCTTCCTCATTGAGTACCTGAGGCACACTTGGAACCCTAGAAATAGACAGCTGAGAATACATAGGTGTTTTTCCTTCACGTAGGAAGGAGTCATCTCCATCTGAAGGAAGAACTAATGCCAGCTCCTCAGGGATCTGTGTTCCAAGACTAAAATATATGTCTGACAAGATTTTGGGTATGCTCCCAATATACCTGTCAAAGAGAGAAATAAAAAAAAAAAAAAAAAAAAAAAAAAAAAAAAAAAAAAAGATCAGTTGGTGTGGTAAAAATGAAATTAAAGGCTTACTTCAAACAATATAAAAAAGGCAGGCACAATTAATGTAAAACAGCAAGCCCACACTTTAATTTGCGCAGCTTCTGAATACACTGCATGCAGATGCATGGAACTCTCCGCAGGCTACCTTTGGAACTACATATTCCACAAGTCAGTGCAAGTCCACTGCGAGTAGGAAGTAAGTAAAGCAGAAAGGGAGCAGGGAAGCTTTCCGCTTTTCAGTCAGGAGCTGTTGTAAGCAAAAACGGGCAGAGGCACAAATGTATAAACTCACACAGCATACTAAAATACATGACGGTATACAGAGATAAGAGGCAAGGAGACCACATACAGCTGTATACATGTAGAAATTATGTGCTGGTTAAGCATACGTTCACATTCCCTGGTTGACACCATTGATAACTTAGGTCAGTGCTACTAAAAGTACGTACTCTGTCAGGACTGTAGCCAGAAATTTTGTTAAAAAGGATGGATCTTCCGTCAGGGAAATAATCCGCAGCATATCTGTTACCTGAAGTGAAAATAAAGAAGTCTAGTGATATATACTGGCATTTTACTGTGCGTATAACAAGTGCACTACTTTTTAAAATTAAGCTTAGGAAATGTAGGTAAACTTCAAGTAAAATTTAAACAGTCAGACACTTGCCTCTTCTACAACTTGCTCTAGTTCATCCTCATTAGTCTGTAAGGAAGGGCACTGTACACACATTTCCAATCTGAGCAAAGCTTGAATCTGACATCTATATTAGTCACTTCTAGTATGCAAGTATAAACCCTAAACATGCAGTACTCAGTCCCTTTTGATTACAATGTAATGTCTGGGGGCACTTTAACAAATACAATTAGGCATGAACCTAAATATTTTGTCCAAAATAATTTCAACTACGCAATCTTAAATATCAAAAGTTTACTTTTAACATTTAGTTTCACTTACTAGATATGAACCTTTTAATCTTGAGTTGGGATCAGTTCAGGTTATCTGAAGTGTCATAGTCCCTGCCCTGTCTTCTATTTACCTTAACCCTTAGAATATGATAAATGCATGTGCTTGTTTGTTGCAAGGTTGTTTTCCACATAAAATTTCTACATCCAGGAAGCTAGTGTAAAACTGTTGGGGGAGCTAGTGCACAACTAGCAGAAGTACTTAAACAAAATAAAATAAGGAATTCCAGATCTAGGGGAGCAATGTGACACTGCAAAGAGTGTCACTCTGGAGCTAAAATATAATGAGTGGGTGTTGCTTCAAATGAAAAAGCAGGGAGCTTTTGAATGGTGCACACTTGAAACGACAGTGAAAAGTAACACAGTAAACAATTTAAAGTGCAAATGCACGTATAAGACCCTCAATTCCGCACTTAAAGACTTGTATTGAGAAAAACAAGGAAGCTATAATTGTTGACACCATGCCTAATTTAAAGGAACTTGAGCAGCAAAAGAGCCAGACAGCATTATCAGACTGATACATTAGTATTTTAGAAGCTACCATATTTCTTCAATACAGGTTTTTTTTTACCATAAAGCACCATAACTGCACAATGACAAGGAGACTTACGCTTTCTTTGGTTATCGCTTTGGGCGACACTTCCAGACTCCTCACTGGTCTTCTTTTGATAGCACTCTGACAAATGATGAGTTATGTCTTGATCATATCTCTGCTCATCTTGATCAAAAGATGCTGCACTAATTAGCCTGCGTTGTGAAATAAAACAAAGCAATATTATTTTCTACAAAATAACTTCTACATAGCCCTCTAATTTTGATTGCAATCAGCTCTGCTTGCCATCACAGTGGACACCCGTAAAAGCATTTAAACAGGCAAACATATTGAACCAGCACTTTCAAAGTGCTGAAAATGCAGTCCCCATTCTAATCTTTGGTAAACACCAACAACAAATAATATAGCAATGACTACACTAAGAAAAAGCTTACATGTGGGTAATTACCTTAACACAAATCTTCACTTTACCAATTTGCAAACTTTTCCTTACTTTCTTGTCCCCTTGTGCATATTCTAATCATTCATATTTATTTAGCTATCTGTACTGAGGAAGATACAAAAACTCTCAGGTATAGAGAAGTATATGACTCAATTTATGTAACTGCCCTGGTGCTAACTGCTCTAAGAGTGTCAAATAAGGGAATGCAGAGATTACCATGGTTGCCATATCCTTCAGCTAGAGGGACTAAGCATTTACAGAGCTGCCTTTCTATCTGGATCGCATCCACTAAACTGTACTGGGGGAATTGAAGGTAAGGAGTAGCCAAGAATTAGTGAATCTATTGTTTTGAATTGTAACTGCCTGGATATAAATATGGGAGCAGTCACCTTCTGATCTGAATATACAGGCCTCTGGTCAGATATGTATAATGGATGCCTTCACACATGATTAGCACCATGCTTTTTCTCCAGTCAGTAGTGGGAGCTCCCAAAACTTTAAAATGTTTCCTTTATTAGTAGATATACATACATATGAGAGATTCTAACACCAGCAGCTAATTACCTCTACCTCTCCTTTGTACCAAACACAGTAACAGAAATCTGCATGTAAAAATGAACAAGAGAAGGCCATACATGCAAAAAAAAAACAAAAACAAACAATGCAAAGGTGCAAAAAAATCAAACATAACTTTAAACACAGAACACATTCATTTACATTTTCTTACCTAAATGATTCCATTAAATTGCTGCTAGCTCCAGAAGTACCAGTAATCGGATACCATCGCTCAACAACTGAAGAGCTCCAATGACTACTTTGTGACAATTCTTGTTTAATCCACTCTGGCATAACAACATCTGTGAGGGGAAAAAATATGTTGGTTGTCTAGATCCTTTTATAAATATCTACCCTGGAATAATTTTTTTCTAGTGATGTCTTTTGCATGTTTTTTCTTATATTTTCTTTATAAAAAAATAAAATGGGAAATACAACTGTAGACATATTGCCTAAACTTGGCATTACAATAAATTGCTGAATCTTTCTTCGTACCAACGTCTGGTTATAAACTCTAAAGCAGCTCATTGAGTTAGCTGTACAGAGATGACATTTCTGTGTGCAGCATTATTCCTTCACTATCAAATCACAGACTTAAGATGTATTGCATTAACAAAAGTGATGAAAAGTAAAAACTATATATAAACTCCAGGAAAAGCCATCATTAAAGGCATATCTTAGTGTGTATTTACCCATTGACTATTAACTAGAGTTGGTTTACATTTTTGTTATGAATCCTTATTTCCAATTATTTAGGCAAATGTTAATATGCAATACAAAAACAGCACATGTCAGCCACATACTATGATTTTACCCAACAGGGTTGGACATATGAGATGCACCTTAGGTCCTTAACTGAAATCTGGAATCATAGAAGACTTACTAGGTGATTTTATGCTCTCATCAGTGCTATAAACATGGTGAAGTACGCTGTTCACAATATCTGGGAGATCAGCTGAGATTTCTTTACTGCACTCGTCTTCAGTCACTTCAAGATGAGAACTGTAACGCCTAAATGATTCACCATTTCTTAATACGCTAAGTATTGCTGCATTTTGTGATATTGGAGAAAGGATTCCAGTATTTAGAGACAAATCATCCTCCGTGCATACATCTGCAATCTGAAAAAAATGATACAATCCTAAGTATTAAGATTAAAGCAAAAGCATTTTTACTATATATAACATGGTATATGTGTATGAAGAGTAACCTGTGGCCCTGTGGTTAACCCAATAGGGTAACCATATGAATAAACATTACATATACAGATCAATCTGGTACTGTATATATCAACTCAGAAAAAACTTAGGAAACCTTTAAATATACCTTGGTGCATATGGACAGAATTATTTTTTAAAACATTAAAAATATTATAGTACAGCCAATGTAAGCTTGCAGATATACATCAGGTATCAACAATTGTTTGTAAATAAAAATCTAGTTCAGCCACTACAAAACTAAATAGAAGATAAATAAGAAGAATGTTCAGATGCTCTAAAATCATAAAATTCATTATCGGCCAGTAAGAATTTATAAAACCACAACTATCAACACAATAAACATATGCATTACATGCAATCCACCTAACACATACTGTACATATACAGAAATAAAATTGATAATAGCAGCTATTTCACTTACCAAGAGCAGCTCCTTAGACATGGCAGCAGACAGCAGCTGTTGAAAAAGTAGGCAATTGTCGGACACATTTTGAAGAACCCAGGTGTCCAATGTTAAACGACCCATTTGATGCCAGTTCCAGTTTTGAATGGTACCTTTTAAACTAATTTTAATCAAACTCTTGAATTGTTTCTGACATGCAGAAACAGGTTCCAAACTAACAGCACATTCACAGGTTTCAATTCCACCTACAAAACAAAGCAGAAGGACCCAAAGTAAAATATACCCAATGATTGCTGTTAAAGTGGTAACTATGACATAGTTGTAGAGGAGAAAAACCATTTGAAAAACTGCCGGGTTACTGCAGGTCTGGACAAATGAAAGCAGGTTCATAAAACGACATAGCCACATACATATCCCTACTTTTCTTAGCATGGCACAGTGGAAATCAGTAAGTTACCCCAATCACACCTACTTGTCATAATGGTGAGAAACGACAACTGTGCACAATGATAGGATCGGGATCCAGGATCTCCAACCCTTTGTGTCATATGGCAGTACAGATTCTCTGGGCTGACAATGTCTTCTCAAAGACAGGTCTTCTAGGCACCATGAAAGTTAAGTCCCTGTGCTGCTTGGTGTGTAGTAAGATAGTTCATAAACTATTGCTGAATTGCTAACGCTAAAGTAAACCACTGCATTAAAAGCTTCCATATTTTTTGGTATAGTTGTGACACAAATGTGTTAAACACTTATGCAGTCCCTGGTGTTAAAAATTAAGGTTAAGAAATAGCACATTCCTTTTCCTATATCCAGCAGACATGATAAGGAATCTTATGATCTCTTTAGGAGTTACAATAAAATTGCAGATGGCCCTGGCTTGGATCCCAAGGATACCTTGAGCAATGGTTTCTTTTTCAGCCTGAAAAATTATGCCCCAGCCTGAGAACATTTGCCCCATTTTAACTACAGACAGTTTGACAAGGCTAATACCATTACCCTTCAGAATCATCATTCTGTATTTGCCATTAGATTGGAGGAAATACAATTATATCGTACACACACAATATAGGGTTGCCTAGATCAGAGGACCTAATGTACACTTCACTTTGTGTTCCTCCCAGACCCTTTTCGCCAGCGCATTGCCCCTTCATCCAGACAATGTTCAGTGGGTGGTTGTTCACACTTGTGTTATTTACCTTTTTTTTTGTGCGTTTCCTTTATACCCAATTTCTGTGGTCCCAAGAATACCGACACTTTTTGTGTAGGACTGACAGCGGTGCCTACAGTGTTTGGGAGCACATTTCCTCCATCATAAATAAAAACCGGGTTCCCAAATAATCAGATCGCATATAAAAAAAGTGCAGATGAATTGAATTGCAGCAATAACTGGATGACAATCTGAAGTCCAGTGCCAATATTTTTCCTGTACAATATCTTACAAAATGTTTGCTTTTAGCTGATGTGGAGTTACATGCAATCTCTAAAAACTGCAGATCACAAAATTATTCCCAGGCTTTTTTTTTTTTAAATAGATAACATGTTGGTACCATATTAAGCTCAATTCTAGACAAAATGTTTTTCTTCTTGCAGTGGCTCCCCATTCCCACTGAAAAGGTCATTAGCATGATCTGCCCAGGGTGGGGGTCTGGAATATGATTTGTCTTAGCACCCGCACTGCCAGAGCTCCCTTCTGCTATCTGACAACCATGACTGAGGAGAGATCTATGGTGTAATCTATGAGCCTTTCATTGGCTCAGATGATGTTAAGGTCCAGGCTTCGCATCATCTGAGCCAATGAAAGGCTCATAAATTACACCGTGGATGGCGACGTCAGCACCACGACCAGCAGGGCGGCAAACCTTCTGGCAATGCTGCAAAGAATCGGTCTAGCACAGTGGTCTTTTTGGACCCAAGGACCACCAAATTTACTGGCTTCAGACCACTCAGGCGCAGGGGAGCTGGGTGTCACTCAATGGGAAGAAACTTCCCCAAAGTGACGCAAGAACCTGCCCCAGAGACACAACCCACCGTCCTGAGCCTGCGATTAATACGGGGGACGTGGTGCGCGGCACTGGGCAGTGCTGTGCTCCCAGCGGGGGGCCTTCCCTTGACCCGCTCAAAGGCACACACCAGCCAGAGCCGAAGACCACCAATGCTGGTCTAGCCAACCTTAGTGGCCTAACCAACAGCCTTAGTGGTTTGCATCCCTAAGGTAGGTTTTACTCTGTAAGCATCATCTCCTAAAATAAGTGAATACATTTGAAATTGAGGGAGAAACATTGTCCAGACTTTAGCTTTAGCATTTCAGACATATAAACATAAAAAAAATTACCAGCTGCTGTGAAGTACAATGTGCCATTTTTCTGAGGAAATCTGTTCTTCATTTCCCATTCATTGCTGATTAGAGAATTCAGCACAGAATCACAAGGAATCTTTAAAAGTTTTTCATGAGCATCAGGCCTCTCTAATACTTGCTGAAATGCAGATTCCAACAAACATTCCGATGGCAAAATTCTACCTCCAACCAACTGCATCAGTTCCACCATTTTCCAGTAGCCAAAATGATCACAGGAATCCCAAACCTACAAAATAAAAGGACATGCATAGTAAATTGTTTCATCATAAGAATAAGAGCAGGAAAAAAAATAGCAAATATGGTTTCCAATTGCAAGGACTGGTCATAGTAACATTTTATAGATCTGTAGGTCTTCGTGTTTATTTAAACACCGGTAGATAACCCAGTGTTCTCCTCGCTCATTTGCTTGGCGCACAACCCGTCACTTTTCAGTACCCACCTGGCTGTTTTTGGGTGGTTACAGTTCAGGGGCTGCCACCTACAGCTTCCTCCCACTTGGCTTAAAAAAATTCTGGGTTGAACACTGTAACCCATTAATATAAAAGCGAAAAATTAGTTTTTTTCCCCCATATTGCCTTTAATGCCACGGCGGTAAAGACTGCATGGGAACCCAGAGTGTCCTAGGATAAATATGTCACATATCCCAGGAGGTTTCGGGCTGCTCCTTGTGCGCATGCCTAATCTCTGGCATGTGCAAAAAGGGCGTTACCTGGCATAGAAAAAAAAAAAAAAGATACAAGAAAATACGAGATCTAACGGCTGCCCAAGATTGGGTGACATAAGCAGAAGCCAGGAGATGGAGATTCCCAGAGGTTTCTCCAAAACATAACAAAGAATTCCGGATGGCTCAGGACTGCCTTAAGACAGGACTGTGGAGATGATTATAGCTGTGGAGCGATTATTGAGTACCTGGAGATGGCAAATCCTGGCATTATATATATCAGGCAGGTATGTTTTAATGGAGTAGGGAAAACAACTGTCCTATTTTGCCAAGACCTGCCTGAATGCAAGTAATTAAATTGAACCTTAGTCCTGCTTGTTTTTTGACCTCCCTGCCAATATAAATATTAAGTATTTTTAAATGTAAAAGCGGCACATTTAAAAATACTTTTAGATAGATTTTAAATTTCCCGCCTCCCAGCCGCACAGTCATGCGGCTTTACATTATGAGCCCCTGATGACACATGCCCAATATCAGGCATGCGTAGATAGAGCAGTCCAGTCTCCTGGGATATGCGACACAAAGATATCGCTGCAGCAGTAGGCGATCAAGACGGAATGGGAGTACAGGACCTCCTGGGATACCTACGTCACGTATCCCGGGAGGCTCTGGGTGCTCCTTCTGCGCATGCCCTAGTCTTGAACATGCGCAGAAGGGGCATTTTTTCTATTAAGGGAAAGAGATGCTGATCTCAGGCAAGCACAGCAAGATCAGCTCTCGTTTCTTTACAGCGGGCTACGTCACCTGATCTCACACCTGCGCAGCGCGAGATTGGGTACAGTGTCAAGAAGACTAAGGAAGAAGGAAGGGAAGAATGAAGATGGCGGCGCTGGGACAAGGAGGAATTCCAGGACAGAGTGGGACGGACCTGCGCCATCGAGGGACCTGCAGCATTAAAGGTAAGTCGTTTTTTTGGTTTTGTTCTGCTTTAAAGGAGAAAGCCACTGTTTTATTTAATGCAAGTGTAGGCAGTGTGTACATTATTGGTGGATTATAAAAACGATAGTATCGTTACAGCATGTACAGAATTGTGCACAGTAGGATCGCTTCAAGATAATCGTTGATCGGCCGTTAGTCGTTCATTTTCTAAAGGCAATTATTGCACGTGTGTACCTAGCCTTTTACAAATTCCTTAATAGGGGCATAGGTTGCCTTGATTGGTCCCTGCGCCATCCTGTAATCCGCATTTTTGCCGCCATATTCTTCCTTCGTCTTATGCCTACGCCACCCAATCTCGAACAGCGCAGGCATGAGATTGGTAATGTAGTCGCTGTAAATGGGGGGGGGGGCACCTATTTCATTGCACATGCGTGACAGCGGCCTTTTTTCCCCCTTTGAAAAAGCTCCTTCAGTGCATGCTTTTTAAGAATGGGCAAAAAGAGAAGCAGCAAGACAAGCAGCCAAAAGCCTCCTGGGATGTGTGACGTAGGTATCCCAGGAGGCTCTACACTCCAATTCTGTGTTCACTGCCATGGCATTCCTAAAAAAAAGTTTTGCACCCCCCCTCACTTTCACTTTATGGAGGACACTGCTTCTCAGTACCGAGATGTAAATCAAATGGGGACACAGACATCAAAAACTTGACGGGGTCGAACCCTTCCTTGACCTATAAGACACATTGTGCGCGATTTATTAACTGCCCCAGAGGTAATCCCCAGTGTGACTTGGGGAGGATTTAGTGTACCAAAAGCGGTAATCCCTAGTCACACTCAGGGTCGCTTTAAACTAAAAAAAATCCTCACTTACCTTGCTCCGTTGTCATCCCCCGTTGTCTTGCTGGTCCCCACAGGTCCTGGGGACATGTCCGTCTTCTTTGATCCCAAGCCGGCGAATGAAGAGACGATCTCTGGGGTTTCCCGGGTACGTCAGTGTGGGCGAGCAGATCGGCAGGAAGTTCAAATAATTTTGTATTGGATTCAATATATATTACATGCTACTGTACAGTTTTATTACATGTTTAGCTATTTTTTACAGATTGTGATTTTTTTTATTTAAAGTATATTATTAAATCGAATAAATATGGGTGAGTTATACCTAAAGCTGTGTACACACATATTGGAAGTGTGTACCTAGCTTAAGAATTATAGCCTACAATGTAAAAAACATTTCCATGCCAAAACAAAATGTAACACTTTTTGCATAGACAATTTGCACAGAATTAAAACTAGGGGGGGTTAAAGTTCTCCAAGGCTGGAGAGGATACACTTTCATCAGTGAAGCTGGGTGATCCAGCAAACCTGGAATAGATTTCTTCCAAGTCATTTTCTATTTGATAGCAAATGTTTTGAATCCTTGACCAGATCCATTCCAGGTTTGCTGGATCACACAGCTTCACTGATAAAAGTGTATTCTCTTCAGCCTTGGAGAGCTGTAATAAATCAGGCCACTGAGTGATTGGGCCCACTGGGTGAATGTCAGGGGCCACATCCAATGTGAATCTTCTCACCTGGGCCCAGTCGGACACGTCCAGCCAGTACAGGGTGACCCTCTTGCTGCTGACAATGTTCTGCAGGCCTTTGGGAAGGAGTTTGTCCATCAGCTGCTGGAGGCCGATGTCCTCGGTGCTCGCTGTGAAATGCTGGAGCTGTGCCCGGGTGTGCGGACAGGGTGAGAGGAGGAACACGGCGTTCTTACAGCTGGCCTGGGGCTCAGCCTTCAGCGGTTCGTCCACAGCGATCAGCCTCCCCCGCCTCCCTCTCACCACAGCCGGCTTGGCCGGGGAAGTGATGTCCCAATTGTGCTTGCGCCGTCCCGTTTCCTTCTTCTTCCCAGCGCGGACTGGACACCGGGTGTCTTCTTTCTTCTGATGACGTCACCCAATTTCACACTGAGCAGACATGAGATTTGGTGCACCTTCCTGTAAATGTGAAAAAATTGTGACCCCCACTGCGCATGCTTTTTTGTGTTTCCATTACAGTAAAGCCCCTTCTGCGCATGCCCAATCACATGACATATGTATGCCAGGAAGCTGCCGGTTTCCCTTCAGTTTTCACCACCGTGGCAGTTCGCGGCAAGGGCCACCCTTTTATATAATGTAAAAATGTGATGATCGGTCAGCTTAAATCTGTCTTTCCTATTTCTTACTGGGAATTACTGACAGCCCTGGCTGCAGCCTCCAGGGGAACATACATCACATATCGCACATAGGGACGGACTTATCATTTTTTCTCCCCTAGGCCAGGAGTGTCCAGCTTTATTGTAACATAAATAAAGCAATAAAATTACACAATATATAAAACATTCAATGTCAAGGATTGTTTGACATTGCATGATTTATATATTGTGCGTTTTTATTGTTTTAAAGTGGAACTAAACATTAAAAAAATCACACTTACCTTCAATCCCACAGATCCCTCGATGGCACTGGTACTTACCATGATCTGTTCCTGCATCGTCCTGGAATTTCCCTTCATCCCAGTGCCGGGCGCCATCATCTTCTGTCTGCCCTTACGTCTTCTTCTTCTGTCTTATTTCTCCGTCACTCGATCTTGCACTGTGCAGGTGCGAGGTCGGGTGAAGTAGCGGCTGTGAAGGGGGAAAAAAAAGAGAGCCAAGCTCAGTGCGCATGCGTGAGATCGCCATCTCTTTCACCTTGGTGAAAAAATGTCCCTTCTGCGCATGTCCGAAATCAGGGCGTGCGTAGAAGGAGCACCCAGAGCCTCCCAGGATGTGTGACATAGGTGTCCCAGGAGGCTTTGCGCTCACATTAAGTCTTGATCGCCAATTGTCTACCCTTATATGTAAAGTAAGAATGTTGAGTTTAGGTACGTTCTAGCATGGGTACATCAGTCCTCTGATGTGGTTTACCAATCCACTGTAGCGGGTGAATGACCAACCAAGCAGGGAGAACCACTGTAGATTTTTATGGAGCATGGGTGCCTCTGGTTTGTGCTCTCTATACAACTGAACAGTGCTGTGTATAGAGCCAGTGGCGGACATAAAAAAAAATAGACTGGTGGGGCCCTTGTGCAAAATTGACTAGTGGGCCTCTTCAACACCCTATTGTGGTGAGCAGGAGGAGGTGGACAGAGCAGGGAATGCCTGGAGAACCTATTCACTTGCCACAAACCAGGTGTGCATATGTCACTTCACTAGCCTGGAGCCAAGGGATGGATAACTGGGCTGCTTGAACAGGGTTCTGAGCTGGGGAATGGTGGGCTGGGCATGGGTGGGAACGCCCTGCCCCCACTTTTTTGGAGAATGTCTCCCGTATGCAATTGTCTCTCTGAACACAACCCCTCACTCTCCCATTACAAGTTCTGACCTATGGTGGGAAAGTTGATGGGTTCTGGTATCATGACATCACTCTGGGGGAAGTGAAACGTAGGTAGGGGTATTTTGGGGGCGGGCATGTTTGTAAAACAATGATGCGCATGCACACTCACCATGGATAGTACCATGTCCCCTCTTCCTTTTTTTACAACTACACCCATGGTTCTGAGGTTGTGTGAGCTTGACACTGATAAAAGAAGGTCGGGCTTGCAAGCAGACATAGGGCTGTGCAAGCTGCTGTGGGGGCCCCTGCTGGCTGAGGAGTTTCTGGGGCCCTTATGCAGTGGCACACCTTGCACAGCTATAAACAGGATTTATATAGCGCCAACATATTACACAGCGCTGTACATTACATAGGGGTTGCAAATGACAGACAGATACAGACAGTGACACAGGAGGAGGAGAGCACCTTGCCCAGAAGAGCTTACAATCTAGGAGTTGGAGGACGTAACACACAATAGAAGGGGAGATATGTGGTGGTGGGAAGTACTGAGGGTTAAGCAGACAGAAGAAGACGGGTAGGCAAGCTTAAAAAGATTGGTATGAGCGCTCTTTTAAATGTGCAGAAATTAGGAGCAAGCGGAATATGATGAGGAAACCATTCCAGAGAGTCGGGCAGCTCTAGAAAAGTCTTGGAGCCGTGCATGTGATGAGGTTATAAGTGAGGAAGTCATTAGTAAGTCATTGGAGGAGCGAAGAGAGCGGCTAGGGGGGCTACTTGCTCTGTCTCTCAGTTGCGCTGTCCTTTTTTATCCCTACTCAGCATTTCCTTCCCCCCTCCTCCCCGAAAAATTGGATTGGGATAGAGTGCAGGAAGCATCACTTTAAAACAATGTATGCAAATTATAATCTTCACCCTCTATGCCAGTCCTGCATGTGATTAAAATGGTAGTAAACTTCAAAG
This sequence comes from Pyxicephalus adspersus, assembly GCF_032062135.1. Lineage (NCBI taxonomy): Eukaryota > Metazoa > Chordata > Amphibia > Anura > Pyxicephalidae > Pyxicephalus > Pyxicephalus adspersus. The sequence continues at coordinate 147,085,625 of NC_092859.1, forward strand.
ATAAAAAAAACACAAATTCAGGCAGGCAAGAATTTATTGCAGAATTACAGGCATTGTCCTTTCTGCTATGAAATAATCTTTGCTGTTATCAAGCAGGGCAATATTGCAGAAAGGGACAGGCCATGTGACTTCTGCAATAAACATTCTTACCCACCTGATCACTACCAAAATCACAGAGCTGTGCTGCCAGGATACCCGGCACATACCATCTTCCCCTGCGGTTCCAAGCACTCAATGAGCTTCTACACAGATACACCGCAGTTCCATCATCCCAGCCAGGCAAATCAAAGATTACAAGAAGAATGAGAAAAAGGAAAAAGATGGCGGTGCACTGCAACAGGGACCGGGGAATATCACAAGGCTTAGTTTCACTTTAAGTACATTCACTTCTCATTCTATTGTGGCTGCTGACACCTTCACCCTGTCCTGTTTTTGGATCCTTGGTCATCTTGACATAGGAGTTCATTCATTCCCAGCAGCCAGGTATGCTGAGATATAATGAGCTGTGCATGCTTTGTTTAAAGCAGACATAAACTCAACATTTTCACTTTACATAAAAGTGTAGACAACCTTTATATATAATATTTTTTTTAAGTGCAACATCCTTTTCTTTCTAAAAGCCCTTTCAGACTGAATGGGAGTGCAGAGTCTACCGGGATACCTACGTCACGCATCCTGGGAGGATCGGGTTGCTCCTTCTGCGCATGCACAATCTCCGGCATGCGCAGAAGGGGCAGTTTTTCCACCAAGGGTAGATATGCTGATCCCACGCTTGCGCATTCACCCTTACAGCAGGCTACTTCACCCTATCTTGCACCTGCTCAGAGCGAGATCGAGCGACATAGAAGGAAGACGAAAGAGAAGACTGAAGATAGCAGTGCCCGGCGCCAGGATGAAGAGGAATTCTCGGATGCCGCCACACTGGATTGAGGGAAGGTCCAGCGCCATTGAGAGATCTGAGGAATTAAAGGTAAGTGTAATTTTTTTCATTTTAAATTTAGTTCCACTTTAATTTCTATTACTGAAAAAATTGACAACAGGCAGGTAAGTTTGTTTTTTTGCAGAAGGGATATCACCAAGCTTTCCACAACAAACAATTTGCCCACTTGCAATATTTTATTTACTAACTATAATGCCTCCTTTAAAGAGAGTCGAGCCGCTCTGCATTGTACTATTTCACCATTTCTGCACTAATGTGACCCATTAAGCCATGCCTGTTCAACCAAACTCAACTTTATGGCATGCACACTGGCAATTCACCTGTGGCTTTTTTTATGGCTTATATATTGTTCATAATATTTAAATGTTAATCTGTTTTGGTTTGCAATAGAAGTTATGCCAATAAACACATTGGACTGGGATACTGAGTGCTAGACATATGTGTTTTAACCAGTTAAGCCAAATAACCGTAATAGTTGAAAATGTCCCGACGCGTTTTGGTAGAATTGGCTTCTTCAGGGGTTTTGATAATATTGACTATACAGTGTTTGGATGATGAGTTGTAATAGTCACATGAGTAGAGTTGACTTGCATAAATAGTGAGGGAAAAGCGTCAGTAATATGTGATATGGTGGAAATAGTATAAATTTGGTTAGGTTTGTTAGTAGCCACCACAGTAGGTGGAATATTTGGAAATTAATGTATGGTTACTCCATCCATGGTATTCAGAGTGAACATTAAATAAGCACAGCAATGGTCCCAATTGTCTGGATGGGATGTAGTACATTGTCAGTAAAAAATGTGCTCCATTGGAATATTTTACAAGGTATGTCAGTAAAAAAAAAAAATATTTAGGGGCGTTGGCAACCTTTTCATTATAAAGTGCCCCTAATAGAATAAATTGAATTTAACATGATAACGTGATTAAAAAAAGGCCAAGAATAGACACATGCTAGGCATATATGGGATAATAAGAAATCATAGCAATATAAATAAAAGAGAAATAATTGTGTGCACATAGAGGGTCATGAAAAATGAAATGATAAGATGACCCATAATGTGCAGTAACGTGCTACTTCAATGCACAGGATTCCCCAATGCAGTAGTGAAAGCTGAAACCAGTGAACCCATATGCTCACTTTCATTCACAGAGAATACAAATGTAATTCATTGAACATTAAATCCAGCATAGCACTGCCTAGTGGACAAATTGAAAAGTACACCTGCTATTAAAAGTTGAAAAATACTTTAAAAAAGAGGAATTGCAAGCAGGCAGAATGTTTATTGCAGAAGGGACAAGCAATGTCTTTTCTAAAATAAAACATTTATACCTGCCTGTTTGCATTTTTTTCTGAAATCCTGGCATACCTGGCTGCTGGGAATAAATAACTCCCATGGATACGCACAGGAGATACAACATTCCGGCATGATCAATCAAGATGGCCATAGACCTGAACCTGGAAGGGACCTGGTGAGGATAATGGTGACCAGGAGATGTGTACGCGATTCAAAGAATGTATTTTATGTCCTAAAGAAGTTTTATTTTTGAACCTGTTTTTACACTGTTTTAACCAGTGTATCTGTACATTCACCTAAATCTGTTTAAAGTTATTAGGGTATAGATTCAAATCCCGGCCAGGGCACTATCTGCATGGAGTTTGCAGGTTCTTCCTGTGTTTGCGTGAGTTTCCTCTGGGTACTCCTGTTTCCTCCCACATTCCAAAAACATTCAGTTTGGTTAATTGGCTTTCCCAAAAAAATGGCCTTAGACTGTATTACAGACATATGACTATGGTAGGGACATTAGATTGTGAGCTCCTTTGAAGGACAACTAGTGACATGACTATGGACTTTGTACAGCGCTGCATAATATGTCGGTGCTATATAAATACTGTGTAAAATAATAATATCTAATGGCTGTTCGTTTGGCTGAGCTTTTGTCATATGTGCAAGTATATACAGCTTATTTGCACATATGATACTTACCTTTCACATTAATTACCACGCTCCCCTCCATTACATCCTTATTGGTCTTCCAGTTTGGTCTCTTGATCAGCACATGCTCAGCTCATTGTACACACACAAAAGTGTACTGACAGGCAGGCAGAGACGTACACATCTCTTTTCCTATAAATTTATATATATATATATATATATATATATATATATATATATATATATATATATATATACATAACTATTTCCACATTTTTTTTACTTTATATAAAAAGGTGAATAACTTTTATATAACGAAAAAAATGTTTTTTTTTTTTTTTTAGATTTTTATGCATGATCATCAAGCTTGGCACTTTTTTTTACATTTTCCTAAATTTGCGTCACCTGATCTTGCTTCTGCATAGTGTAAAATCATGTAATGTATGAAGAAGAACCCGGATGAAGATGCTGGTGTCCTGTGTCCAGCCTATGCCTGAACAAGGAAGGAATACGGGATGAAGAAGGATCAACTGGATTAGGATTTTAGCTTTCCACCTGTAAAGTGTTTTTTTTTTTTTGTGATTTATTACCTTTGAACCACAATAAAGTACAATGACTCATCTTTAAATGACTTTTTAAGTACACTTGTCCATCTTAGTTCACTCAGAACAGTAAATCAATCACTTTCACAGAACAAATCTCTAACCAAATTTGTTTGTAAAATATGCCTTGGGGTTTAAACTTTACCCTCAGGTCTCATCTACAGAAACCTGAGCAATTAACTTCCTTTTCTTGCACCAAAAACAGCGTGCAGGAGGGGGGGGAAAGTTTTAACATGACAGGGAAATGAAGGGGTGATTCAATAACCAGGCTATGTCCACATGAGCATTCTAAGCATAGCATGGTGGCTCAGTGCTTAGCACTCTGGCCTTTGCAGCGCTGGGTCCCAGGTTTAAATCTCAGCCAGGACACCATCTGCATGGAGTTTGCAGGTTCTCCCCGTGTTTGTGTGGGTTTCCTCCGGGCATTTCCTACCAAAAACATGCCGTTAAGGTAATTGACAACCTCCTAAAATTGACCTTAGACTGTAATAAAGACATATGACTATGGTAGGACATTAGATTGTAAGCTCCTTTGAGGGGCAGTTAGTGACATGACTATGGACTTTGTACAGCGCTGTATATTATGTTTGCACTATATAAATACTGTATATTAATTATAATAATATATACTAGAAGCACTATCTGTACTTTATAATTCATTCAAACATTGCAATGTATCTTGTGTGATACTGTAATTATGCTTTGTGATAAAGGATCATGTAACACTTCAGGTGTAAGTAGTATTGGGAACAATGATCCTTCTTGCATTACATAATCATGGTTTTAGGAAACATTTTTGCAGTTAGTTAATTTACCACTAGAGGACGTCCTGTGCAAACCATTCCCATCCTTCAAAGAATAAGTTTGTTACATTAATAAAAACCATGTTAAAAAACTTGCAAGCCAGATTTATTCTTTCACATTTATTCATATTTTCATGTTTGCTAACTTAAATATTGCAAGTTGTGTGAGATGAATTTAACAAGATATTTGCATTTGTAGTAGAAAATAATATTGCTTTTGAATGCACTATATTCAATTGTATAATTAATCTTCAATGAAAGAGTCCAGCAATCCTTGTACTATAAAACAGCCAATAAATTGAAATTATGGTGATATTACATTGCTTTTGTGTTTTACATATTATTATATTTTACTTTGCCTCTAAAGAAAAAAAATGGCTTTCCGTTAAATGTTTGGCGATAAATATTCTTTTGCCAGTTTAGCAAACCAATCAATACGATTGGCAATCCATTTACTTGTAGTGCTGAACAATGCATATGTTTACTATATTCTGCCTTTCTAATGGACAGTTTACTAGCAGAGGGCAGTATGGAGAAGAGTATAAGGAGGGCATCTGAGAACTGTCCCAAAAATTAATGTACAGCGCCGCATAATATGTTGCCGCTATATATATATATATATATATATATATATATATATATTATAATGACATCATAATTTAACCTGGAATGGTAAGTATTTTTTAAAAAGCATTTGCTATTATTTGGCAAAAATTTTCAATCCTGGACCAAAACCTAGGCTCTAGGCTCAATAAGCTTGATTTATTGAAGCTCTCTAAGGCTGGAGAGGATACATTTTAATCAGTGAAGCTTGGTGATCCAGCAAACCTGAAATGCATTTCTCAAAAGACATTTTCCATTTGCTAGCAAATGTTTTGAATTCAGAGTTTGCTGGATCACCAAGTTCACTAATGAAAGTAAATCCTCTCCAGCCTTAGGGAGCTTTAATAAAATGGACCCATTAGGCCTAGAATGGTTTTGGTCCAGGATTGAGATCATTTGCTAAAAAGTAGCAAATGCTTTTTAAAAATCCATTCTAGGTTTGGTGGATCACCCAGGTTTCCCGTGATAATCTATCTTCTCCAGGCTTGGAAAGTTTTATTAAACTAGACCCAATATTTAGTAAAGCAAGCATCAGAAATCGACTATGATATCTTTTTGGCCATTTTCCATGTCAAATGCTGTGTTTAAATGTGCATTAACACAAGTCAGTGTAATTAATAGTATACGTGTGCTGAGATTCATTATACATAGCACCCCACTGCATGTGTACAGTGAAGAAAAACGCACCTGTAATATAGACCACCACAACTCCCAGCCTTCAATGCTGTACATCTCTTGGTGTACCAAAAATAATACAGAAATGGATTTTCTTGTGTTGAAACCTGTTAATTGGTTATTCCAATGAATCAAATGCCAATGCACAAAAATCACACATGACAAGTCTGAATAGGCCCTTATAGTAGTTCATATATAAATGGATTATGAAGGTAATATTTTGGGGGAGCACACTTGCTCCACATTAAAAGCCAATCAAGTTTGAAAATGTGTTTTTTTTTTATTATCTCTCAATTTATTTTGCTATAATACACCATTTGAATATTCAGTATATGACATTTCTTTAAGCCTTAGGAACATTGTATGAAGCGATGAGGACAGAAACCCTAAAATAATTAATAGTTACATAGTTAGTTTGGTTATAAAGAGACATAAATCCATCAAGTTCAACCACAAGGCAAAAAACCCCTGATACAATTTGCTTCAACAGGGGAAAATAATTCCTTCGTGATTCTATAGGGCAATCGGATATGCCCTGCATCACCAGTCACTGTTATTTTTACTTTAAAGCCTAATACCCAGTTGTATTCTGTGCTTCTAGAAATCATCCAGCTTTCCATATTGATAGTATTTGCTGAAACTACTTCCACAGTTTCACAGACCTTACAGTGAAGAATCCCTTCCTTATCCGGAGCTTAAACTTCTTTTCCTCCAGACGCAAAGAGTGTCGTCTTGTTCTTTGTAATGACCTTAAAGTGAATAATGGGGAAGAGAGTTCTCTATATGGACCATTTATATATTTCTACAAGGTGATCATATCCCCCCTTATACGTCTCTTCTCAAGGGAGAATAGATTCAGTTCAGCTAATCTCTCCTCATAGCTGAGCTCCTCCATTCCTTTTATTAGTTTAGTTGCCCTTCTCTGCACTCTCTCCAACTCCACAATGTCCTTTTTGTGAACTGGTGCCCAAAACTGGACTGCATATTCCAGATGTGGTCTGACCAACGCTTTGTACATACTAAATACGTATCTTTATTTTGAGCAGATAGATGAAATGTTTAATTATTTGTTCACTGGCCACTTCTCCATTCAGTTTCTTATAGACCTTTGTGATGTTAGGAATGGCATGGTGCCAAGCTGCAATCTGCCGCCAGGCACACAAGGCAAACAAGCTGGCTCCAATCACTTAATTAACGAAGCACAATAACGAGAGAGCTTCACTAGAACACAGCAATATGGGATTTATCTCCAAGATGATCACTCCCCATCTCTTTAAGTCCTTTCTAATCACAGTCTCGTATTCATTCACCTTTGCATAATTCACATATAGAATTGTTTAGCTTATTTTTTACACCTAACATCAATTTATAGCCATGAGAACCACAATATTGTAACATGAAAGCTCTTTAATATTTTACATATCATACACTGGTGACTTGATTCATGAATTGTGACAAATGAATCTTTGACAAATGAAAGACTTTGTTGGTCTGTATCTAAATTGTATGAGGAGATGTGATATAATGTTACAATCTCTACATTAATTTATTATTCTTTTATACCCACTTAAAGTGCATTTGCGCCTAGACTATGGACATTTAAGCATTTACATATTCTTTACAAATTAAAAAAAAAGCATTAACCTGTAGTCAACCCCCCCATTTCCGATCTTATAGAGTTGCCACACCATTATTATCTCTAGGAATATATTTAAATTAGATTAAAATGTCTGAAAGAGTTAGGCTGCTTTCACAGGTGCAATAATTGTCGTTGGAAAGGATCTTTCATGATCTTTTCCAATGACAATCTACTGCACGATGCATGAACAATACAGCACCATTCTGCTCTATAGAGAGGAAAGGGGGAGAATGATGGAGTGGCACCCTGCTGGGCACTCTCCTCCTTTACTTCCATTAGGATCGTTCGTCAACCATCATCCTTGGATCCGCCAGGACGGTCGTTCGGACGATGACTGCTTTTATTGATCAGCTCAGTGTGCAATTCCCGGTACTAGAGGTTAAATGGGGACAAGTCTCCCCATTCGAAACCTCTAGTGCTCTCTGATTGGCTGAGGAAAGGAAAATCTTTTCCAGTGCCCTGGAAATCCACTGCGATCCCCGGGCACTAGAGGTTAAATAACCTCTAGTGCCAGGGATTGCACACAGGAGGATTCCCAGGGCTGCATGAATGAATCCTGTAATGATTTCCCGGAACTTTGGATGGGTCTGCGAAATCGGTTCGCCATAATTCCTCAGACCCATCGGACGTTCGAGTAAATTTTCAAGAGAATGCCAGGAGCATTCTCGCTCATCCCTACTATCCTGTATTACAACAGGGCTGGTGGCAAGAAATTGTAGGCGGGTGGTGGACCCAGTATTGTGACCCAACTCTTCAGTAACCACACAAAAACAGCCAGGTGGTTACTGAAATGTGCCGGGTGGTGCACCCAGCTAAAAGAGGCTGGAAAGAACACTGCACACCTTATAAATTAAACTTTCTAAACTTGCAAATTATTATTCATGATTACTAGAGATGGTCTATGAGATAGAGAATTGCATGTGATTTGCATAAAAGTAGAATTTTCGGCATCATAATGACCACCTCCCTCACACGTTAGATTTAGTTTACTGCACCAATCTTCTTCCATTGTAATTACAGTAATGACAGATGGGCATTATTTTCATAGCGTGATCTCTTGATTGAAATCACAGTGTGCATGTACCACCCTGGGCTGAAGTTCATCGCATTAGCTGCGGTTTCCAAACTTGTAGTGTCCAAGAGCACCTGACAACCCTCTTCCAATTTCCCGTGCCCCAGCATTTTTCACCTTAGTCCTTAAATCTCTAATAATTATCATTCATGCTTTACGTGTTCACATGCTGTTTTTTTTTCTGTCATTTATCATAGGAAAGAAGTCTCTTTGAAGTGTTTTGCTTGTGGCTGAATTACAGTCAGATAGTTTGCATGCATTCAGGTAGACATGGCAATAAATCAGACATAATTACTGTTACACCCAAAAAATGGATTATTATTATCATTGATTATGAACTTTACTAACGAAGAAGATCATTTCAAGTTCACTGCTGTCATGAGATCATTGTGAGCCCTGTGGGTATAAGATTGCTGATCTGGGTTTATTTATGTGCAGATGGCTCAGAGGGCAGCACGGTGGCTCAGGGGTTAGCACTCCGTCCTTTGCAGCGCTGGGTCCTAGGTTCGAAATCCCAGCCAGGACACTATCTGCATGGAGTTTGCAGGTTCTCCCCGTGTCTGCATAGGATTTCTCTGGGTACTCTGGTTTCCTCCCAAAAACATGCAGTTAGTTTAATTGTCTTCCCCCTAAATTGACCTTAGCCTATAATAATGACATATGACTATAGTAGGGACATTAGATTGTGAGCTCCTTTGAGGGAGAGTTAGTGACATGGCTATGGACTTTGTACAGCGCTGTGTAATATGATACTGCTATATAAATCCTGTGTAATAATATTTTGCCTGTGTAAATATGATCAGGAGGCCTAAAGTGGGTAAATCAGACCCCCTACTATAAAAGGGGGCACACAGAATACACAGTGTCAGTGACTTGGAAGCTGTTGTAGGGAAAACTCCATAGGGAGAGATTAGGGTCACTTAGGAAACTGTACTTTAATTCTCACAATATTGAGAGTAATTTGTCTTCACTCCAGCATGCTATAGACTTGATTTATTAAAACTCTCCAAGACTGGAGAGGATACACTTTCATCAGTGAAGCTGGGTGATGTTATTTGCTGTTGGCTAGCAAATGTTTTGAATCCTGGTTTAGATCCATTCCAGGTTTGCTTGATCACCCAGCTTCACTAATGAAAGTGTATCTTCTTCAGTCCTGGAGAGCTTTAATAAATCAGGCCCAAAGTTGGAGGGCCAATTAAGATCTCGGACAATGCTACATAGCTACTTAGCTTAAATGTCTGGCTTCACTGCTAGTCAACTGGGAAGACCAACAGATCCAGACATCTATGATAGATATGTAAAAAATCATATTGTGTATTTAAAAAAAATAGTAATAAAAAATTGACATGCCTGTCTTTGTACAATTGTACCTGCAGAAGGTTTTTGAATCTTGTTTCCCGATCTTGAATATCTCAAAATCTTGCTATGCTGCACCTGTAGGAGAAGCACTCTCATCGGGGTCATCTGTACCCTGTGCACCTTGCAGCACCTCTTGGCTAACTGGACAGACAAGATCATTTGGTTTTATTATTAGAATAGCAGGGATTTGATAAGGAGAACTGCAAAGCTGAATTAAAAAAATTAGGAAATTAGACTATTGTCTAGCCAAGATCTTGTTTAGCTGTGCCATCTGCCTAGAATTAGTTTTAAGACAAATAAAAGATGAGACCTCTTGTGGTATGGAGAATTTAACAAATGAAAAACCTGCGAAGCTGTCTGTGGAATCTGATTCCATTACTATATGCATATACCATCAACAACATTCTTTTTAAATTCTCATTGAATTCTTTTTTGCTTTAGGAAATTACTCATGACAGCTCCAGCCATCCAAAGCTCACTACAAGTGATTTTTTAAAACTAATTATTAGCATAAAATTTTTGCTCCATTGACAAATATTTCCTTTGTAACATAATTAAATGAGATGTGTTCCATAGAAAGCAATTCTTAAAACAACCCTGCTATACAAAAAAAATGCTTGAACTGCTATAATGAAGCCCACTGGGCAAGCCATGCTTCATATCATTTTCTTGGGCCATCTTAGCTATCCTTGGTTTCTCCTGCTGACCTCCTTGTCCCTATTGTCTTCTGCAATGATCCGGAGGTCCGCAGGAAGAAGAGAGCTGTAGTGGAACCAGAAGACCAGCATTCTCTATAGCGTGTGGTCATTATTACTGAACAGAACAGCATTTGATGATGCAGAAAAGATTATTTTATGTTATTATTTTCCAATTGGATCACCTTAAGATTAGCTTTATAAAAAATGTTAACAGAAAGCATATGAAGCCACCAAAGACTGGTTAGTTGCATTATAGAACATTTTTGTAATTGGGTTAAATACACTATACAAATGCATCCCACTTTATGTAGCCCATTGTTAGATCAGAGGTATGCAACCTATAGGTTAGCTTTCTATATAGCATTTTGTATTCCATTAGTTGGAAGATCAGGAATGTAATGCAAGGTATTGGGAGACTTATTTTAGGGTCACAGATAAAAAACAACAAACAAAAAACTGTTTCCTTCATGCTGAAAAACCATGTCTTAGCTTTATTCAAACACTGTAGGTTATGTGTTTACACTATGTTGTAGCTGTAGTGAAGTTCTTTCAAAGGAAGAAATGCAAGTTACTTGTTGCTTTATGAAACCGCACCACGATCCACTGAATTGTAATCATATGCAATTACCTGCATGAAATGATTTGCAAGTGCAAGAACTAGGACTACGGTTGAACTTGCGGCAGAACGTTGCAGTCAACTGCAAGTCTGAAATTGTCTTAACTTGGAATCCCCAAGTGGTACTGAAACACTAAAATCTCAATAGAAAAGATTCTCTGTGTTATATAATAAAGATGTATGTTTTATCCCTGGTTCTAAAAACTGATTTTTAATGTAGTCAAAAATCTGTAAAAATTAATCCTAATAGGACAATGAGTTTCCTTGGGACAGTAATTGACTATGGCTGTGTAGGTTATGTGCCAACTGAGGCTTATATAGGCCATAAGGAAAGATTCTTGACCTTAATAATTCTATGCACAATCTAGTCCTAAGGGTACACAAAGGTGCACCTGCCAAATGGTAAGGTTGATTAGGCAGAAATAATCTACCATGAAGGAAGAAGCCAATCACACATTTGGTTTTCCATTTGGCCGGTTCTCTGTCCATCTTGTTCCATTACCCTTTCCAGAATCAGGAGGCCGGAAAGTAAAAGCCTTGATGGGATTGCATATTAATCTCCCGTCCTTAATTACCACAGCAGGGAAGGCTGCAGCACTGCCCTGCTCTTCTGTAATTATGTTGATTCAATTAAATCTAGAGATTGAGGAGGAGAAAAAGCAGAAGAATGCAGGTGGCGGCTTGATCACGACCCAGTCACAGGGCATTAAAAATGAAACAATGCTCATCCACACAGCTTTGACATACTGAGCACACAAGCTACATATTTAGTTGTTGTTTTGATATATCAGAGTTTTGTTCATGGTCCACCATGAACACAATGTCCAGAAGGAAATTAAAAGTACACAGAATTGAAATTTTAAGAAGGAACATATCTAACTTGTTGGGTTTTTTTATTGAAATAACAGAGGCTGCTTAGCAAAAAAAATGTTCAGAAAAAAGGTGAACCTTAATATACAATAATTTCCCTGAAACATGATTGGTTATTTAAAGTTTGCAAAGTAAATATAAATTTTCTTAGTTAAACAGCCTCTATGTTTTTAGTACAGATAGTCCCCAGGTTACATATGAGATAGGGACTGTAGGTTTGTTCTTAAGTTGAATTTGTATGTAAGTCGGAGCACATATATTATTTTAATAAATGCAATTAGGACAGATGTTTGTCTCAACATATTATTAGGCAGCATGGTGTCAGTTACTGTATAAAAACCTCACTGTGAGTTAATCACAAACAAAGCAAAAAAACAAAGAGAAATGGAGCCTAGACATTAATTAGCTTCTGGAGCAAAGCTGTGCTTTGATATGCAAAAAGAAACAACAGTTTGTCTTAATCATTAAAGAGTAACAAGATGTTACAGATCAGCTCAGCGCTTAAGATCACCCACAACCTGCTCTGTGTTTACCAAAAATTTTTACTGCAAGTCCTGCAAACCACCCCCCTCCCTCCATCAAACCTCCGCCCAACACAGGAGAAAGCAGGAAAGCCCCATTCGTATCTAGGAGTTGTCTGTATGTCCAATGTCCTTAACTCAAGGACTGCCTGTACTCCTGGGTTTTTTGCAGTATTTATTACAGTAAATGCCAGTAGACCTAAACATTTTATATGGCATTGATAACATACATGTTTCTCTTAAATGACAATATATTTTATATATTACACATTTTTTTTTTGGTGGTCATGGTGGTCACTTTTAAGGTAATGCCAGACAGCTGATTCTAATGAAAAAAGATAGCAAATGCCCATGGGCAGAATCACATGGGAGGGGAATTCAGGTACATTCACTAAGTTGCATTTCCACAAGCACAGGATGTTGCAGAATCTTGCTTGCCAGCAAAAGTTTAACATCTTCCTCGTTGGACCATATGAAAAGGTGGTCTGTTAGTGATTCTTCTGCTAGCAGCTGTTTGGCAGTGGTCACTTGTCTAATATATCTTTAAGATTGCAATCTGCCCCCCATTGACTTTAGGGAAAGCTAAATTCACCTTTCCTCGCTCTGGTGACTACATTTTCACCCGATCTTCTTTTTGGTTCAGGACCTTAACCATATTGATTGGCTAGGCTGGAAAGAAGTAACTGAGAAATCATTCATTCTTATTCTTCAAACCTATTGAAGGCTCATGGACTGGCCCAGATCTAAAACACATAGCAATGTTGTGGAAATTTGAAACTTCCTTCATGGAAAGAAACCCACGGACAATCTTATATCTGAAGGAATTTGCACAGCGGAGTGGACACGTCAGACACTGATAGAAAGTTAGGCAAAATGCTGACAAGAAATAATTTCTGGTAAACAGGATGATAGCAGCTCATGGGGCTAAGGAATTACATCGCTACATCTAATGATATTTTTGATGAATAAGTTAAAAAAAGGCAAAATGTCTAAAATTCTCTCGTCCAGGGACTGGGCAAATCCTGTACATTGGTTATTACCAGCACTCAATCCTGCTAGGCGAGCAATGTCAGATGTCTATATAACAAGGTAAAATAGATTATGGGACTTGACAGTCTGGTCTGACTAGACACTTCCTTGACTAGACACTGGTGGACTAGATACTTCCTTGGATACTTCCTTATTAGCTTGGTCAGTGTTACCCTCCGCCAGCTCACATTTTCCATTATGCTTATATCTCACCAATGCGCTCATTTCAGATTGGACTCTTGTTTGATAATCAGCTCTGGGCTGATATTGGACGTGAATCTGGCATGTGTACACTGCTCGTCATCCATTGTCCGTCCGACTGTCCTGACAGGTCCACAGAGGACGATCGATGGTAATGCAAGTGAAGGAGAGAGAGAAATCATCTTGTACTGTTTAAATGAAAGTCTAATATTTGTCCTTTTAATTATGTTGAAAAACTCAAAATTTTCCATGATTTGCACATATTGTTCTCCCTGGAGCAAGTGCAAAAAGAGGCCCAATATACATGAAAAAATAACTTTTAACTAGTAAACTAAAATATGAAACAGTAATCCTAAAAATGTGTGAAATCTATGATCTTCTAGCACATATTTTCAGATTTTCTTGAGGGTTCAATTTCTAGAAGTTATAGCATTCTTTTTGTTATTTTGTGACTCACTACATTGCTATATTGGTGGTATGAAACATATTGTTCTTGTAGAACAGCTCCTGGAGTTTCAGTCTTAGTTTGAGATATTTTAAATAAAATATGGTCTCCATATTTTATTTAGACAGAAGAGTTTATAGGAGATAGGTGTAAATGCATAGTTTTCTTACAATTTTACTTTTTTGACTTTAATATATTTTTAAAAAAAACTTTTTATTGCTTTATTTTTCTGAGCAGTTCTTCTATATTTCATTACTATAGTTCTCATCCCCATGAGGGTTATACACCTTGCACATACATCATTAGTTTGGATGACCTGTGGCAAGCAAAGAACATTAGGAGAGGGTGACCATTTTGTATTGACCATATACATCTGGGGACAATCTGAATTAATTTATCCCCCAAGCCTTTTTAGTGGTTGGCCAACAGTGGTGACCTGAAATCTGTGAGTACCTTTCATTACCCTTCTGCGTCTTCATTTTGTTTGGGTAACAATCTTGTTCTTGTTTAGCTAGAGAAGGCAATGTGGGGATCAACTCATTCACTGTCTCCCATACAGGATCATTGAATCATTAAATCATTAAATCATTGAGGATCCATTTTATTATTTGACCAACTGTAAAGATTCTATTAGCTATAGGCTGCATCTCCCAACCTGAACAGAGTGTGTGGTGTAATACCTTAGGATAATATATCCATCAGCCCTGCAAAGAATAGCAAAAGCTTCAAGAGAAACAAATTTACACTCAAAGGGCCTGATTTATGAAAGCTCTCCAAAGCAGGGTAGGATACACTTGGAATGGATCTGGTACAGGATTGAAAACATTTGCTAACAAATAGCAAATTACATTTAGGAAATCAATTCCAGGTTTGCTGGATCACACAGGTTCACTGATAAAAGTGTATCCTCTCCAGCCTTGGAGGGCTTAATTAAATCAGGAGTTAGGAATGTCTTATCTGGCCAATTCTGTGTTGCGCGCCACCACATCTGTGCTCAGCACCCCCTGCTTCTCTTTAGCTGTGCAGCCCGATATTACCTTTTTGGCATCCTCAGAACATACTCTGAGGCTGTGTACAGCTAAAGGGGATTTTAGGAGCATATTAGTCCCCGGCTTCATTCTGTCCTGCCATTGGCTGATAGAACTTTATAGCCTTTCTGATCACACTCTCCAGTTGCCTATTCTAGCGTTAAGCTGGGCTGACCTGCTGTTGGTTCGTGTATCTCTTGGATTTACTGCTTCTGACTCTGTCTGTTTCCTGACCCTGTGATTGTTTGCTGCCTGGATCGACATTTGCCTGTGACTCCCAACTCTGCTTTGGATACCTTGTTTGGTGGAGTGATTACTAGTGCATGACCTAAGTTTTAGGAGACGCCCTTTGGGCCTTCAATCCCAGGTGATGCCCCACTGGGCGGCCTATTACCTCCTGCAGCTGTGCTCGCGGTAGCGGTAGAGATTCTTGAGTGTTGTTCTGTTGCTGACATTCTGCTTGAATTTAGCCTGAACCGACCTTTGCCTGTGACCCCTGACTCTGCTTGTGCTCTTTCCTTTGTACCTTGCTTGGTGGATTGATCTCCTGTGTTTGATTTCGGCTTGTTTCTGGATTCTCCCGAGGCTGAGTGGGGGCTTGCTATAGGTGAAGACTGGGTTGCTAGATTGGTCTCTGCAGAATACTGGTACTGACCAGGGCCTTACACTGTGGCTCTGTTTACTGGACTTGCCTCTGCTGGACTCTCCAGTACTGCATAATCTGTGGGTTCTTGCTTCTCTGTCAGTCCTTCCCCCCATGTCAACATTTACACACAGAAGACCTTGGGCAACCATGTGCTGGGAAGGCGCAATTAGCCTCCTGAGGCTAGGCAGGAGCTGAAGAATAAAGATAAAGAATGTGGTGTTAGATTGGGGGACTGCCGCTGGACCAGGGCCTTACTCAAGGCTTTTTGTTATTTGGTTTTGTGTTATCCAGAACCTTCAGAAAAAAGAGTATATGTACTGTATTTGTTACATTGCTCTTCTATTACGAGACCATAAATTGTGTTAAAATTCTGATCTGCTGGTATAAAGTTTTATCAACCCTCCCCATCAGCAGGAAAATAAATAACTGTTTATCAATTTACTAATTGTGACCAGGATATGTATCCCTGCCCTCAGGAAATAGGAAATGCCAAAAAACTTTAAGCTAGTGGTTTTCAAAGATCAACCATATGGAGTATTTAGCTGATTCCATATAACATTAAAATGAAATGTTCAGACAAACTTGGCTTTATTGGGTGAAATATATCGGGTGAAATATATTCAGTCTTTACTGTCTGGTGACTAATCCCCTCCATCCTTGGAAAATATAGAGGATACCAGACCTTTTTTTTATGATCAACTCCCTTGCTTTCCATCATGGAAATGGAGAGCAAGGGAGTGTTTCTTCCCAATGGGAATTAAATGGGATTGATAAAAATACTGTTTTCTGCAGAAATACTGTTCCCTATGACCCATACCCATATTCCCTATGACCCATAACTTAAAGTTTGACTATTTTATAATCCAGGTACCTCCACCCAGCCTGAAAATGGTGAGAAATGATTAGTTTACAAAAATGGTGAGATTGAGTAGTTTACAAAAATAATATATATAAATATATTACAGATTTGTGTTTATTTGTAGCGGATGGAAGGTATTTTGCAGATTAACTTTCCACAAATCTGAATTCTGTAGTCTAACACCTGTCTAGCAGGCAGCAGCAGTGGTTAGAATGTGGGACCCTCCCATGTGTTATTTTTTCTTTTTGGAATTATTATTAATATTGCATTCTCTCTCTTGTTCATGAACTACTGAACCTAAGCATACTTTCCACCACTATTTTTTTTCTGTATTATTTTTTGGTTCTTGGCAACTATGACTTATTATGACTATATTGATCTCAAATGTTCTGTATAATACATACAATATCTCATACAATATTATCCCATGTAGAAAGGATCCAATAGTTGGCCAACAAGTTGGGGCTAGACATATATCACTGTGCACACACAGTGTTAGCCGTATAATAGCCGCAATTACATTTGGTGAAATCGCATTCGCACAGCCGATAAACCTGACACGTTTCACCTAACGAGGGCTTCCTCAGGGGATGCTGCGTGATAGTGAAGTGTTAGCATAAATTGGAGGCAGTCTAGATGTTTGTGAAACAAAAGTTAATATTAACAAATAAAAAATTATTATAACTTATGTTTCACAAACATCCAGACTGCCTCCAGTTTATGCTAATACTCCGCTATTGTGCAGCAACCCCTGAGGAAGCCCTCGCTGTCTATTTCCTTCCTATTCTAGCACTGCATATATCTACAACTTGTAATAACACTTGTAACATAAAAAGCCCCCAGTTTTAAATACAGGGAAGTAGAGATGAGCATAGAATGTTCAGCTGTATATGGTGCATGTTAAAAGTTTTTATATGCACCATATACAGTGGGACATTGCTTTCAGACGTGTGGGGTGTCAAGACCTGATTCTCTCTAAATTCATTTTGAAAGTGGCCTAAATTTATTGTCTAAATCAGTGTTTTCTAAACTTTATAACATAGAGCAACCCTTGAAAAAATCTTTCAGGTCTTCAGGGAACCTCTGCTGTGATTACTATATCCACAGCTCACAGTTTATTAGTGTAGTGGTCAGTAGGAAGAATGCTTCTTACATTACTGGCTAGTGGGAATAATGTCACCCTTACAGATCAAGCATCATTGGTGTTACTTTAACTGACCGGAGAGACACAAACTACTTATTGCTCAAGGAACCCCTAGCAACTTCTGGAGGAACCCAAGGACTAGGAATCCATGGAAACCTGGTTTAGAAACACTGCTTAAAATGCATCTACTGTGTTCTCCTCCATAGCAGTGCATAGTGGTCACTCCTGATCAGATTGACGAACAATGTCAGCAGGAGCGCTGTATGCATGTCAGATTTTTGCACAATATGAGCGCTACTGTTTGTCTCGGGGGGGAAGCATCTGATGTGTGTACATAGCTTTACCTTTAATTTCTGTACCATCACCTTTTTTA
Source organism: Pyxicephalus adspersus (assembly GCF_032062135.1). NCBI lineage: Eukaryota > Metazoa > Chordata > Amphibia > Anura > Pyxicephalidae > Pyxicephalus > Pyxicephalus adspersus. The sequence continues at coordinate 147,103,682 of NC_092859.1, forward strand.
TTAGTTTGATGAGTAAACTTCTTGATTAGCCCAATATTAACCATCATTATGAATGGGAATTCTTATTTGTTTGTTTAACTTAAACTCCTGTGTCAGAGATCTGTACTAGTCTTCTCATGATATTCAGGCTCGTCTCCTATTATGGGCCGGATTTATTAAAGATAGGCTATCATGGGTGAACCTGGCTGATCCAGCAAATCCAGAATGGATTTCTTAAGAATCATTTGCTATTAGTTGCCAAGTGTTTTCAATTCTGGATCAGATCCATTCAAGTGCATTGAAGTTGAAATAAATATATCAAGCCCTTTGTATATCCTGAATGTCCCACTAGTTACTGGGTTTCCCAAACCTCATAACCACCATCATTGGGGCCCATGTTACCTAGATATTGCAGTAAAGTTGCGTGTTTTGGATTCCAAGCTGATTTTTGTCTTAAATCCAAATATGTTGTTTTTCAAAGTGTCAAGACAGAAATTTGTCATAGTTTTTTCTAAACAATGCAAATTAAGTCTTTCAGGCGTCAAGAACTGCATTCTGAACTAAGTGCATAATTCTGACAAAGCCCCAGGGGTCTAATTCTTTAGAAGGGTCAAGCCTCCCTTATACTCTTTGCTGATTGGCTGAATCTGATGGAGCCACGGGACTCAAATCCTAATGATTATAGAGAAAGATGACCTGCACTGATAGTTGAGAGCTTGAAGAATAGGGAGAGTGAAACGCAATAAGTATTCTCTTAAAGAGATTTAGCACCTAAGGCAAATATATCTTGTACTTACTAAACTGCCCAATGTTTTATTTGCTTTGAAAATGTTTTTACCTGGAAATCCTAATCTGATAGGCACCCTAACAGCAGACTTAAGGAGTAAGCAAGGTAGGTAGACAGAATTACAGATAATTGCAAAACAGTGACCTGGCATTGTCAGTCTGAAACAGGAAATGTGTCAGATGGTCCTCACAAAAGCCTTGTGGTCATCCACTCCAACTATAGTCCAAGTGAAATGCTGGCATGGTCTGGTTCCTAGCAAATTAAAAAATGAAGGTAATGCATGCAGACTCCTTGACTAGGTTCCAGCCATTGTGCTCCCCTGGTTAGATCATTATGCAGTGTCCAATTTCCATCACTGACCTCTCCTGTGACCCTGTCACTTTCAAATGCAGTGGACATTCCTGGCGCTGACCCTGGTGTTGCTTGGCCAATACATCTCCTTAAATCCCTAACCTCCTTCTCTCTTCCTTCCACCAATAAATTTGATCCTCTTTATTCTCTTTTTCCATCTCTGTTCTCTTTTTTCTCTTTATTCTCTCTAACCTGACCTTTATATCCAACGACATAATCTCCAGTTGTTCCAGGTCTAACCCAATCCACAACGGTTTACATAAGCCTATGTTAAAATAAGTCACCTGGGGCCCCAGTTTATAGTGTCCATGACTGTTGTTATACTTTGCAGTCTACCCTATGGACCCCTCCTAATGCAGCTTAGGTCTTACCTTGTCCCATGTTATAAATTTTTACACAGCTACTGTAAAATCCCTGTTTAGATTCTATCTTGTTAGCCTTGTTACTTATAATTAAATGGACTGGACTCTGTTTACATAAGCAGTACTCTCTGTTCCCCTTATTATGCTTTTGTTACTGTTTTTACAGTTGTTGTTCCTGTGATTTTTTTTCAGTAAAATGTATTGATAAATAGGAAGTGCTCTCAATAGGAAGATCTCCATGTAAGAAACTTTGTAATCAATTAATGAGAATTTTTTTGCTTTAAAAGAACTGATGACTCCATTATGGAAAGCATGTGAGATATGTGTATGTTTTTCAGATGTTTTTCAGATCTTGGAGAAATATAATTTCCCAGTAAACATCTTGAAACTTTGGAAGTGTTCCATGACCTCTTCCTCAGGTTGAGTATGCCGGATGTGGACCTCCTGGCAACAAGGGTCACGAAATAAAACAGGTTTGTTCCCAGGTAAAGGGATGCTTTGATGATTTTGTAGGATCTATGCACGCTGGGATGTATGCCTAATGATTTATGCCTCTCCTACTCTAAAATGTTTACCTAGCCAGTTTCATAGATTTGAGATGGGGGCATTCTGGTTATCAGCACTGGACTGGCCCAAATGGATGTGGTATCCCAACATGGTAAGGCTTTTGGCAGATGCTGTGTGGTCTCTATCGGATTATCAGGATGTTCTGTCTTATAAACCAGTTTGGCTTCCTGCGGAATTTTTCTTTTATTGTCTAGATGTGGTTTGGGAAAATAAAGTCTCTCTCTCTCAGCCACTGTTTCAATCATGAAAACTGATTTTATGTTTTTCATCCTGAATTGCCCACATAATTGTACTCCAGCTCCTCAGTCCACCATATTTAGATGGCCTAGGTGAACCAAAACCCAATCTTGTAGCATCATGGATTTGACTCCACTCATTCCTATCAAAGCATATGTTAAAATATCTGTGCATAACACCGGGGAACGCATTTTTTTTAGTTAGATCTTACACTTGTTTTTTACTAATTTTGATGAAATGTTCATCTTTGATGAGCTGCCAAATCTGTGGACTATCAAACACACCGGCCTTTATTTTTTCGATGACTCGAGCCTAGGGCTCGAGCCTAGGAAATGCCAAAATTAGTTACTTGAAACTTCTATAGTTGGCAAAGCTTTAACAAACTCCTTCATCAGACCCAGTTTCATGTGCAGAGGCGGGAATATAATATTCTTTCTATCAACAAGTAGCTCATGTAGAATGTTTGGACCACCTGGTTTTAGGCCAGATCTTGGAGGCCAATTCCTTTCGACCCAATAGCTCTCAGGAGCTCTGCTGTCCCACATGCACAGATAACAGGGATACTTGGTGTATCCGCGCTGCTGACCAAGAAGGAAGCATACAATTTTAAAGTCAACACAGATGACCTAATTGTGTTGGTTATTTTGCATCAACTCAATGACTCTATGTCTGCATTTTCTTCACAAGGAGAAACTGAATGGCCATATGGTACTGACCCAAATATATTGCCATCGTGAAGGAGGACACACTTTAAGCTCCACTTTGAGCTATCGATGAATAGTCGCCATTCAGTTGAGTTATAGATTGGAATTTCCAATTCCTCCATTAAACCAGGCATTTTATGACAAAACACAAAGCCACAGTAAGTTCTAAAGTACTGCAGAAATGCAATTTCTCTGGTTCAAAGGTACGATACCATTGGTTCTTTTTCAAGTAGGTTTTTCTCATGCAGTCTTGATGCTAGGAGTTCTGAGGCCTTCTTCAATAGTCCCAAATCACGTGCCAAATCACTGAACTCATGCTGATCAAATCCCTTACGAAAAGAGTCCTCTTCAATTTCAAACTCTTCATCATTGTTGTCACCTTCATCACCATAATCTTGTTCTTCAAGAGAGGGCAGTGTAAGGAAAACTGGCACTGGGATTTCTTCTAAATTAGCCACTGGGCTCATTCAGGTTGATTAAGGCTCATTCAGGTGGATATTAAGGAATGAAATCCTAAATATACTGTACAGCATGTGAACATAAAGCTATGCATAACACAAGAGGCATAAAGTACTGTATATGACTAGGCACAATGGACATCGGAAGAATCAGTTCCTCTGTACTCATAATTTCCTTGCCAAGAACATGCGAGGTTGCATGAAACTGAAGCAATTGTTCTTCCAATAAAGTAGTTTATATTGGAAACACAAGCTAATGGGTAAGGAAAGGACGTTCTGGTAATTATCACTCTATGATTAAATATTTTACTTTTATCTACTTGGAGTAAAGGTTCTGGCACAAACAGGTAATTATGACTTTGTCCTAGGTGTAGATCAGCCTTGTTCTAGCTATACTTGTTGAAGGAGTTCTCACTGATATGGGTCGTTGAGTTACTGCTACTTGCCTATGGTGTACACAGTAAACAAGAGACCAGATATTCTGTTTATATAACATTTTCAGAGGTGAAATAAAGAATATTTTTGGTCATATGACTATGTATTTAACCAAATCAAATAACTAGAATATAAAAAAGACTTTTCTATATTTACATATGGATCAAATCATCTCTCCTGCCCTAAAACACAATTCTATTAGAAAATTAGCAAATCTTAGCAGGCCAAATGTATACTGTATTTACATTATTTATGCCTCTCTTGCATTTTTTAATGTGTTAATGTTTTAATATGTTTTACACTCTTTGCATAGTGTTCAATACTATCTCCATAAAAATAGAATGCATAAATAAAGTAAAGCTGGTAAATGTGTTATTGAGGATACTTTTCTTGTTTTTGCTATAGACGTTTTTTGCCACCAGCACCATCCTTTCCTAGAAATGATAAAAATGATCATGAGTGATTGTTTCCAGTGACAGGGGAAAGAACAAGTGCTTACACGCAGACCTGTTCTGTTCTAAGATGCGGGAAGGAGGAAGGATTAGTAATAGGTACTATAGTAAACAAATCTTGGTTCTAGCAGTCTGTCGTTTAGCAAATCAATTTGGTGAATTACTAAAATTGTGGGATCTCTGTACTAAAACAATTTTTTGAATTAATTTTATGATGTTTATTTATGATAAATGTGTGCATTAAGAGAGCATAGTCTGATGATCTTAACTCAAGGAGGAGTCTATAATATATTTTAGAGTTTTAATAATATATTCATTATAGGGATGTATGACGGGACCAGAGCCAGATATATCACAAGCCTGTGGCTCAGGGTGCAATACCACCACAACATCCCTATGTACGGTAGAACTGGAATCTGCTGTTCTTCCCCCTGTCCCTCCCTCTCCTTTTTTCACCCTCTCCCCTCTTCATCTCTCATCTTTTTTCTGCTCTCTGTCTCAGGGAGAGGGGAGTACGAGCCATCTGGCCTAGGGCTGCAATAGTAAAAATCTGGCTCAAGTCTGGCTTATTGAAACCCTTTGAACCCCCTTACTAACATTTTAAACTTTATTTCTCTGGAAGACCCCAAGAAAAGTTCATATAGCAAAGACACACACATATGTATATAAAAATCATATACTAAAATTATTACTATGATTTCAAAAAGTTTGCTTACACCTACGCTATAACAATATTCCCACATTGCTATTTCAACCAGGAAAACATTGTGTTCTCTGTAGCAATTCAATATAATTTCATTCTTTAAATTTCTCTAGTGATTATGATAAATAAAGAAGTTCTTGTGTGGTCAACCATTACTTGTTTTGTTGTGTTGTCTGCTGAATCACCTTCACACCTTTGAGGATAGGGGCATATAATATTTTGTCATAAGTCATACAAAATACAAGTGTATACTCAGTGACAAAGTTCATGAATAGGTCATGTTTTTCACTTGCTGTTTTGTGTTTCAGTCCAATGAACATACTAAGAATGTATGGTTTATGGTAAAATGATAAGAACAATAAATGTCCAATGAATTTCAAAAGGGGACAAGACAAATTCATTTTATTTTCTTGTTCTGCCTCCTAATGTAGACACATGGTCCTGATTTAATAAAGTTCTCCCACAATAGTCTATGTTCTCTAGTCTTGGAGAGCTTTAATAATAAGGCCCATTATCTTGATTAGTGTAAATCATAAGTATTATCTTTAAAACTTAACTTCCCCATTGTGTAACTATGCCCAACTGTATCAATACACTTTATCAAACTGGCTTAGGACCTCTTGTGCCTTTTAGTTTCCTGGTAATGTACAATTGCTCACTATCTAATCCCTACCTCTTATGTAGATTCACTACTGTAATGCACAAATGTTGGGACCTGTGGTTTGGCATCTGTTTTTCTTCCTACTTTGGATATCACATGTCCTGACCTTATTGATTCTCCTACCACGGTTGGACCATAATACAGATATTTGGTTTTTCTCCTATACATCAGCGGTTGCCAACTGGTGGTCGGCTGACCACTGCTGGCCCGCTAGAAAATTTTGGTGGTCTGCTTCTCCTGACCCTGCTGGAGGGGCGCACTGGCCAGAGCCGCGGACCATGTCCCCAGTATGGATTGCAGGCTCAGGGTGGTGGGCTCAGACCTGGGATGGGAGAGTGGCAGGTGTTATAATGTTATCACTCTGGGGGAAGTTTCTTCACCTTTAAGTGACACCCGGCTCCCCACGCATGCGCTGTCCGGACTCCGTAAACTTAGTGGTCCGTGAGCTCCAAAAGGTTGGCAACCACTGTTATAAATTGTTCATATTAATGATTCAAGCTAATTGCTATCAGAATTAGACTTTCTTACTTTTAGGTTTGGTTGGACTTTATTCATAGGCCTGTGCACATGTCCTTCTAAAGGCTTCTGGGAAACTCAAAACAATTTGAGTCTGTGCATGCTTATGTCTACAAAATACTGAAAAAGCAGGGTAAAGAAATTATTGAATTTTTTATTGGAAGGAAATCTTTTCACCGATGTGTCTATAATAAAAAAGATAGAACACAAGTAGAGAAAAATTAAGACACTGAGCTGGTTATGAAGTTTGAAAGGGAGCCAATGTACACTGCTTGCCAAAACATTTCACTACATTGATTTAACTGAGCAAATATGCTGGGAGTGTTTCACTTGGTAAGGGTTAGGTTCAGCAACATTATGTTCCCAAAAATAAGGTCAGCTGACTACCCGAATATACTGAATGCCAGGTTTTTCCATCAATGGATTTTTTCTTCCACGGGCATAATCCAAGATGACAATGCCGGGGAAGCATGAGACATCATTTTCGCACATCCAGACGTTAACCCTATTGAGAATCTTTGGAACGTGCTGACCTCAAAGAGGTCTGACTCTCCCATCATCAATACAAAATCTTGGTAAAAAATGAATGCAACTCTGGATAGAAAAAATTGTTGTGACATTGCATAAGATTATCAAAATTATACCATGCCAAATGTTTGCCATAATCAAAGTTAAAGTCTTGTGTTTTTGCCGGGAAAAGTATTAGAAATATGTATTTCAATTTAATGTTAGGTTGCTGGCTTGAAATTCACCCTAAATGTTACTGCTTCTGTGCCTATCCTTAAGAAGCTTGATTGTTCTCACTTTCACTGAAGCTGTGTCCTTTATTATTTAGAAATCTAAAAAAAATATTTATTTTGGGTAAATGTGTAATGTAATTTAAATAATAATTGCATGGATGTTTGCAGAGTTTTATTTTATGTCACAGAACCAGTTGACAGCTGGCTTTTGACTTTAAAAGTACACTGTTCACCTAATTCAATGGTTCTGGGGTGACACTGGAACAAACAAGAGGTATCAAATTTAAATGCTGTTCCCATCTTTATTACATTGAGTGGTGCTCAACCTGTTGCCCCTTGGTACTTATTGTATGGACCCTTGGCCACCTTCCCCCTAGACAGTATACTGCTTTTTTTGGTTTTCCAGCTATTGAAGAAAAATAATATTATTAAAACATGTAATTTTCTTTTATTATGCTGACTATTGCTTTTATATTATATGTATTTATTTTCTGGTTTTTGGTCTCCTATAACGGATATTGCTATGGGAAATAACAAAAGTGACACAAATAATTCTTAAAGAGACTGTAGGGAGCACAATTGTTGGAGCATTGATTTGTAAAGGGATTTATAATAACAGTAATCTCTCATCTCTAAAAGTCTTGTTTTTTTTCTTAAGATTACTTTTGTAGGATGCCCATAGCCTTAATATTATGTGCAACCCTTGATGATATCAGAGGCTCCACTTGAGACCCCTTATTTATATCAAGTTGATCACCACTGTTAAAGACAGACATATGTCTTATACTTAGAATATTTGCACAGCTGTTTATACTAACAGAATATAAATAGTACTGGATTTAAACTGGAATCTGAAGATATTGAACTTTTAGGACATTGTGCTTTCGACCTAGAGAAGCTGGAATACACTGACATTATAAATTAGATAATAGTTTACTTTTTATCTACTTGACCCTGTTGCGACCAACAAATAAAGCCCTGGTGATGATGACTAAACATTAAATTCAAGTGTAGGACTGTGTGCAGACTAAACAGGTTCAATTGGTGCTCAAAGCAGACCAGGGCTATGCCTGGCATATGCTCAAGTCAGCAAGTTCTAATACCTATGTTTTAATATGTTTCCTTTTATTATTGCATTTTAAAGTTTTTTTATTGTACGATTTGGAATAACTATTTGTATTCATGTTAAAAATTGAAAAAACAAACCTAAATTCTTTACATTTCCAAATACAGAAAAATGCACTCCTATTTCTGTTAAACCAGTTTAATCAAACTGTTGACTTTAAATGTAAAATTTGTACTTATATGAGTAAAATCATAGCAGGGCTCTATGCAGAATATTTATACTACACAGACTTACTAAAGTTAAAAAATTTAGTGTTCTATTTATTTTCTTTATTCTGTATTCATTGTGATGGAAAGAAGAATAAAATAACCTAGAACATAATTGCGTGACCATTGTAGCTATGTGTAATAATAGGTGAAAACAAATGTGTGAGAAGTAGAAAGAATGCAGATCATTCACATTTATGTAGCATTCACCCCCTGCAGGAGTGGCTGAGATTTCCCAGGTTCCACCTTGTAATGTGGCATAAAGAAATATCATAGACTCATACATCTTTAGATAGGGGATTCTATTGTAACTCAATATTTAACCTCCTGGGCGGTTCATTTCTGTCCAGATTTATATGTCTAAAAGCAGTTCATTGTCTTTCATGAAAATGTATTTTACAGTATATTATAATAGTATGAGCATAATAAAGTTTGAAACACAAAATCATGTCAAAATAATAAATTATTAAATTAAAAAAAAAATTAATAATTAACTGACATGATTTTGTGTTTCAAACTTTATTATACTCATACTATTATATTATACTGTAAAATACATTTTTATGAAAGACTATGTACTGCTTTTAGATATATAAATCCAGTCTATTGCATTTAATGCAGTTTTTTTGTATTGAATGCGACGGCCGCACGCATCAACGTCACCAGAAACTCCCGGGGAATGTCAGTGCACTTGCTGGGGACAGATCGACAAAATGGACACTGGAGGATAGCAGAACACTGGAGGATGCCAGAGGATGCCGATGGGACCAGGTAAGTCTTTATTTTTTACTTTTTTAGCTACCCCGAATGTGGCTTACCGCTCAGGAGGTTAAAAGAGAAAGTTAGGACAGCAGAGAGTCAGATATAAGCAGTTCAGATACAATACCAGTAATTAAACTCTAATATGGGCAGTAAGAGAAGCATTTCTACCCCAGAGCAGGCCACCTCTTTGAAGCCCAATTAGGCTCCTTTCCTGAAGTACTATTCCTATGGGTACTTTCTCTGCAGGCTTCACTATTGAAAGTAAGTCACCTACTACTGGAAACAAGACCCATACCCCCATCGATCCAGCGGCCTAGCAAGGTCCTGGCCAACCTGCCCTGCTTCCTATTCATATAAGCTATAAGCCTCATCTGTCCACATTTATCCTGGCACAAGTGCCCACCTAAAAGGATGCCAAATGTCACCCGAGGTCTGGCAGGTAAATGCTCAAGTGCAGTGATTGGTTTCAACTTTGCTAATGGGTCCTCGCCTCCGAAGACATATGGTAGCCAATCCAGTACCATATTACCCCTTGTTTTATAAAGGGACCTCTGTAATAGAAGGGCACTATCAGGGGTATTTCTTTTTTTGTTTTGCACACACAACAATTCTTCCACATTTTTGTTTTTAGCAACTTTGTTTTCAATTTTTGAACCTTAGCAGACAATAAGACATGCTAGAGGTTGTCTTTATCGAGGTTGTTCATTGAGGATATAAACTGTTTCTGGGAAGCTCTCCAAAAGCATTTCAGTGACTATTAAAATGCCACAAACATTGTCCTAATAATCGTTTCAAACATAAAAAGGTACATAAAGTTTTACTTCCTCATCTGTATGAAGCTTCTGGCAGTCTGGTATCTAAAGCCAAACATTTGGTTCTTCAGGCAAGACATTGTTTGGTGTTTTTTGGTGTGGGGAGGTGTTACATTCGTAATGTTATAAAGCATTGGCTGGCATGGATGGACATCAAGATTGGAGAACACAACTTCAAAATTAAAATGAGTGATTGGTAAAGAGTATTTGAAGTGTAGAAAATATTTAAACTATTCAAAATATGTTTTAGGTTCAGAAGGGTGGACATTTACTATGGAAGGAAGTGGAATTATTTTTTTAGGTTGCTATGTCTGTAGTCATCACATTTTTGTTTTGGAATTCATTATGAAACTCATGTGTATCCAGGGTATATACATTAGGGATCTTTTATATCTGTTGTTCTTCAATGGAAACCTATAGGGGTCTATTTATAAAACAGTAAATTGGCGTTATAAATAGACCCCATAGTTACATTTTTTGGAGTTTTGAACTTTATCAAGAATCCTAGTTCTTTACATAATTTGTGGTTCTGGAAGACTTTCTTTACCATTTTGGTTTATTAAAAAAGAACTAGACCAAACAAAGTGGAAGAGATAGGTGGAAACTCGAAAAATACCACCTGTTGTTTATGAATTTAAGGATTAAATTTAGAATATTCTGAATAGTTCTGGAATTTAATTCTCCACAGGGTGTGATGGTTGGCTGTTTAATGCTGCATAGGAGATAGCTGTTCAGGTTTAGACAACAGCCAACCAATGCCCGATACACCTCCTTTGTGGCCTATGGCATGTTCTTGGCGCCTTTTTGGGTAGGTAGTTACTAAGTACTAAAAAACTGAACAACAGAGACCTGGGAAATTCAGGGAAACCCTTTAACCATGGAATGCTGAATGAATGAGAGACCAGGGAAGATGGCCTTGAGGGGCTCTGGGGCCTGACTAGGATGGGGCTTGAGGCTCCAACCCTAGGGCAGGATCCTACAAGTGCTAAACCTTGGGACTGGGACTTTGGGGATGAAGTTATTCTGGTATGTAGAGGTTATTTCTTTTGGAGATACGTGAGAATGCCAGTTGTGTTTGGACTGTGATCTACTGCACGGAAAAAGCTCCAAAAGACGCTCTGTTTTCCTCTCCCTCTGTACTGTGTTGGATTTTTCAATAAACCCCAAGAAAGATCTGCACTTCTCTGAGAGTTTCAATAGTCACCTAGGAGAATGGACCTAGGTCCAAACTGGCTGCCCCCCATGGACCTTACTGTACACAAGTCAGTATTTATATACAGCTTTAACAGCAATTCCAGTTGAACATCTGTATGAATAGGTCAGATAAAGTCATAGTCATTTTTGCACATCTGGATAATCCCGTTTTCCCCTTTGCTCTATGCAAAACTGCTCAATATCTGCCAGTTTGCCTGGAGATTGTGAATCAATATTTTGGAATTAAGATTGGATTGGATTTATCCAAATTAATCCACTGGGATTTATTATTCTATCTATTTAATGATCTATTTTGAAGCAGAACTAAATTCGCATCTTCAGCTATCTTTATTGGCTGTGTCGTAATATTAATAACTCATTTACACGCTCACAGTGAGTTCATTCACACAGATGAGTCCATTCATCTCTGGCACATGCAAGGGAAGCGGCGAATTATTATTATTATTATTACACAGTATTTATATAGCACCATCATATTAAGCAGCGCTGTACAAAGTCCATAGTCGTGTCACTAGCTGTCCCTCAAAGGGCTCACAATCTAATGTCCCTATCATAGAATGCCAGACATCCCTGACAACCAAAGCTGCTGCTGCCCATGCTTTGTTGCCAGAAACCGGGAGAGTTTAGGCAGTAAAGACACATGATTGCAGAAGGGACATTGCTTGGCCCTTTCTACAATAATGAGCATTTGTAAAAGTGGGACTTTCGTTACACTTTAAAGGGTGCAGGGGCCACAATGTATTCACAAACTGAGTTTGCAAATTACAAATCATCAGGTGAGGACCATAATTCTCAACCTAAAGACATGCATATGAAAGTTATAACACACTTCCAAGAAGCTCCATCCCTAAGGGCCTCTCACTGGCATACTATTACTACTACTACTTGTCACTATATCCCACTATAGCAACAGCCTTCGTAGAAGTGACTTGCTTTATTGAAAGAGAAATATTTGTGTCCAGCTCGGAGCAGAGGTAGTAATATTGGACCCTATTCCCCCACTTCTTTCCTCTGGTTAGTTCTAAGTTAGCTAATAAAAGCTCACTAAAAAAAAACTTTTAGATTACCCAAATTAATTTACAGGAGCATGTACGTGTGCAAGTGTGGTCTTGCCTGTTTCTGTCATGTTACAGGGAAGCTGAACTGGGTAAGGATAGAGCCATTTAAACTGTTCAAGTAGAAAAAGCAAACACTGCTTGAATCCCTTAATATGGGCAAAGCCATTCTTCTACTTGGCATTGTGTGCCAGAGTCGTGTTTCCTGTACACAACAATCGTCATCTCAACTCTGGAAATTCACTAGACCTTTCAAGTAAGAGATCAGGCAATGCTGATGTGCAGTTGGCATTCTGATGCCAGTCTGTATAGGTTGTACTTGGGATCTTACGTGCCACATGTGGTGGCCCCATCGGCCACATGCTGGATTTACTTCTTTTTAAATCACTGACCTGGAAAACCTTATTCATTGCCCTACTCGCTGCATGTTCATGACAGTGATCAAAGGAATTTAGAAATTTAGCATTCTCAAATATCAGCATGACAACCTTCATATTTCTCTGAACACCAGATCTTCAAAGTACTGAAGCCAGCAACAGCAGCGCACTTGGTGTTCTGATGGGCATGCCATGGTTGCATTCTGTCCCTGCAGGCAAATACTAAAGACTGTTTTCAGCTTTGCTTGCAGTTCTATTGCCAACATGTGCCTTTTAAAATGCCAAATAATGCATTATACGTGCAGAAACCAACAATAACAAGAAAGGAAATAAAATGATTTGGCATTTTTATTTGAAAAACAGTGATATGTAATCAGCATAAGGAAGTGAAATACTTGCATGAAAGTTGTATAAAAGTGGCAATATTTTTTTTTGATTTACATCCAGGTTTCTGCAACACACGTTCACACAATTTTGGCAATGTGTGAACCATAGTCGTGTGAACATTCAGTTCAAAATTAACCCATACATAATAAGTACTGCTACTAAACTCAGGGAATCTAAATGATTCCCATTGCTTAAAATACTACTTAAGTTTCTTGATGCACAAGCTTCATAAAGTAACCAAAAACTTTCTTTACCTTTCCTGATTAAGCTAAATCTTCCTTTATTTGTGTCTCACATGTTCCCTTCCCAGACACTGCAGATCACAACTGAAGGGGCTCAGTAACAGAGGCAGTGCTACCAATCCAGAAACCCGTGGTTTCCATGATAGCCACACCCGTTGCAATATTGTCTCCTCCCACTGAAATGCAAGCGGGCTCAGCCTACATGAGTGTGATCACTCCGCTGTAAATTCAGGAGCAGTGCAGCATCGTTTTCACACAAAAAGGTAAATTAGGTGGATTTTGCATGCACTCCAGTACAATCCACCTAATGAATTTCAATTTATTACAAGGTAATGTCTTTAATAAAATTTGATTCAGTTATAAACCATGTGATTCCCTGGGAGAGAAATATTGGAACTCACTCCCATTGCTGACTGGTTCTAGGGCTTAATAGCCAGCATTTCTTATGACTGTTTAAATATCAGGCCCTATGCAGTATGTAGTTGATATTCCAGCTAAAAGCTTGGTATAAAAGACATAAAAAACACAGCCTGTAATAATTTTCAGCTTCTAGTGTAATGACCTAAAGGCCTCTTGCAATCTCTAGCAACATAAAGCTCAGACTAGAAAAAGCAGCACAAATAGTCAGTAGACTTTCTGACAAGTTTATATTATTGTTAGTGTTCGAATTCGGATAGACCTGACCCCCCCAAAAAAACAGGATTCGGCGGTAAAAATTCTGGAAATTTTGTTTTTTTCAAAAAGTAATTTATTGAATATTGTGTTTTTTTAACTAGCTTTTTTTTTTACAGGTTTTCCATCATCTATGTATCTAGCTGTTTGGCCAGAGTTTCCCTTACCTTATGAAATTTCTGTCTACAGGTTCCTCTGCCTAGCAAGGCTGTGTAAATTTTCACAAATCATAGAAAAAATTACTATTAATTTAATATGAATTACTATTAAAACTATTTGGCAGACTTTTTTTGAAAAACATCTGTTTTGTATGTATTTTATCTATGTTTTTAGAGGTTTGGCTATGGGATTCGACGGTAAAAATTCAGAAAAAAAAGTAAAAAATGTATATATATATTTTAAACTAATTCATTGAATGTTTGTGTTTTTTAACTAACATTTTTTTTACAGGTTTTTCCACAATGACATTATGATTCCCCCGGCTGTGCAGCCGTGGGAATCCTGTCATTGCGGGATCTCCGGGCACTATAGGTGATGAATGGGGACTTGTCCTATAGTGCCCAGAGATCGTAGTGGAACTGCAGAGGTAATCTGAAGCTGTTTGCCTGGAATTTCCCCTACCTAGTTAGGAAAGTTATGTCTATAGGTTCCTCTGCCTAGCAAGGCTGTGTAAATTTTCACAAATCATAGAAAAAATTAATTATTTGGCAAGCGTTTTTTTGAAAAACATCTGTTTTGTATGTAATTTATCAATTTTTTTAGAGGTTTGGCTACAGTTTTAAAGTGGACATAATAACATTTTCAGGGGTGCATGTGAAAAGAGCAGTATAGCTCAGCGGCTAGCACTCTTGTCTTCAGATTGTTCCTTGGAGCACTGGGGTCTTAGGTTTAATTTTGGCTTGGGCAGTATCTGCATGGGGTTTGTATGTTCTTCTTGGGTTTGCATGGGTTTAATCCTACATCCCAAAATCAAACTTGAAGGTAAAATAGAACTATAGCTTAAAATTTTAAAAAATGCAACCAGGTACGTCCTATATTGCAGAGGGGACAAGGGATGTCCATTCTCTAATAGAATAACCTTACCTGTTTGATTGCAATTTTTGAAATACGCTAATCTGTCCCCATTCCATTATGGATGGCTACATCTTCTTTTTTTCCGGGTTTCATGATCTTTGTTTCTCCATCCAGCCCCAAGGCACAGTGTTTTTTTTAATAAGAAGTTTGCAAACAGGCAGGAAAGTTGCTTGTCCCTTTTTGCTTGTTCCCTGCATGGTTCTTCTTCAATTGTCCACATTGCTGTTTAATGATGTGGACATTTTCATATTGAGTCCATCAGCAAAGTCTGCGTAGGGTCCCAATGACAATGGTGGCGGCATGTTAACATCACGATCAAGGGCTGCAAGATAGTTGGAGGTGGGCCTGGATTTCATCAAGATATTACTGCTCTTCACTCCTGAAAGAAGAACCATTAAAGGTTTTTGAAGTGGCTGTGGATTCCTAAAAGAAAAATGTTAATGGGTGTCAGTGGGTTTGGTTGTGATGGGGGAATATTTTATTTATATTCAAACTTTGGATCCATCAGCAAAGTCTATGCCGTGTCCCAATGACAACAGTAATGGGGTGGTAATGTCATGATTGACGGCTGCTGATTGAAGGTGGTTGAAGGTGTGCCTGGATTTCATCAGGGTGTCACTGGTCTTCACTCCTGAAAGAAGTACCATGAAAAGTCTTTGAAGTGGCTATGAGTTAGTTGGGATTTGGGATGGGTGGGGGATATTTTATTTAAAATAAAACTTTGGTTCCATCAAAAAAGTCTGTGCAGTGTCGCAATGACAACAGTAGTGGGTGGTAACATCATTATCAGGGGCTGCAAGGTGGTTGTAGGTGGGCTTGGATTTTATCAGGGTATCACCGGTCTTCACTTCTAAATGCACAATGCTTAAAGTAGTATACATTTCTACAAGAAAAAATCTAAATGAGTAAGAGTGGGTTGGTTGAGATTTAGGATGAGCGAATATTTTATTTTTTTAAACTCAGGGTTCATCAGCAAAGTCTATGCTCCTCTTCTGCTCCATCTGTTTGCAGTTCTTTTCACTGGCTTCCATTTCACCATAGAATCAAATTCAAGCTTGTGTGCTTTGCCTTCAAATCCCTACACAGTTATTGTCCCACTTACCTTTCTGTTGTGATAAAAAATACTCCCCCAGTCGCTCTCTGCTCCTACATTGACCTCCTAATGACTTCCTCACTCATAACCTCCAAGAATATTCTAGAGCTGCCTGACTCACTGTAATGGTCTTCCTCATCATCCTATTCGGCTTGCTCCTACCTTCTGCTCATTTAAACGAGTCCTCAAAACTCATTTTTTCAAACTTGCCAACCCATCTTCTTCTGTCTTCTGAAACCTTCACCACACCACCAATCCATATCTCCCTCCTATTGTGTAGTAATTCCCCGGCCTCCTAGATTGCAAGCTCTTTGGGGCAGGGTCTTCTCCTCCTGTGTCACTGTCTGTATTAGTCTGTGATTTGCAACACTTATTTAATGTACAGCACTGCATAATATGTTGGCTCTAAATAAATCCTGTTTATTAATAATATTAATAATAATAAATACAGAGGGTTCCAATGACAACAGTGGTGGGGTGATAGCATCGACTACTTCGTGACAATCATAATTGAGGGCTGCAAGTTAGTTGGAGAATGACCTGGATTTCATCAGGGTATCACTGGCCCTGACTCCTTAAGTACCAAAAGGTCTTTAAAGTGGCTGTGGATTCTTATAGTGGAAAATGTGAATAAGTTACAGTGGGTTAGTTGGTAGTTGAAATGGGGGGACATTTTTGGATAGCTCAAAGAAGCATTAAGGAGAAGAAATTTCATTTATTTCAGTCATTAATTTTCAAACTTTGGTTCCATCAGCAAAAACTACGCAGTGTCAATAACAAAAGTGGCGGTGTAGTAACTTCATAACCGATGGCTGCAATGTGGTTGGAAGTGGGCCTTTACTTCATCAGGGTATCGCTGGTCTTCAGAAGAAGAAGATACACTCATCTGATATCGCTGCTGTCATGTCCACCCTACGTGTAGATGAAGGAAATGTGTCTGAGGATGGAAATGACAAGTACAACTAAAGGTCACCTTTTGCAAAGAAAGTCATCTAGTAACTCATTATAAAGCTGTATACACAAAGATATTGTTTGTGTCTAGTTGAAAGTGTGCCATTGAGGTAATAAGAACGCTGGGCTCATTAGGTTCCAGGAATTTCTCTTATGGCATAATACAAACATAAACGAGAGTCATTATGCTGTATAATTGTTTTGAATCCTCAATTAAATTTTACTTTTACTACATAATGTACATTCGTTTTTTATTCATCAAAAGCCCAATATTAAACATGAACAATTAGCTGGAAGGAAACTCTATAATTACAGCACTTAAGACATATTAGGCTTTGAACATATTAAGGTCACCTTATTTAGCCATGATACAAGTTTTGATTTTCTGTAAATATTGTGAAAGAATTGGAAAGGTTGGGTAAATGTGTATAAACTCATCACAACACGATGCACTGGTCCTGAACTGCGGTGCTTTATGCTTTGGGTTATTAACCTCCCAGGCGGTATTCCCGAGTGTGGCTTGGGGTTAATTTTCAGTAGCAAAGGCGGTGACCCCGAGCCACACTCAGGGTGGCATTGTAAAGGACTTATCTGATACCAAAGAGCCCGAGTCCTCCGGCAAATTCCGCTTGGCATCTATATCCCCTGGCCTTGCATCCCTGGTGTGATCAATGGGACGTGTAAGCGTGCAGGGGCGGTGCGCTGAGGGGCGTTAACAGGTGGGAAATTTAAACAGAATGTATTACTTTGCCATTCAAAATTACTGATATAATAAGACCGCCAGGGAGGTTAATAGTTTTCATTCTCATAGGTTGATGTCAAACTTTGAGTGAACAGAATTTGTAATATTTTATTCTGGAATGGAGATTTTTATTGGTAATAATGTATTATCAGTGTGATTTTCTGTTTAGAAAGAGGAACTACATTTCAGTTTAGAGCTTACACTACACTACACATGCTAGATAATTGTTCAAAGAAAGATCTTCAAACAAACATTCGCAAAGAGCCACTCACATACCCATAATATGATATAAAGGTTCTTCAAAAAAATTCCACACTTTTTTTTAACACTATTTATTAAGAATTTCAAAATCAAATTACATCAATTTTCTATGTAGTCATCTTCCTTTACAATGCATATTTGCCATCACTCCAACTTTTTAATGTCATCAGCAAAAAATGTTTTTGGTTGACATAGCCACTGATACAGCACTGCTTCCACATCATCATCACATGAAAATCTTCTTCTCCTTAATGCTTCCTTGAGCTATCCAAAAAGGTGGAAATCAGATGGCTCTAAATTTTAGCTCCCGGCACATTCTGCTCACAAAAATCCTATGACAAAATGCTGTTCCTTTTTCATGCAATTTATAGGTTTGCCTGGTCAACCGGCTTACCAGACAGATTACTCACATGACACTCTCAGACATCACAAATTAATACTCCTCCTGCTCTCAATGCTTCCAACAAAAATATAAAAAGGTGGAAACTTTTTGAAGACCTGTCATATATTGCAAGAATGTGCTTGGCATGTTCATGGAGCTTGGCAATCCACTGTACTGATTGCAGATGGGATACTCATGTCATGCATCCCAGGATGCTTCTGGCTGCTCCTTCTGTGCATGCCCAATCTTTATTTTTTATATTTTTATTGCTGACTGTGTTAAAATTTTAGAGATTTGCCCCTCTATTCCTGCTATGACATGGAATGAAATTGAGGGTAAATCCAAATGCCACACTTACCTCTTCCTTACTAAAGCGCAGGCATCTCTCTCCTGCGCATGCAGGCAGTTCTGACGCTGGGCGTTCCTCTGTTTCTAAGCTTTATCAATCTCGTCCAATCCGTTGGCCAATCAGAAAATAGCCTCTTGATCAGCCCTGGCTATTTAGCTAGCTCACACTCTGCACTCAGTGTTCGTGCAACGTGTCTCTCTTGTGCCGAGCCCCTAGTTCCTGTACACTTGTCGCTTAATCTAGTGTTCCTGTGTCCAGCTCCTGCGTTAAACCCCTTTGTCCAGTCTGTTGGTTCCCAGCCAACTTCCCTGTGCTGTTCCAGTGTTCCTGTCTGTCTGTGGATATCCATGAGTCACCTGTGCCACCTGTTGCTTCCAGTGTCTCCTGTGTTCCCTGTGCCCACAGTGGCCCCTATGTTTGCAATTGACCCCTGGCGTGGGATCTGACCTCTCTTGCTTGCTGCCTGTCTTGACACCGGCTTTCCTCGACTATCCTTCTGCTTAGTGATTTGGTACCGTGTTTTGCCCACCTTGGTGTGCCCAAGGACCGCATCCTGGCAGTAACCAGCGGCGCAACAACCTCACCATCAGAGGCTCTGGAGAAGACCCGGTTACTGCTTAGACTCTGTGCCTTTGCCCTTCTCAGGGCTCACACTACCTCCATACAATCCGTAGCGCTCCCTAGTGGCCCTGTCTCTTCGTGTGTGACACCAAAGATCCCTCAGAACAGAAATAAAGGTAAAACCATTCAATAGAGACAAAAATGATAAGACCATTTTGCAGCTGCATGTTTTTTTCAGGAATAAAAATCAGTGTATTTATTTGGAGACTGCATTTTACTAAATTAATTGGGCACTTTAAAGTATTTTCTAGACACAAGTAAGTTGCTCTTTGATATAGGGCTATAATTCATTTTGGATTGGCTTTGTTGGTCTCTGTGCCCATCTTGGTGGTATATTCAATTTGTGTTGAAAAGTATATAGTATATTTATCTTTGTTTTTCTGATGTTGGAGCAGTTGAGGAGAGGGACACCTCCAACAACTTTAAAACGCCTCGCTATTCATATATAACATGCCTTGCTATCCATATAAATTATATGTAAAGGAAGATGTGTAAGATGCATTCCTATTTATACTTTTTTTCCTTAAGTGCTATTTCCACTTTTTCTTCCCCCTTTTCAGATACTTTTTGCCAACATTTGTTCAAAAATCATTGTGCTGTCAATTGTAAGTTTAATGTTTTAAGAATTTTCATGGTAAAGTTCTTTTTTTTTTCTAAAAGACATTTAAAGAAAAGTTCATGCTATATAAATATGTAATTGTGTGTGTTTTTTTTTTAGATAAAACTACTCTATGTACCCTTTCATTGGAGTACTCGTGATGAAGCAGACAAGTTCTGCGAAACACATCGAGTTAAGGCTTTAAATTTATGTAAATTGGGTACTGAGTTCACACAAAACCAATATAGAAAGGCCCATAGAAAAATAGGAGCAGGGCCTTCATGACAGGAGTGTAAGGGGCTGCCTGGTGAAAAAAGGGAGTGGTGGTGAGGAGTAGGTGGAGGAAGGGTTAAAGATTTAAAAGATGCATAAGGAGGAGCGAAGGTGGATCGGTAAGGAAACGTGGGGTGGAGTAAGGGGATAGATATAAGGGGGGAGCTGTGTCAGAGGGGGTCACATTTTTACAAGAAGAAAATTAGGATAGGTAGCATCAATGGAGTCTCTTGACACATTGATGAGGCAGCTTAGGGATGCAGCGGCTTCACATGGTGAAGCTTGGCTGCAGGCTAGGGTTGTAGAAGGGTTACAGCCGCGGAGGATTAGAGCCCCGGTGCGCCTAAGTCCAGACCCCTTTAATAGGACTCAGCGCCATCTTGGGAGCCCCTCTAGGGACCCTCCTGGCTGGGCTGTCGGGCGCAGATCTGCTCGTAGCAGCGCCAAGTCAGGGAGGAATCCCCTTCGTCGGCGGAGTCCTGGTGGGGGGGCTGCGGCTGACAGGGAGCGCAGCCCCCTGGAGCAGAGTGTGGAGGCTTCAGTGGTTGAGGCCTTGCCGAGGCCTGGGACCTCCGGCGGTGTGAGGTCCCTGGATAGAGCGAGCGACATGGGGGCTGTGGTCGGCAGGAGACAAAGCCCCTGTTTAAGGTCAGGTGCGGCCTTGTCAGGGGAGGCCGCACCTGAAGCCGGGGCCTCGCGTTCAGCGAGGACCCGGCGCACGGCTTCCAGGAGGGCGGCTGGGGCTGGCAGGGAGCGCAGCCCCCATTCGCCTGGGTTGCCAGAGCGGTGTTGGAGGGCCTCACCTGAAGCCGGGCCCTCGCGTAATGCGGAGGCCCGGCGGACGGCGGTGGCGGCTGGTCCGGTCGAAGACGCGGCCAGGGAAGAAGCGGTACCTGTCAGGAAGGCTGGGGGTGGTCGACCCCGTAGAAGATCCGGCCCTTGTAGGATGGGGAGCGGGCCTGCCCGCGTGGTCGGAAGAGAACCGGAAGTGACGCGGGGTGGAGCAGGGCCGCGTCATCGGAGTCGCCAGGAAGTGACGCAGGACCGGCTTCGATCCCGGAAGTGTGGCGGTCGGAGGGGAAGAAGGATCGGGCCAGGTGTCGGAGCCGGTGCAGGGCCCTGGACGTGAGGGATGTGGAGGATATATTGGCAGGGCTGAGGGAGGTGGTGAGGAGATTGGAAAAGGGGGGGAAAGAGGATCAGAATTTGGGGGATACGGCGGTAAGGGGGATGGACA
>NC_092859.1:147125299-147129293 GCF_032062135.1 Pyxicephalus adspersus
GAAGGGTTGGGGGTTGGGGGGGAAGTTAGTGGGGGGACGGGTGGGAAGGATATGATAGGGGACGCGGTGAGGGGAGAAGTTTATGTATGTTTTGAGGGGCCCTTGGGTGTTCACTTGAAAGAAGATTTGCGGGAAAAAATTGGGAGAGGGGAATATGTTGATATATTCTCATTATTGCCGTTGGAACGATTTAATTTGGACAGAGGGGTTGGGGGGGAGGGACGTAAGGATGACGGCGACCTGAGGAGGCACAGGCTCATACCCCGTACATTTATGAATTGGCTACAGGCATTTTGTATTTTGTATTTTAATTAGTGAGAAACAGCCGGACCAGTGCGCGGCGCTTTTCTGCTATTTGGATACTGTGCGGGAAGCGTATAGACAGTATGGGGGGGTGTGTTGGCTGCGCTATGATGAGCAGTTTAGGCAGAGGAAAGCGGTGAGGCCTTCTTTACAGTGGGATCACAAAGATATAGGTTTGTGGATGCGGTTGATGACTGTGGGGAGGCAAGGAGGAGAGCAGCCCTTTCAGGGGGGAGGGGGGTTTCTCAGGTTGGGGGAGTCCAAGGGACGAATAAGAAGAAAGGGGTGTGTTGGCTATACAACGAAAGGGGTTGCAAGTTTGGGGGTGGGTGTCGCTTTCGGCATGAGTGTTCAGGATGTGGGGGGAATCATGGATTGTCCAGGTGCTTTAAACAGGGTCCAGGAAAGAGTGGAGATGGGGCTGAAAAAGGGGGTGACACCGGTGATGGTCGCAAGGATGCGCCCCTTTTTAGATAAATATCCCAATAGGACGGGGGCCAAAGTCCTGGCTGAGGGGTTTAAGGTGGGCTTCCGGATTCCTAGTAAAGTTGTGTGTTTGACGAGGGAGCCGCAGAACTTGAAATCAGCGCTGAGATTTCCGGAAGTGGTGAAGGACAAGCTAGCAAAAGAGGTAAGTTTGGGGAGAATGAGTGGTCCTTTTGCTTCCCCACCATTAGCAGATTTTGGATGATTCACCATTTATCGTTTCCCAGGGGGGGTTCGGTGAATGATGGGATTGATACGGAAGTGTGTGCTGTGGCGTATACCTCCTTTGACACAGCAATGTTTGTTAGCGAAAGCGGATATTGAGGCCGCCTTCCAGCTTTTACCTGTTCACCCGGATTGTGTGCGTTTGTTGGGTTGTAAGTGGGAGGGGGGGGTATTATGTTGATAGGTGTTTGCCATTGGGATGTTCTATCTCTTGTGCTTTGTTTGAACAGTTTAGTACTTTTTTAGAATGGGTGGTTAAATTTGTGTCTGAAGTTGATTCGGTTATACACTATTTGGAAGATTTTCTTTTGATTGGGCCGGCGGGCAGTTCAGTGTGTAGGGTGCTGTTAGCTACCTTGCAGCACGTGGCGGAAGGGTTTGGGGTTCCATTGGCGGATGACAAAACGGAAGGGCCAGTTACGGCCTTGACCTTTTTGGGCATTGAATTGGACACAGTGGCAATGGAGAGCAGGTTGCCGCGGGACAAGTTGGACGCCTTAAGAGGTGAAGTGGGGGCGGCTAAAGGGCGCAGAAAAATGAAGTTGAGAGAGGTGCAGTCCTTGCTAGGTAAGTTAAATTTTGCATATAGAGTGGTGCGGATGGGCAGGGTTTTCTGCCGGAGGTTGGCGGCGGCTACAGCGGGGGTCAAGGCGCCGGGTCATTTTGTTCGTTTGAATGTGGGGGTGAGGGCGGATTTGGAGGCATGGGATTTGTTCTTGGGGCACTTCAATGGGAAAGCATTGTGGTTGGAGGGGCTTGTGGATACAGTTGATTTGGAGTTATTTACTGATGCAGCTGGGGGGGTTGGCTTTGGGGCATATTTTCGGGGTAAGTGGTGTGCGGGGGTGTGGCCACAGAGTTGAATACAAGAGGGTCTGGTTAAGAATTTAGTAGTTCTGGAGTTGTTTCCTATTGTTTTGGCGGTGGAACTATGGGGTAAGGAATTGGCGAACAAAAAAGTTTGTTTTTATTGTGATAATTTGGGGGTGGTACAGGCGATAAACACCTTTACAGTTTCATTGGGTCCTTTACAGTTGCAGTGGGACAGATTTCGAGATTTGGCTCCGGATGCAGAGGACATTGGTCAGAGGTGCCTGGAACATCTGTGGGAAATTGCGAGGGGGTTATCGGAGGGCTTGTCCGGAGGTCGGTGAGCGAGAGGACTTGGAAGGCGTATGAGGCGGTATGGTCCGAGTGGTTGGGGTGGCAGGCACAGTGGACAAGGGGGGTCAGTGACACGCCTGTGGTTGGGGTGTTAGGTCTGTTGGCTAAAAAAGTTACTGGAAAGGAAATTGAAGGTACTGTGTTTTGGGGAACATGAAGTTTTGCTGTTTAGGGCGGCTTTTGTGATGGCGTTCTTTGGAGCCATGCGGATAGGGGAACTGGTGAGCCCGGCGAGAGATCGACCAGGAGGTCTGTTAGCAGAAGATGTACAGTTCAGTGCAGATAAGGTGAGTTTGACAATTTGGCGGTCAAAGACAGATCAATTGGGAAAAGGTTTTCGGGTGGCTCTCTTTTCCTTGGAGGGTTCAGGGGTTTGTCCGGTGCGGGCTGTGGAGGAATTTTTGAAGGTTCGGCCTCAAAAACCGGGCCCCCTTTTGCTGCATGAGGACAGGACGTACTTGTCCCGTTTTCAATTTGTGGCAGTATTTAGACAAGGATTGGCATTGCTGGGGGTACAGAGTAAAGAATATTCGGCGCATTCATTTAGGATTGGGGCAGCCACGGAGGCGGCTAGGTGGGGGGTGGACGAGTCAATTATTAAGCAGATTGGTCGTTGGGAATCGGAGTGTTTTCGGGTGTACGTGAGGCCACATTTATTTAAATGAAAGGGGGATGTGGTGGTGGAAAAATGGGGGGGTGGTGAGTTTATTTGGAGTGTCGGGGGTTTTTCTGGCATGGTTTGCTTTGTTTTTTCAGGTCGGAACCCGGGCTTGGTGTGGATTCTGGGCTATTCATACGTTTGGTGGGGTGCCCGGAGAGCTGCGGTCAGGGCTGACGGCAGGCAATTGGGAGTGCCCAGGACAGAGGCTACGGTGCGGTGGATTGGAGTGCCAGGAATGCTGTGGAGTCGGGTGGTGCCGGAGGTCAGGAAATACACAGCGCTGGATAGGCCACCCAATGTTTTGGTAGTACATGCGGGAGGTAATGATTTGGGTAAAAGAGGGATAAGGGAGTTGATTAGGGACATTAGGTTAGATTTTTTAAGGTTGCAGGTGGAATTTCCGGGTATGTTGGTGGTATGGTCGGATATTGTGGCAAGGACTAGTTGGAGGGGTGCACGGTCAGTTGAGGGTGTTAATAGGGGTAGAATTAAAGTCAATCAGGAAGTGGGAAGGTTTTTGGCACGACATGGAGGTGTGGTGGTGCGCCACAGGGAATTGGAAGAAGAGACGTGGCGGTATCTCAGAGGGGATGGGGTTCATTTGAACGCCATAGGTGGTGCTTGGGTTTACAGGATGGAGTTCAAAGGGCCCTTCGTGTGTGGAGGGGCGCGCAAGAGTAAGGGGTCACTTTTCCGCGCTGTGGCGGTTTTGGGTCTGGGGGGAAGGTAAGTGCTCGGTGGTAAGTCGGGGGTGAAGGGGCATCCCGGGTGGTGGAGTGCCCCTTTAAATTGGCTGTGTTGGGGCCCCTGAGGCAGGGTGGGCCCAGGGGCCATAGCGTGGTTCATGGTGGGTTGCAACTATTGCAACTGGAGGCGGGCTTTACCTTCCATGACCTGCAGCCTGGAGAGGTACAAGTTTATAAAAGGTTAAGTTAGAAATGTGGGGGTTAAGAAAAGGTTAATAATTGGGGTTATTTATGGTTATAGTAGTATATATATAGTTATTTATAAATGTTTATGGGTTATGTTTTATATTAATGTTATTTATGGTATTTATGGTTATGTAAAATATATTATTAAAGGTTAACTGTTTATGGTTATTAATGTTACAAAGTATATATTTATATTTTATTTACTTATGTTATTTAATGGTTA
>NC_092859.1:147130155-147144930 GCF_032062135.1 Pyxicephalus adspersus
CCCCCCCCGCATGCTCACACGTACCATTGATCACACCGGGGATGCGAGGCCAGAGTACACAGATGCTGGGCGGACATTGCGCGAGGATGCAGTGGGCTTGTTGGGACCAGGTAAGTCCTTTACAATGCCACCCGAAGTGTGGCTCGGGGTTCCCGCTTTTGGTACTGAAAAGTAACCCCAAACCACAGTCGGAAATACTACCAGGGAGGTTAATTAAGCTAAATTAATTATCCATTGCAAATTGAAAATGCACTTTTTTAAGTAAACAACATAACCAAATATGTCAAATCAACTCCAATTTGTTGTCAGCTCAAACAGGAAATTAGATGCATTCTGGATTTCTGGCAAATCAACATTTTTTTCTATATTTGCCTGATTCACAAATATGCCCATATTATTTTTTTATTTGCCCTTACATACCCTTAACGAATTCTCAGTCTGTGCAGCTCTTCCACCCTATCTGGTCTTCATCTGTACATTTGTCTCATACTCCACGCTATAGATAACATGCTGAGTTCTTACAAAATATGCAGCATTGCTTTTTGACCTTTTATTGTCTTCTGTCATGGGAATTTCCCCATTCTTTCATTGTACCTTGATAAAGCCAACTCGAAAACAAACTCTTGACACAACAGTGCTTCATAGAAATTTAAGGTATGATATGTGGTATGGTTCACAGGTAGGTTTATCTGATATATGGAAATATTTCTTTTAGGCATTGAACATTTCAGTGTTTTTATGATTGTTTTATGAATTTTATTTTTATTACTTTTAACATTTTTGTTTTAAAAGACAGTGTCACTAAGTGAAACTGTTTAATTAACTCTCACACACCCCACCCATACCCCATGAATGTAGCCATTATATGTATTACATTTTATTTACTTTTACTTACTTAATTACTTTTATCCCTACGCCAAAATGCATCATAGCCACTGCACCCACAATATTCTTTGTCTAGTGCTCATATGCACCTCCCTATTAATAAATGGTGTGTATGCATGGTGGCCCCCAGCAATCCAGAAAAGTACAGACCAGAACCAGTCCAATAATTGGTTCCAAGGTGAACAAGCATACTAGACAGAGGACCATGCCGCTTAGATGCAAAGGCTAAGCAAAGCACAGCAACACAGAAGCTCCAGGAGCATTGATGATGGTAAGTATTTAAAGCAGAAGTAAACTAAAAATAAAAAAACTCACCTTTACCTTTGCAGATCCGTCGATCCCTCCGAAGGTTACCTGAGATTGTATCCAGGGAGGCTCTGCGCTCTCATTCTGTCTTCATCGCCGGCCGCAAACTTACTGTACAATATGCTGATTGCCTGGATGTAAAGCTGATCATTTGGTTTCAGTGGTTTTAGTCAAAACATGCAAGCAGATAACTGCGAAGTTGCAATAAGCTGAACACCTAAACTGCATTCTTATTCTGGTTCTGTGATTTAGAAAGTATCAAAGACAGAGGATCAGAATAACAACTAGGCAAGCTGTATATTATAAAACCTGATCAGGAATAGCAGCTTCCATAATGTCTCAGTATAGGTCAGCTTTATTAAAACAGTGGTCCCCAACCTTTTGGAGCTTGTGGAGCACTAATCTCATGGACTCTGGACCGCGAATGCACAGGGAGTCGTGTGTCACTTAAAGCGGAAGAAACTTCCTCCAGAGTGACGTCATGATGCCGGAACCCACTTCCCCATTGCAGGGACACAACCCCCCCATTGCCTTGGGCCTGTGAGGCATACAGCGAGTTCCTTCTCCTGACCCCGCCAGGGAGTGCACTGGCCAGAGCCGCGGACCAGTGGGTCTTTAGAACAGGGGTTAGGGACCCCAGTAATAAAAGATAAAATTGCCCTTTAAAGTAGAACTGTCATTAAAAAATTGAAAACTGGAAAGACATCCTTTTATATAATGTAAAAAATGTCTGCTTTAAGGAATCTCTGATGTGATACAATATTGCAAACTGGATGAATCCGAAGATGGGCACTAAAGAGATGCTGTGACCTACAAGATAAACATCGCCCAATACAGATTTTACTTTAATGTTTGTGTATGGTAAATTATACAAGGAGCAATGTGTATTTGACATTTTATATATTTTGATTATTTCCATAATAATATTTCTTTAAAGTCTACATCCAGGCTTTTACACGTTTTAACAATTTTGATATCGTAGAATTGGATGGTCAGATAAGCAGGTTTGCAAATATCATTCATCATTACCTATCATTTCCTATAGGTCTGCATAAGCATTTGGAGTAATATAAAAATAATGTACTAAACACGAAAATGTTTCCTTTTTGCATGTCATGTGTAGTTCATGCATTCTAATACATTCTCTTTATACATAATACTTCCTATTTCATTAACAAGGACAGTTAAAAATTGACAATGAAAACACGCAGGTAAATTACTTATATGACCTCAGATATTACACTTCAATGCTAACTTTTTATTGGGTTAAATATAGAAAGAATATGTACCGGGGGTTGTATAGGGGCTTGTAAAACATTGTTTGTGCTTTTTGCCATTTGGAGAGATTTCCATTCACTTCTCATTCTGTTGTCACACCAGGAAAAGAGACAACACAAAATTTTCACACTCTAAAATTTAAATAAAAATATATACAAGTCTTGAATTTAGATCTACTTTGCTTTTCCTGTACTTCAACTTCCAATCATTAGGCTGCATGCCAGTGATAGTCAACCACACATAGTATTCAGTAAATATAAAGCTACAGGAAGCTTTCAGAAACTACAGGAGACAGTTAGAGACTACAAACAAGTTAGGAGATGATATGAGACTGCAGGAGATGATCGGAGACTAAAGCTACGTACACATGTCAGATTTTTATCGCCCGATAATCGGCATCGGCCAATTATCGGGCGAAAATCTGCCGTGTGTACAGTCGGTGTCGTCCATCGTCCGGACGACCGACCTGCCGGATCCACGGACGATGGACGACAGCCGATCGTAATGAAAGGGAAGGGGAGAGCGCGCAGCAGGGTGCCGCTCCATCGCTCTCCCCCTCCCCTCTCCATAGAGCATGAACGGTGCTGTATGTACAGCACCGTTCATGCATCGTGCACTCCCTTGTCGTTGGAAAGGATCGTGAAAGATCCTTTCCAACGACAAAAACTGGAAGTGTGTACGCAGCTTAAAACAAGCTACAGGAGATGATAGGAGACTGCAGGAGGTGATCAGAGACTACAAACATACTACAAGAGATAGACAGAGACTGCAGGGGACAGTTAGAGACTACAAACAAGTTAGGAGATGATTTGAGACTGCAGGAGATGATCGGAGACTAAAACAAGCTACAGGAGATGATAGGAGACTGCAGGAGGCGATCAGAGACTACAAACATGCTACAAGAGATAGACAGAGACTGCAGGGGACAGTTAGAGACTACAAACAAGCTACAGGAGATGATTGGGGACTACAGGAGATGATTGGAGACTACAAACATGCTACAAGAGTTAAACAGGGCCTGCAGGAGATGATCAGAGACTACAAACATGCTACAAGAGATAGTCAGAGACTGCAGGAGACAGTTAGAGACTACAAACAAGCTACAGGAGATGATAGGAGACTACAGGAGATGATCAGAGGATACAAACATGCTACAAGAGTTGATCAGGGTCTGCAGGAGACGATCAGAGGCGAAAACATGCTACAAGAGATAGTCAGAGACTGCAGGGGACAGTTAGAGACTACAAACAAGCTACAGGAGATGATAGAAGACTACAGGAGATGATCAGAGACTGCAAACATGCTACAAGAGTTGATCAGGGCCTGCAGGAGATGATCAGAGACTAAAACATGCTACAAGAGATAGAGACTGCAGGAGACAGTTAGAGACTACAAACAAGCTACAGGAGTTGATCAGGGACTGCAGGAGATGATGCGTAGGTTACAAACATGCTAAAAGAGATAGTCAGAAACTGAAGGAGAAGGTCAAAAGCTAAAGGCATTCTACAAGAGATGGTCTGAGAATAAAGTATAGGTTCCATATTGATTAAGATTTTAAAGGTACCAATTATTAGTCACAAAAGAACAACATCAACTGATATATATATATATATATATATATATATATATATATATATAAACACAACTTTATTTAAAGGATCAGTTAAAATGTTATAAAAAGATTTTTTTTTGTACATATGCAACATTCAACAATGTACTTATATTTAATCAGTCCTTTGGTGTTAAATTTATTACAACTGTACAAACAGAATGTACACATAATACCTCATAAATCATACCAGACTTTAGCCAGGTGTGTCCAGTCTTCCAATTGTACTCATCAAATACATAGGTGTATTTATGCTTACTACTCAACGAGTTTCTATAATCTTTCTCAAGTGCGTACATATAATATTCAGATCTACAAGTAATATACAGAAAGATAAATAAAATTACATATACATTATTTATATCATTCTTTATTTAACAAAAATAAAGGCAGATGTAAGGAAAAAGCTTTATATGCTTTGTATCACAATACCGTGGTTGGTATTATTATCTATGTTATTATTATTACTATACAGTATTTATATAGCACCATCATATTACGCAGCGCTGTACAAAGTCCATAGTCATGTCACTAACTGTCCCTCAAAGGAGCTCACAATCTAACGTCCCTACTATAGTCATAATGTCGTCTAAGGTCAATTTTAAGGGGGAAGCCAATGAACCTAACTGCATGTTTTTGGGGTGTGGGAGGAAACCGGAGTACCCAGGGGAAACCCACGCAGACATGGGGAGAACCTGCAAACTCCATACAGATAGTGTCCTGGCTGGGATTCAAACCTAGAACCTAGCGCTGCAAAGGCTGGAGTGCTAACCCCTGAGCCACCATGCTGCCCAAGTTCTTCAATAAAGCTGATTTTGGAAAAAAATAAAGGCAGATATGTAAAATTATCATGTACAGGCACAATACATAAAAATATGAAAAAGTAAACAAAATGATCTGTATACAGAAATAAAGAAAAAGATGAATTAACATAAGGAAAACATTAACCAGTATTAGGAATTTTGAACCGAACATATAGCCAGCAACATCCAGATATAAAGCAAAAAAACAATAGAAATAGATCACCACTTCCTCAAGCAGTCCTGGGCAGTCGAGGAAAAATTGATCTGCAGAGTCTATAAAATTTTGGCAAGTATACAATGACGCATTTATTTGGGCATTTGTACCTCAGATCGATGAAGTGAGATCCTCCATATATGTGATCCCATTCACTTGACCCAAACACAGCTGCACTGGGGGGAAATGTGGTATCATTATGGTGAACTAGGAAGAATGCAGGATCATAAGATCATAAGGAAATCAGTGATTTTGTGTAATAGAACCAATGATTTCCAATAGAATTCTAGGGCAGGACCGCCAACATCTATCCAACACCTCAGGGTTTATCTTGTTAAACATCTCAGGTGTTCTATACCAGCATGTAACAATCTTGTATCCCAATTCCTGAAACCAACTGCTGATAGAAACCTTATAAATAAGGGTAAGGATCTTGTTTCTCTGTTCTGGAGTAAAGGTAATCTCCAGGTCCCTCTCCCACACCCCTATGTACCTGGGAGAGAAATGAAGTGGTGCAGCATTGAGCATTGCATAGACAGTCGATAAGGTGTAAATGGTGAGAAAAAAAATAACACAAACAAGATTGTTAATAACACTTTCCTCAGTTAAAGTAAACATGAAAAGAAGATGGAGGAAACAGGGTTTTTATGGCTTGATAATAAATTGTATTGTTACTTTACAATATAAATATACAGCAATGAAAGCTTTTTCCTAAACCCAATAAACATATCATGGGATATGGACTTTTAAGCTAAACAGTAACTTTTCTATATTGTGTAGTATGTTATACAGGTACAAAAGTCTTCTAACCCAACGCGTTTCACCTTTTGGCTTCCTCAGGGGTATGTAGAAGATGTAGTCACACTGGGTAATCATAGAAACAGTTCCTAAGATTTATACATGGATTTATATATCAATATAAGATATAGGATGGTC
Source organism: Pyxicephalus adspersus (assembly GCF_032062135.1). Taxonomy (NCBI): domain Eukaryota; kingdom Metazoa; phylum Chordata; class Amphibia; order Anura; family Pyxicephalidae; genus Pyxicephalus; species Pyxicephalus adspersus. The sequence continues at coordinate 147,136,187 of NC_092859.1, forward strand.
AGAGGCTACATACATGTTAAAAGAGATGGTCAGCGACTGCAGGAAATGGTCAGAGACTGCTGGGAATTACAAAGCTACAAGAGATAGCCAGAGACTACAACAAATGATCAGGGACTAAAGGAAATAGTTAGAGACTACAGACATACTACAAGAGATGGTCAGACACTACAGAAATGATCAGGGACTAAAAGAAATAGTCAGAAACTACAGGCATACTACAAGAGAGGGTCAGAGACTACAGGAAATGGTCAGAGACTGCAGGCTTACTACAAGAGATGGTCAGACACTACAGAAATGATTAGGGACTAAAAGAAATAGTCAGAAACTACAGGCATACTACAAGAGATGGTCAGAGACTGCAGGAAATGATCAGAGACTACATTAGATGGTCAGACTACAGGCAAGTTACAAAGCCAAGAGATGGTCAAAGACTACAGGAGGGGGTTAAATGCTACAGGCATATTACAAGAGATGGTCAAATACTTAGAGCATGCTATAGGAGGTATTTGGGACTGATAACATACTTTAGGAGACAGTCATAAACATGAGATACACTACATGAGACTGCTAGTGATCACTGCTATCACAGCCCATTTCCAAATGAGTTCAGCCCCATACAGCCTCTGGGCTATAGGTTGGGCACCAGGGATAATACCTATAAAAAACTCTTTGTGTGAATGGCCCTTTGTTCATGGCAATCAAAAAGAAGTCTCAGTAGTAACCATAGAACTCAGAAATGAGGAAAGCAGGAGGATAGGGTTAATATTGCAAATGACTATATCATATTACCAAAAGTAAAGTTATGCATGTGTGACACTGTCACGCAGTTTGTCTTTCAGCACATTATACAGAAGAAAAGTCATGTTTGTCATTCTAACACCAGAATTGTTTTTAAAGACTGTAATAATAATGATTGATGGGTTCTATTATACCTAAAACTCACCCTCCCTCCCCTTCAGTCTTCAGCAGTTGTACCGGCTCTTCTCCTGGACTGATATTGCTCATAGTGTTGAGGTTAGATAGGACTGGGAAAGATAGGAAGCTAAAAAAATGAGGGGGACACATGAAAGGGTTATGTGGAGGTATGATAGCCTTTTTGAAATGATTGTGGTCACATGACTTAAGGTTTAACCTTTTCTGTATGATTTGCTATTTTATGATTTTAACCAAAATTGGGCCACTGTTTTGTGAATCCTATATGTTAGAATTCTGTACATTGTAAAAGTCTTAAGAGCTTCTCCCAATGGTCCTGATTTATTAAAGTTCTCTAAGACTGGAAAGGATACACTTTCATCAGTGAAGCTGGGTGATCCAAAAACCCTTAAATGGATCTGGTTCAGAATTGAAAACAATTGCTAACAAATAGCAAATGATTTTGAGAAATCCTTTCTAAGTTTGCTGGATCACCCAGGTTCACTGATGAAAGTTGTATCTTCTCCAGCCTTGATGAGCTTTAATAAATCAGGCTCAGTGTGCATTATTAAGCTGCTGCACGTCAGAGAGTAATTGAACCCACTACTCAGTCTGGCTGCAGAAAAGCATCATCCAGTCACTTCTAGGTCAGAATTAAATCTTTCAGAATTTCATGTGGACATTATCACAGCTTTGTGTTTTCAGGAAGCTAAGAGAAGCTTCTAATAACTTTTCAATCCAGCCATGATTTTCCTGCATTGAAATATGAATTTGGTGATGATAGCACTAGGTCGAAAATTGGGTAATTAGGATGGAAATTTTATATTTATTAAATTCTTTTGTTGGATTGAGGGTATGAACCAGGAAAGGCAAAACACAAGTTAAGCTTTACAATAATGCTTGGTAATCTTTCCATGTAGGAATGTGATCTTAAAGGAAGTGAAAAGAATACTATTTTAGCAAGGTATTATTTTTACTTGTTGAAAATATTCTTATTCTAAAAACATAAATTAATGTAACCACCATATCTAGGGACAGGTTAGCCACACTGTATTTCATGATTTGTCCTTTATATACTAAGCCCCAAAGGGTTATTGTGAACAGGTATAAAAAAGAACTCAGGAGGACTTGATTATTCCAAGGATTGGGAAGCACGGCCAGGTGCACTCTAATCAGCAGTGACTATAGATAGAGAATGTGAAATAGGTTGCAAAAAAGAAAAATATGAAAGGGTCGGTGGATTTAGGGCAAAGTAAGTACAGTGGGGTTAGAACATGACAACCTCATATGAAAACAATATTAGTAAAATGCATTTATATTACACAATCATAAAAAAATGAAACAGGTCTTCCCTAAGGGTATGCAATGTTGTGCTTATCCGTTTGTATGGGCCACAAAGAAAAGGGCTACATATTTAAACAATGAGACTACGAATGGTGGTATGAATAATGCAGCGAACCGTTGGGTGTATAATTGTCTTAATATCTTACCCACACATTGAATAACGTTTAGGATTCAAGTTTCCTCAGGTTCAGTTTGAGTGGGCCTCCTTTGGGGTTTGCCGCTCCCGTTGTTGGCGTACTGCTCCTGCTCCTCCTGTTGTTCCCCAAACCATATTTGAGAGAACGATCTCAGTTTACCGATAACGTTCAGGGTGTTTTTATATGTCTCATTGATTCCTAAAGATGCAGACTGTGATCTGTGAAAAGCATAGAATTATCAACACTCTGTGATCGGAATTGCAATTCCAAGTACAAATTTAATGTTTTTAAGTATGATTTTTTATATGATTGTCTAATAAAATGCATTTTATTTTTAAATTTTATAATTGGGTAAATAATGTTTTGATTTTGATGCCTTGAAAATCCGTGTACTCTTTTTTGTCTCTTTTGGTTTTTGAATTGTGGCGATGTGGCATCAGATTTGTGAATACCTATACCAGTTGGGGAATACTTTTGTTTAATAGTAGTTTGAAGTTACTCATGATATATGAATAGCGTTAAAAAATTCCTCTCTTCTCTATGCACTGGACTTAACATTTTCCAGAGAGACCAAGAAATTATAATTAAAATAATCATTTTAGGAGAAAAGCTAGGCATTATTTTTAAGCTATTATTGCCCCTTTCCTGGTCACTCTACAAAAAACCTTTACCATGTTGTCAAAAGCTTAAAGTTACCTGTCAGCTTTGATAAAAACGTATTCTTAGTCCTCATGTTACCTTTTCAGACTGTATTCAATGATTTGTGTTTACAAAGTGGTAATATACACCCTAGTCATGGTTAATAACTTGCTTTAGCTTTGGAATTTGCTTTTTTTTTGCCTTTACCATTCATCTGTTATCCTACACTTGCGTGATGCTTGCATACTAAGCCATACTAGAAAGAGGATTTTGCAGTTCTGAACATCGGTATTCACAGTTTAAACAAGAGATAACTGAAACTGTCACAGGTATATAGAAAGAAAACTAAACTTGTGTACTTATATTACTTGAAACTTAGCTGAAAAATGTAACTAAAATATGAGCAGGGCAGCTGGTGATATGGCAATGGAATTTGTATACCGTTGCGGAATATGTCGGCGCTATATAAATATAGCGCCGACATATATAAATATGGCGCTATATAAATATGGCACTATATAAATATTATAATTATTAAATAATAATATTCTGCAACAGAGCAATAAACAGGAAATGCTGACCATAGAAAATAGTCAGATATGTTTTTTTAGAACAGGTGTTAGAATAAAAAGTTGTTATCTGATTGGTTGTTAAAGCGTACACCTTTCCTTTACCTATGCTATACAGAATATTATATATAAATGTAAATATATAAATAAATATTTGTATGTATATATATATATATTTATATATATATATACCCAAATATAATTACAAATATATATACATACAAAACAATAAAGAACTTTAAAGGCAGCAACAAATGGCGAGTTTGTATATAAGAGAAGTGGGTGGCTTTTCCTGGTATAAATAACCAATTGCAACCCCAAATTTAGGATTTAGAAAAGTGAAAGAGGAAAGAAAAATAAAGCTGGGGTTTTTGGCAAAACAAGATTGTAGTGTAGTAAATTGTTGCAATTTTTGAACAATTATTAAAATAAACATATGTTGGTGTGATCTTAACCCATTACAGTTATGGGTGTAGTATTGCTATACAATTTCAATCTCTAGCATAATGAAAAATCAATAAGTCAGGTGAAGCTAGACGTCTCTTGACGCGTTTGGCCTTTATGGCTTCTTCAGGAAGTGTGCAGAGAATGCTAGTGGCGCACTTTTTTATATGAATGTACATATAACAGTATAAACAACTAAATAATAGTAACAAATATTAATGATAAATGTATAATAAACTACCAGTTTAAACATTGTTCACATATAGTAGAACACATAAATTATACTGATTCGCAAAGCCAATAATTCGATTCTTTCAAGATGTATAAATAAACATATTCTATGTTGGTGTTGATGAACACAATTATATGTATATAAAAAAAACTTTTTTTGAGTAGGTAAAAAAACTTTAATATTTTATACACATAATATCAAAATTGTTCAACAACAACTATTTGTTGTTGGGAACTATTTGTCTAGAACTATACACCCCAATGGTAAAAAGGTTTTATGCTGATTTTAAAGATTAATAAAGCAAATACGATTGTTTTACTATAAGGGTTTTAAATAAAATGTTAAAAATTTTAAACATGTATGTATGATGCCATTTGTTGCTGCCTTGAAAGTCCTATATTGTTTTATTTGTCTTTTGAAATTTGAAATAATCAAGGGATGTGGTCGTTTTTGACAAGATAATTAGGTGGAAGAATATTTTTTTATTCAATATATATATATATATATATATATATATATCATTAAGAATACAAAGCTTTTTGAGGGTTTTCAAATCCAAATTGGAGGAATGCTTTATGTTACCACTCCGCCCACAGATCATCTGTCCAGCAGCCTGCAGCATCCTCAGCTTCCCTTTAGCTGTACAAGATGAACCTTTTTTAGCATCCCCTGCACTTTCTCTGAGGCTGTGCTCAGCTGAATGGTATTTCAGGAAATTCCAGCAGCCAATGAGCAGAGTAGTTCTTAGTTCCAACCTTGTCCTGCTATTGGCTGCTAGCTGTATTTATACCTCCCTGATTCTAGGCTCTAGTTGCTGGATCATCAGTGTATTTCCTGCCTCTCTGCCAGCTAGTTTTTTGTTTGGATTCTCTGTGTTTGACCTTGGCCTGTTACCTGACTCTGCTTGATACCCTGCCTGTCCTGACCTCACCCTGTCCTGACCTTCACTTTGCCTGCCGCCAGCCCTGACCTCGGCCTATTACCTGACCTTCGCCTTGTCTGCTGCCTGCTCTGTCCATCGGTCCACCTGGACTAAATCTTCTGCTGTTATCTGAGTACCTGATCTGTGCTGTCCCTACACCGGAGCCCTCTTTCACGCTGGCCCCTGGTGGGAAGAGCCTGGGGGCCACAACCTGGTGTTCTCCCGCAGCAAAGCAGTCTGGTGGCCATTAGGGTCACCGACTTATCATTCCTTGCGGGGGATGCTCTGGTGAAGACCGGGAAACACTTAGACTTCGCACCCTAGGTAATCCCACATCACCTGTTAGGGGGCACAGCCCTAACACTATATGTGTAATGGCTGTTTAATAGGTAACACCCTGATATAAGTTACATAGTTACTTAGGCTCAAAAAAAAAAATAAGTCCATCAAATTCAACCACTATAAATAAACAAATCCCAGGCAAAACCCTTTAGACATAGTTGATTCAGAAGAAGGCAAAAAAGCCTGGTTTAATTTGATCCAGTTGGGGGAAATAAAAATTCTTCCAGATCTTGTGAGAAAATCAGATGTTCCCTGGACCCACAGTCTCTATTGTCCTTACTTTTTTTTAGAAAAAAGTCTGGAGTTGATTCCAGGTGAATTGTTTGCACTTGAAAACTTTTAGGAGTGGGAAAACGTACATTCTGATAAAAAAGAATGAACTGCTGGGCTAACCAATTCAAAAACATCCTGAGGTCAATGGAAAAAAAAAACAGTGGTGGATGATCAAACCTCCTAACAACATCCAGCCAAGTTACGATCACTCTCCATGATGTAAGCATATCAATATCAAGAAGAGAAGACTTGGCCAGATTCCAGATATGTATACCTCAAGGTGTTGATGTAAAAGTTACAGTAGTTTTTTTTAGCAAATACAGTATGTTACAGAACATGTTATGTCACGCCACCCCAATTCCTCTGTCACCTGTCCCTGCCACCTAATATTGTTCTCACATTCCTTCTCCCAATGTTTACCTAAGCTTTAGAGAAAACAGCAGTACAACTAAAATATGTCAACACCCATTCTGAAATTTTACCCCTATCATAAGTCCCAAAAAAAATTCCACTACCTTGGTTTGACCTAGCACAATCCTTTCACGTTGGCCATCACAAGGCTTGTGTAACATACAGTATCAGTGTAAATGTTTTTAATATATTAACAAAATCTTACAGACAGTGAATAAGAGGAATATTTCAATAATAAATACATTTTAAATTAGAAAGTACATTAATAAATTAGGAAATAAATCAATAAATGATCCCTGGGGTGCTGCAAGTGGTTAGACACCTATCTGAGTATAAATAGCTGGATAAACTAGTATTATAATCCAAGCTTTGACAGATAGGTGTGTAAACTGACACATAACTGTGGAAACTGTTCTGCATTTTGAACATATAATAATACAAAAGAAAATATTTATTTTGAAAGCTTTTTACCTTTCTGAAGTCATTATATTATCTCACCAGTCTTGTCCCCTTTTTCTGTTTTCTTCTATAAAACCTCACAATTAATATTAGATGGAAGGTCAGGATGTTATAAAAACAAAAACACAAAAATAATGAAAAAAACACATATTATCATATTTGTAAAATATCTTCTATATACACAAATAAACAAACACAGAGAGACACTACAAAATGTTTGATTATTAAGGCATGACAATGTTAATGCTGCATAATTTTTACTTTCAGGAACTGACATTCAAAATAAACTCTTACAACTTCACATTGTACCAAAGCTTTATTTAGTGGAAAGTTTTTTTAAAAAAACATTCTTGCATGTAAACTTCTATCACTATGCACAACTTGGTGCCAACCCTTTTTAAACATCATTCTGCATGCATGGTATAGCAACGCGACGTGCAATGCAGCTTTGTGACTACCAGATGCCTTGCACATTCAGTGAAGAGGTTTCTGCTACTGACGCTTGAGGCTATAATAGGTCTGATTTATTAAAGCTCTCTAAAGCTGAAGAGGATACACTTTCATCAGTGAACCTGGGTGATCCAGCAAACCTGGAATGGATCTGGTCCGGTATTCAAAACATTTGCTAACAAATAGCAAATGACTTTTAGGAAATCCATTCCGGGTTTGCTGAATCACACAGCTTCAATGATGAAGGTGTATCATCTCCAGCCTTGGATAGCTTAAATAAACTTTGTGTGTCTTCCCAAAAAATAGGTGTTTTTTTGGCTTTAGATACACTATAGTTGTATAGAAGTATTACTCTTTCATACAAACTTCTGCCTAAAGCGTAACTAACCAGTCCCAAGTCATCCTGGAATTCTCCATCGCCCCGTCATGAAGGAAGCGCCGTTCACAGCCATCTTCAATCTTCTTCTTCAGTCTTCTTGCTACATCAACCAATCAAGATCAGATGATGTAGCCCAGGAAAAAAAGATTGCCAATCTCACTGCTCATAAGTGTGGTTGGCATCCCTTTCTCCTTGGTGAAAAAAATGCCCCTTTCTTCAGTAAATCTGGGTGATCAGCAAACCTGGAATGGATTTCTTTAAAATAATTTGCTATTTGCTAGCAAATGTTCTGAAACCTGGACCAGAACCATTCCAGGTTTCTTGGATCACCCAGCTTTACTGATAAAAGTGTATCCTCTTTAGCCTTGGAGAGCTTTAATAAATCAGGCCCAATGTGTTGGAAGAGTTCCAGCTCATAAAGTTTGGGCTGTCCTATTACCTCCCTGATCATCTGCAATCTTCCTATGTCTCTAAACTGAAGTCTGAAAAAAGAAGCACGTGGAAGTTTGCCTAGGGTGGGCTTTGTTTTTCTGCATGTGGATTGTTTTAAAGTACACCTATAATAAAACAATTCACCATTATTATTCTCACTCAATGCTGGATATTGTCATACACTTCCCAAACCTGACAAACTAAAGCAAACTTACATAATTTCCATTTTAATATTCTGATCATTGAGCGGTGGTTTTTCACTTTAAACTACTGGACTGAAACGGTTGTCGATGAAGACCTATTCTGAACATTTCAATAGTAAATACACAACAAATAGTAGAGTTTCTCCAAAGTTTCATCCAACTTTTACACAAAATTACATTGGATTCAATAAAAAACTAGAAAAAGTTGATTTATACATTTTTTAATTTGTACATTATTTGATAAAAATATATATATTATAAAAAGTGTATATTATAATAAATATAAAAGGGTAAATTAGCTTTGCAGACCTCTGATTTTTCACATGCCTTTAGTGGAAAGTTTGCTTTTTGATCAGTTCTATCAGCAAACAATTTCTTTGTGATTAATCATCTTACTTATTTTCCCCAAGCTACTTAGAAATGTTTTTGGGCCCAGAGCTAATTTGCTTTGGTTACTCCCTATCAAATTCTTTTTATTGTTCCTTCTGTTTCCTATTTCTTTTTTTATAGATGAAGGTTAGTCTGCTGATATTTAGCCTTTCCTGGCCTATACTAAATCTAACCTTTCCGTTTTTAGTACATACCTTTGTATGGAT
>NC_092859.1:147147298-147148292 GCF_032062135.1 Pyxicephalus adspersus
GCAGTCAGTGATGAGCAAGGTGAACGATTCCACCATGGCTGACTATTGTTGGAGCATTCGGCGGGATTGTCCTAACACTGAAATCTCTAGGAAAAGTTATAGGTGTAAATTTTCACCTTAACCCCTTTACCCAATTAATTTTCAAATGTTTTACTGTAAAAAATATGTAACAATAAATCCTTTGTATGAATGAAAGAAATTTAAATAAACAGTGCATTCAAGTTATAATTTCATATGCTGTCTTGGCTTCCCTCTCCTTTCTGGCGTTAGCTATTCTGTCTACCGTACTCCTGGGTTCTTCTTCACATCACCGATCTCGTACCGTGCAGACGTCTCTTCCTCCAAGTGAGGAAGAAGAGTTTTGATCTCACTGCACATGCATGAGATTTTTTTATTTCAGAGTAAAGCGCTTTTGTGTGCCCGATTTTGGCCATACGCAGAAGGGGCAGCCCACAGCTTCCTGGGATACTTGCATCATGCTGCGGATTTTCCTTTGGTCTTTTCTTTTCTACTACGTCAGTAAAGTTGGAAGGGGAGTTAAAAAAAAAGAAATAAAAAAAAATGTAAAAAACATATTTTTTTCATTATATAAAAGGAACACCCACCTTTTACATAATGGTAAAAATATGATGATAGGTGCACTTTAAAGGCAGTGTGCAAAAGTTTTTGCAAATATTTTCTTTCCTTGTTCTGGTAAGAAAAAAGTACCTTTTTCAGCAGGTGAGCTTATTTTCATGTAATTGCTAGAATAGTTTTACCTGCTCGGCTGAAAATTTCCTGTTGTTCATAGCTCAATCTCCTAGTTACACACACAACTGCTTTCACAATGATCATGAATTTTTATTCCTGAGGAACTGAGAACTGAAGGGCAAACAGTTTTTGTTCTGTGTTTCAATTCCCTGATCACCAATACCCTAAAATACATCTGTGGACTTATATCTAAATTCTGACCCTAGAAATTCATAGCACATATCTCAAAAAATTATAAAATTAC
>NC_092859.1:147149798-147248986 GCF_032062135.1 Pyxicephalus adspersus
CTGGTGAGTACCAGGGCTTTACACCAGCTATTCTCAAACAAGGTATCATGGAACTCTTGGGTTCCTCCAAAGGTTGCTTCAGGTTCCTTGGCTCGTAGTTGATTTATCTCTAATTTTATGATGCCTACCTATTTCCCATGCCAATGCCACATGGCTGAGTCATTGCTTTAAACTTGCTATAAAGGTGGCATTCTGACCACTGGGACCTACCAATGTAGGAGCATATTTCCCACAGAGCCTCAATGAAATGATTTTACCAGGGATTCCTTGAGACTTAAAATTTATTTCAATGGCCCCTGTGTTAAAAAGTCTGAGAAAGCCTGTTATGGAGAACAATGTAGTTTGCTCTGCAGCCATGGAATGTACTTCTAAAAACACAATAAATTGCTATGCTGTCACTCAGCCGTTCTTGAGAAGTTATGAGCTAACCTGATCACCCTGTAAACAAGCTAATAACCTGAGATTCTACAATGAAAGCAGCTACCTGTCACTATGACTCCACCTTTACCTGTGGAGGTGTGTGGTGCTGAAAGAACACCACCTCACACCCCTTAAATTCCACTATATAGAATGCAGAGACCTATTCAAAATCCAGTGTCAGCTACAAGACTCTCAACATTCACAGATGTCTTTAGCAGCCATCACAATACCATCATAGTAAGAAAATAAGCCAAGCATCTCAAGATGACTAAGAACACCTTCATGCGATGGAAATTACCATTAATTTGCTTTGTTTGGGAGATTTCTATGATCATCCTGTTTGGAGTTTTTGCACGTTATGATAAAGAAGCTGACCCTCATTGGAGAGAGCATAAAAAAGAAAAAAACATTACCAGTGACATTGAAAATGATTTTTACTTCAGGTATCCAAGTAAGTTCAATTCACAATGCAATGTTTTAAAATTTTGTGCACTTTTCAAAAAAAAAAGTTCAGTTGTTTATACTTTATTTTCTGATTACTTAGAAATACTTTCGGACTAATATGATTTTTTTTGCAACAGCAAAACAAAAGAAATGCAAAACACAAATTTGTCTATGTACAGTAGAAACAAAGATTCAAAACTCTGTTCTCAGATTGGGACATACAATACATGACATCTCATGATTCATAATAATAAATGACTATTGATACAATCAACACTTTTATTTATGTGTAAGAAGTGGTGAGCTTTAATAATCATTTTGGATATCTTTACCCTTGTAAGGTACAAGTGTAAATGTTATCTAAAATTTAAATAAAAATAGCAATTGTAAAAATATATCATATAGCAGAAATTGGGGCATAAATGTTTTTATTTGTAAATGCAATGAATTTTTACCAGTGTAACAAAATGTGTGAATCACTGCAGATCACTTTTAAATTTAGTTTGCTTAGTGTTTCATAGAACAGCTTCCATTATCATTCTGCACACTCCAGATTTTGGCCCTGATTTATTAAAGTTCTCTAAGGCTGGAGCGAATACCCTTTCACCAGTGAAGCTGGGTGATCCAGCAAACCTGCAACAGATCTGGTCCAGATTTGAAAACATTTTCCTAACAAAAAAGTAATGACTTTTAGGAAATCCATTCCAGGTTTGGAGAACTTAAGTAAATCAGGGCCATAAAGTCTGTAGGTCTCATTCACTGCTGCACCTGTATTGCTTTCATGCCCCTTCTTTTTGTTCTTTGTTTGGCCAAGAGCGGAGGGGACAAATCTTGAGACTTGCAGATCTTACTATATACCTTGGGTCTGATTTATCAAAGCTCCCCAAGACTTGAGAAGATAGACTATCATGGGAGAAACTGGGTGATCCATAAACGGAGCCCTATGTGTGTTAAAGAAAATAATAGATTTTAATCTAAAATTAAAAATAAAGTAAAAGTGCAGCGATCCAGAAATTTACACAATCATTCAAAAAAAAAACTTAAGCTGTGAGTTAAAGTATCCAACACTAATCATGACTATATGTAGTTTAGATGAAGCAGTAAGATATTTGCACTCATAAAACAAGTACCTTCCAGTTAATGATCCAGAGGACCTAAAGTAAAACTGGAATTACAGAACTGATATTTCTGGCTTGCTCTTGAGAATGCTATTTGCCTGGCTGTTTGCTGCCTCCTGGCTTAAATACTTACAGCATACATAGGGAACAGAGAAGTCAGGGAAAATTCATAGGTTCATTGGGTGGATAGACAAGTGTGGGGATGCAAGGCAGTTCAGAAGAGGCTCCTGACATCAGCTGTGAAATGGGGACTAGTAATCAGGACAGGTTTTCTAACATACCCAAATGATAATTCTTTCTGTCCTTAGGCTGGTGTGCTTTGGGACTACCCACAGGGGTGCATTTGATTCCTGTTCTGGCTCAATAATCTGTTTTGGACTTAGTCCGGACTAATGCCCTGCAAAAACATCAGACAAATGTCAGATGACCGTGAGCAGCACCCCACTGTGCTCTTGTAGGAAAATGTTCTTGTTTAATCCGTCATTCATAAATCTGCCAGGGTGGATTGATGAAGGATAATGGGGGAATACTGTACATGTCATATTTTCACCTGTACAAACCTAAACAGCCACAGAATTGTCTTCCATAAAATGGGAAAATATTTACAGTATTGCTTTGTAGTAACATGCAGCAAAGCATTGGGGGTGATGCAGTCCTAATAATTCTGAATGGAACCCCAATGCACTTTGTCAATAGAGATACTTTGCAGTTGATAAGAAAAACAAAATCCTCTGCTCACAGTGAAAATTTGAAAGTTTATTTAGAAGAGAAAGTTACAAAGTAAATAGCCAGAGATGGAAAAGCAAAATATTAACATGCGTGGAGACCCTTATTGCACGTTGTAGAGGATCTAACATGATAGTTGTTCAATCTAGAAGCTCCCAGACATAAACATCTGACATATAAAGTCATTCATAGGAAGCTGCACAAATTGCCCATTGGATATTACAACATAAGATACATGAGTTCTGGTAATCTTGGAACAACTTATCAATTTTCTGTCATCCAGTGCCCCACAATGCCTCACCAAGAAGATAGCTTAGATAGCCATACTAAGAGATAGAAGATAGAAGATTGCCAAACTATAGCAATGGTCAACAAGACATTGGTCCAATGACCAATAACATAACATTTTCTAGTACAATTCATTCTAGAAAGCAAACCTGTATTATATAAAGAACCTAGACATAAAATATAGGTAGAAAATATATAGTTATTATTTTCTTTATCACAGTGCATTACAGTGCCAGAAATACAATGTGAACCTTTTATTGTGTGTTGTGGTGCAAATAAGTGCAAACAGCGCAATGCACATTAATGCTCCTTCATTAGTGGTATGAAAGGGCCGTAAAGCCAAAGCCGAGGCAGATATAGAAGGCACATATTAACGCAAATGCGTGTCCATTATTACATCATTAAATGTTTTTTTCTTTAATGTGTGTAAGAGTGTAAGTACATTTAGCCAAGCGAGGAAATGTACTCAATGGTATTCTTTGGACTTAACTTAACCAAGGTTCATCCAGAAGTTTCATGGGGTTCTATGAGCAATAAACAGTTTGTGCATTTTATGACAGTTAACACTATCTAACAGCTATCTGTGGATGTGGCATTCTTCTAATAATGTAAGAGGCATTCTTCCCACTGACCTCAAAATTAATGTACTGTGAGCTGTGTAGAAAGTAATTATAGAAGGGGTTCCCTGAAGACCTGAAAGTTATTTTAAGTGGTTCCCCATGCTAAAAAGGTCAAGATAGGCTGGTTTAGACTGTTCAATTATCTTCACCATGGCTTGGAAAGGTTTTCTAACAACCCATTAAGAGCCGCTGGCCAACAGGTACCAGTCTGCACTGACAGAGAGACCTTTGCTTGCTCCAGCTGCGAGCAAAATACTGAACTCATATGTCATGGATCTGCCATGGCAGATTACTAAATAATGGACCAGGAAGACTGCATGCATTTCCAATGGACTGGGATGGAGCGAGGTGCCTCCTGATTGTCCTTTCTTCATTGAGCAGAACAGCACTGTGTGTAATGTTCATTCATTTTACTCTCTGGAAGCAATTATGAAAGATTGTTACCAGTGACAAAACAATGTACATAGACTAAAGCTTAACTAAACCTTGCTATACTCATCTGTCCCCATTCTGTTGCAGGCCACCATTATCTTTTTCATTTTCTTTTCATATTTGGGATCTTTAGTCACCTTAATTGGCCAGACCAGGATGATAGAACTCCCGCACGGGCACATGGGAGTTCATTCAGTTCTAGCAAAGGCCGGGGAAGCTGGGATTGCTGGGTTTTTGACAGTTCCATGGAGCAATCAGGCAGGCAAGAATGCATATAACAGAAAGGACATTGCCTGTCACGTTCTACAACAATGCCCTGCCTGTTCCAAACTTCATGTCATTACACTAAGTAGATATAGAAATGTATTTATGTGAAAATCAGTCAGTATTGGGATCATTGTTACAATGGAACAATATATTGAAAGCATACAAATGGTAATTATTTCGAAACATCTTCACCAAACGTGTACCCAACTTTCACCCAAACTTTCAACATGGATTTAAATTTAAAAATTTGTGAATCAACTTTTAGCCATGAGTTATACATTTTCTATTTGAATCCAGTGTGAAAAAAAATTCAGGGTAAAAGTTGGGTTTATTTTGGCCTAAAATATTTATAAATAGACCGCAATGTGTTTTCTCGATAACAATGTCACAAATCTCTTTTTGAAGCCTTGCTCTATTATTATTATTATTATTATTACAAATAAACAATATTTATAAAGAAGCCAATATATTACGCAGCGCTGTGCATTAAATAGGGGTTGCAAATGACAGACAGATACAGACAGTGACACAGGAGGAGGAGAGGACCCTGCCCCGAAGAGCTTACAATCTAAGAGAGTTAAAGTTTTTAATTTTAGGTGTATTCGAATTTTGCACTAATTTATTGGTTATTACAATACCGAATTGACTTTACCTTTGACAGGGTCCCTTAGGTACAGTATTAAAAAGTGAAATATATATATATATATATATATATATATATATATATATATATAAAAAGGTAGGTATACCATTAGAAGCATTGGGAGGCATAAAAGCACAATACCTTCCAGCTAAAGTTTTCTGCTTATGTTAGATAATTTTACAGTACTTTCTACACTTCCTGCATTAGTTTAATAGCAGTGCTCACCATTTTCTCTGCTGGCAAAAAAAAAAAAAAAAGAAAGAAAATTGTATATTTGCTTGCCAGACAAATGTCAAAAATAATGCTGCAGGTTTAAGGGATTTTCTTCCATGACAAACACGATGCACTTTCACACTCAGCAGCTGATGTTGAAGCATAACCCTTTGTCCCTTCTGAATTGGCAGACTTTTTCCAAGCTCTCGGCGGCCTCCAGTCAGGGCTGCCTCATTCATTAGTGAGCGTGCATGCAGAAATACACAGATTACCATCAGGTGACAGCACACTCTAGGCCACTGAAAGCAATGCAAATGCCCATAGTTTAATGTTTGCTTTTTCTCCAGAAAGGGTAAAGCCATCAATTCCTGAACTAAGGGTGGAGTAAGTCAGCTGGTGCTGTGCATTTGTACAGGAGAAAATGTAAAAAGAAATATTTCCAGCTCTTCGGGGAGCACTTTGTACAAGGAAAGAACATTTAATAAGTATACTGGAGCCATTCTAACTATATATGGTGATCTACAATATTTCCCTGAAATATGTCTGGACAGAACATTTTTTCACCTTAATTTTGCATATATTGCATACTTAAAGCTACACACAAACTAAATATACAAAAAAAGGACTAGGGTAGCTAGTAGCTAGTCTTCATGTTTTTCCTCCCCAGCTACTAAGCTACCCTTCAACCCTTTTGCTAAGGCTATGTTCAGACTGGCAGTGAGGTTGTGGTGTAGTTACCGCTTCTTTACGGCACTAAACTGCTGCCTCAGGGGAGATGTTACATGCAGCGTCTACCCGTGGCAGCCCAATAGGGAATGAATGGGGGACGATAGTGATCTGCAAACCCTAGTTCTTTAGGACCAGTGCGGCAGTGTGAGCAGCCCAGTGGCCAGCAGGGTTCAACCCAAATTATCATAAGTGGTTAAATGAAATGAAATTTTTCTTTCTGCTTCATTCATTCTGTAGCTCTGTGCTTCCTCCACTTCTCCTGCCACGTTTTAATTATTTCTTCACCAGTCATCAAGGGAGCAGCTCCGGCAGAAACCTTTCTTCTATCAAGAGTCCTAAAAAGTCTACCAAAGTCTCCATGCAGAGACAGTACAACAATAAGGCAATAACGAGGAAAGAACCAACTACAAGCAATACAAGCAATATAGCCAACACTGGTGAATAGTCTCCTTTCACTTTGTTTTACACCTGGATACAGGTAGCTTTTACAGTTTAGGTCCTCTTTATAACAAGCCCTCACTGACCTCATTATCTGTAAGCATTGTGGAGTAGTAAATTTTCAGTTTTCACAGCAGAAGAGGTCCAGATCTTGTCTCAGCAACCTACTCGTTCTTGTGGATCTGCTCTATGCTTGCTATGTAGAATTAAAGGCTGGTAAGTACGCAACCCACTATAAGGATGGCGATCCAGGCAATATAAGCTTCTGAAGGTGAGTCATTTTTACTGAAACTTTAAATATGAATTTTACCATTTACTATTTAGGTTAGTGGGGGCTTATTTTAAAGTTTATTTAAGTCCAGTATATTTCTCAGGAGACCAGTGAGGTGCAATAATTCCCATTAAGTCATTTATTAGCATTTGTTTCACTAAGGGTGCCCATTTATTTCAACAGGGTACCACCATCACAGTGTATTACTACCCTTTACAGTGTGTTCCAACACAGGTGCATCAGAAATGTTTCAGTATATAATAACTTCATTACATACGTGTAGGATTTACATCAACCTGAAGCAGTCGATCAATATGGGGGAAGACACCAAACCTGGTAGGAGGAATAGATGAAATTTCAAACCAGTGAGAGAGCTCAGAAATGCTGGAGGGGACATAAGTCATGTAAACTTTTATTCTGCTTAAAGCACTTTGTCATGTACTTCTCCTGAAGAGGAGGATCAAAAATCACATTATTGACCAGTTCCCACATTCAACAGAATGTAACATAATACTCTTTGGGAGGCTTTGGGACATATAGACAGCAATGGAAAAAGCCTTAAGCAGTATATACAGGCCTTCTTGTATTGCATTTGTTTATTCTAGCCAGGCTGTTAACAAAATACGAAAAAAGTTAAAACTTACCTCAAGATACTGATTCTGTATAAAGGGGATAAGTAATCCCAATGCATTGTTGCCAATGCTTGGGAACATTATTCTGGATCCTCAGAGAACCTGGACAGTCAATAGGAAGTATCCATGCCATGCAGGCCATGACAGGGACATCAGGAAGACCTCAGTGCATAAAGAAGTAAACTCTGAATCTAATCATCACTTAATGCAGATTTAGGTGAGTCTAAGGGTCATTTAGGTTTGATATGTTTTGTTTTTTATGCCAGCATTAGTTTGAAAGGAGGGGGGTCCAGCTTTAACAATTCAGAATAAATCCATCTTCTTATCAATGAGAATGGATGAAAATTCAGACCTTTGTGGATAAGGCTGAGAGTATGCGAAGCAACCATAGGGGCTCATCGTGTACAATGGTATTACTGGTTGATGCACACTTTTATATGTGATGAGCCTGATTTAATAAAACTCTCCAAGACTGAAGAAGCTACTAAGACTACCATAGGAGAACATGGGTGATCCAGCGAACTTTGAATGGATTTCCTAAATATAATTTGCAAGAGTTTTCAATCCTGGACCAGATCCTTTCCAGGTTTGCTGGATGGCCCAGATCCTTTCAGTTCTCCTATGATACTCTATATGTATTTTGAGGGATTAGTGTCAAATTCACTCTCTGTAGAGAGGGATTTCAGGCTTCAGTTCCAATTTCAGGGTGCTCTGCCCACTTTTATTTATCAACACAAACAAATGTCATGGTTTTTCTTTGAAGGGAATCAAAGTCATCACAGCATGACCAAAAAAAGTTCCACAGACTTAAACTTTGGGAGACCTCCTGGGTCTCCCATGATACAAGTTACACATTGCCTGTTAACTTAAGCCACCTGGCCTAAGACTCCAACTCCCCCAGTTTCAAAGACAGGAGTCTTTTGTCTTATCATTAGCCAGGTGCTCCACAGCCATCCTCAATTTCTGGCCTGAAAACAGGATCGAGTGCCTGGCCCACCCATTCCTTCCAGGACACTCTGGGTCTGGATCCCAAATAAAAAGCCTCAAATCTTGAGCAACACAATTACTCCTGGCCCTATTCCAGTCCTTCAGTCCCTGGTACATGATGCCAAATACACTCTGAATTTGACATCACGTTTGCTTCTTTTACAGTATATATATCATTCATTTCGGGTTTGTGTTTATTAGTCAGCACTTATACCGAATGTATAAAAGCATTGCAAGCCACATAGTGAGTCTGTTTCAGTTTGACCAGACTAATAGATGTGCTTGAAAAGAACGACCCAGGTGTTGACGCAAACGGACAATTGAATAGTAAGGCACCTATAGGCAAGTAAATGCAAAAACTCTAAAAGTCTGTTGGATTGAATATTTTTTTCCAGCAGATCCTCTGACAAAATAAGTAAATTTATCACAAATTTACAATAAAATATAACCATAGTATCATAAGGCAATGGCGTGCTGTTTAGCAAATTCTTGTTTTGCCTTTTTTTACATCATTTTCTGACCTTTGTTACGATCTTTTACCAGCTTTGATCTTCCATGCTATGTTTTAGTGTTTTGACATGTAGTATGACACCACTGTCTGTATGGGAATAATTACCTAGCCCCTTAACTTAATTGAGTGTAAGCGTAAGCATTTATGCTCAGTTAGTGGTATTAGGAGTGATGTTCATGAAAAAAAGGGTGCCTATGGTATATACTTTTTCACTTGGGGTGCTTCATGGGTGCACTAGCACTGTTCAACAAATATATGCTGTTCAAACACTGTTCAATGCTTAGCAAAGTGATGTTTTTCTTCTGACATTAACCATTCAATTACATGCAAACAAAAATGCTGTTTTTTTGTTATATTCCCCTGCATGGTAATACCAATTCCAAGTTCACTGAGCTAAGTAAACTATCTTTTGCAATGGGAAATAACACTCTGCTATGTGAACAGTTGAAAAACATTTATTAAATCACCCCCAATATTTTGCTCCTGGTAAATTACTTTAAAAATTAGCAAAGTCCAACATTCACCATAACCACATGGACCTGTTTTGTATATGCTATGCTTGGCTGGGTAAATACAGAATAACCAACAGTATGAAGAGACAGTCATGTTTGGGCTTATGCAGTCCTTGCATTTACAGTATATCTGTGCATGTTTAATAATGATGGATGTTCTACTTTTATTACTTATTAATTTTCTTACCTTGGGCCCGAGTCATTAGCTAGATGTATAGGATGCAACACAAATGGTGTTCGATATGTAAGGACCTTTTGGGATGTAATATCTTGTGCATATGTAAATATGTTGGCGGTACATAACTATAAGTTAGTAATATTAATATTAAACAAGTGGTTTAGAATAAAGCACAATGCAGTGCAAAACTGCAGCACAACGTGCCCCACATTGCCCTGTCCATTCATTTTGAATGAGTTTTCATTTTTGCAGCCAAAGCCAATGTATGACAAAATAGTATGACTCTGCCTTTGTCCCTCATTGTGTAACATAATAAAATTGCAATCTCCCCAATTAGCTAAAACATCTTGTGTTATGCCTCTTTAAGTTAATCAATAAAGGAATATGACAGACGTGTGAATGACATGAAGCTACGGATAACAGGTTTTATTAATTATTGTACTTTTTGTGTATTACAAGATTAAAAATATGAATCATGTAAAGCTTTTAATGGTTGTCTAGAAACTGAATCTATTGATGGTGTGGAATGTCAGTGCAAGTATAAATGACGTAGGATTGTCAGTTGCTGCATAAGTAAAAACATACATGCCAAAATCATATGAAACAGAAAGCAGAAACGAGAAGGACCTGATGAGCCAGTTTTATACTTTGGATGCATCAATTAATACAGATTACGAACAATTTTACACCCCTCCCTTAACTTGAAGTCATGAATGTGCATATTTTTCTGACAATAAATATACTGCATCTACTTTGAGGGGTAGTCCTGGTACTATGCAGACAGATAATGGTGCGCTCTGATTATAATATTATTGAAAGCATACCAAGGAACGGAAGGGGGGGGGGGGGCAGAAAAGCTATGTAGACTTAGCAGAAGTAAGCCCTTGGTTCCTCTCTTTATTGTTTAGGTCTTTATTAGGGATGAGCCAGAATGCCTCTGACAGTCTCGCGAAAATTTTCCCGAACTTCTGAAGGGTCTGCGAAATTTCGGCGAACCGATTTAGCAAATTCCATTGAAGTCCACGGTGCAAGTTTCCACGGTCCCTGGGCTGTAATTATAATTCTGAATCATTGAAAAATACAGCCCAGTGACCGTGGGAACCTGTGGTCACAGCTGATTGGAGGCACGTGGGTGCCTCCAATCAGCTGTGACTGCAGGCGAAGTCAGATGAACTCTTAATAGAGATTCTCCATGAAGAGTTCATCTGAGTTCATTTTCCACGGTCACTGGGCTGTACTTATCATTGATAAGTAGCCCAGTGACAGTGCAAACCTGGACCGTTCGTTCCTCGAGAACACAACCTTGTGGTGAATCACAAGACCCTTCCCGCTTACACGTTCTGTAAGCGAGAAAGTCCCGATTCGCTGCAAGATTGAAATTACAAATTTCTCTCGCTCATCGTTAGTCCTTATATTAATTTAGGAATTTGATGAACTTTCTGAATAATTATACATTCTTAATATTCTTATGCAGCAGCTAATTGCCTAGAGTTTCATAACACAGATGTATAGGTTAGCATGAGAAGGATCAGTTAATATATCATGCTGCGGTAGAAGTAGCATAATAGTCTATTTAAGTAATGTACCTTGGACCTTCTTGCATCTCACATGCCAACAATTTTAACTGTTGACCTTGAAAGGTTTCCATCACTTAGTGAATATGGTGAAATTTCACTTTGCAATGAATACCCAATCACGTAGAAGAAAAAATCCCCCCCCCCCAAAAAAAAGATTTTTTTTTTCTGCACATCGATGGGTGATTTAGGTCAACAAAGCATCATGTTGTTTACTAGGCTAAGTAACATATCCATTGCAGAGTAATAATTCACTTTGCTAAGTGAATAGCCTAAATTCCCTTTAATTATTCAAGCTGATTTCATAGAATGCTCACTATTTGCTTTGCAGCACCGTTTTTGCTAATGCTGCATGCATTTCTGTTTATTGCTGTATATTGCCCCATTCAATGTAATAGATAGGGACCACGTGAAAACAGGCAGCAGGTAGGTGGCTATATGTCACTGGGGTTTGTCAATGAGAGGTCTGTCACTGAGATCTGGCACTGGGGTCTCTCAGTAAGTGGGGTGTCAGTGGGGCTGGTCACCTTGCAGAGTAAAACCAGGGTGTTTTAGTGAGATCTGTCATTTGGGGGTCTGTCACTGGGGGACATTTACTGGGGATCTGTCACTGGGGAACTATCACTGAGGGGTCTCTCAATGGGATCTGTCCCCTTGTGATCCATTATCGGAGTATTACATGAGATACATCAGTTGAAGTCTCTAATATAGGACTTTTAATGGGGTCTGACACCGAGATCTGTCACTGCCACGGAGGGGTCCATCAATGGGGTCTGTCACTTTATGTTCTATCACCAGGGTCTTTCACTAAAAGATCTGTCACTAGAGAATTGTCACTAATGGGTCTCAAGGACAGGCACAGGGCAGCTGTATAGAGTTCTCCCTAACTGGGGCTCTGGCTCACTTCCACAGCATTCCCTCTGAACAGAATATGACCTAACCCATGCATTGATAAAGACTGCCACTGATTCTATTTTACTGTGAAATAGGGAGGAATTGTTTCTATGTTATTCAGTTGTTTCTGTGTTTTCTACACAGAGGACATCACCTTGGAACAAACACAGGTAAGATACCTCTAGGGGCAATAAAAGTTGGAAGACAGGTTTTATTGTATGTTATCCCAGACTGTACTTCCGCTTTATTGGATGTTTGCTTGAAAGTAATTGTCTGACTCACATTTGCTCAATGCAGTGCTTGTCCTAAAGCGGCCTTATTACACCTGTGATTTTATGTTCAGTGTAATTACAAAAAAAGGAATTTTGTGCTGGTTCATGGTTGGGTTTTTAGTATGAAATGCATCCTAACTTTTTTTTCACTAAAATTTACTATGCAGAATGAAAAAGGGAAAAGGGAAAAAAATTGTTGTACAGTGCAGGAGTTGCAGTGGTGACGGCTGTATCGATCTCTGTTGGATTCACCATTTGGACATCACTGGACCCTGAAAAAATAATTATTATTTACAAAGAAGATTAATAAATATTTTTTTATGCCACTTTTTTAGGGCTGATTTTCTATTTCTGGCATTATATACTGGTACCATGTACCCCTTAATTTGTCCTTAGGGTGAGAGGGCAAAAATTTAGACCATCTCTTATGAAAGGGGGCTTCCAGTTTCTAAAACGATCCCCATCAACAGACGCAGCCACAAAACGGAGATCAGCATTAGGCTCTCACCCTAACAATGGATCTTTTCACCATTTGTGGCAGGCAAGAGTCTTGTTTTCCTAAAATGAGGGGGGCTACACACTTTTTGCCACTGTCCTTAGGCAAGATAGTTTCCAGAAGACACTCACGGCCCCCATTACCTATCAAAGCTTATTAAAATGCCCAGTTTCAATATTACAGGGGGAGTCCATGCAGTTTGTTAGTATATTTTTTTTTGCAAGGCACTAAAAACCTTGCAAATGCGAGTGTTTGAAAACATCTGCAAAAAGTGTATTTTTCCTGAAATTGCCCCAGGGTGCTTATCTGCGGACAGTGGGCATCTTGAATTCGTAAACACCCACTCTGAACATAGCTTGAGGAAGATGTGGATGTCGGATATAATTCACAATGGTAGATAGTCAAACTACGTCACACTAACCAATCATTTATATGTAGAAGGATTAGAAATATATAATGCTAAAATTAACATTTGTACCTCAATAGTCAATAAAGTTGTGTAAGAAATAGTACTTGACAATGTTAGCGAAGTAACCACAGATCACTGGGCAATCTAACAAAATTTTGATGGAAGTCCTTGGTTACCTTTCCACTTTAGATTATTTTAACATAAAGTATGTCTAAAACAAGGACATAGGAGATCTGTCAGCCTAGTGAGTACACGATTAGGGACCAGTGGTGTGGACGTGTCAGAAAATGGTAGAATCAGCATAGGGAATTATTATTATTAAAGTATTTATATAGTCCCAAAGTATTATGCAGCGCTGCACATTAAATAAGGGTTGCAAATGACAGACAGATACAAACAATGACACAGAAGGAGGAGAGCTTACAATCTAAAAGGCTTTTTAACATTCTTTTTCCATCTAACCACTTCGTCCTCAGAATCCCCCCAGTAATTTTTAGCACATAAAATCTCAGGGACGTCATATAAAATTGAAGTCCTCCCACCTTTTCAGCATCACTGCAACACTTGCTGAACAAGGTGGTGCAGTAGTCAGTAAAAAAAGAGCAGTAATAATAATGAGCAGCATAATAAAAAACATTATTATTATTATGACATAATCACACAATTATTCTATAACTATTACAAACTTCTTTAAAAAGGGAGGCCATCTGGGATTTATAGCCTGAAGAAGACTAAGTGCTTTCAGTGCAGGTCAAGATGACCAGATGTGATGGTATATTATGCCATCATTGTCACAAAATTATTGTATAACTCTAATACAAACTTCTTTCAACTGGAGTTTACAAGGTTATTCAGAGCAGGCCGCACTGCTAAGACAGCTAAACAAATTCTACTTACTGTACTAACTGCACATAGGGGATCTGTGGCTAGCAGCAAGAATTAGGAAGAGCCCTCTTGTATGGCTGATCATCATCATCATCTTTTTGAGTGAATCAACTATGATCATCAGGATCAGAATTACCAGTAACCTAGGAAATCTTTACAAATATAGCGTTTAAAATCTTTACTAGGGATGAGCGAGTGAGAATATTAAGTTTGATCTCACAGGGAATCAGGCCTTTTTTGCTTACCGAAAATGTAAGCAAGAATGGCCTTCTGATTTGCCGAGAGGTCGAGCTCCCGCCGAACAGGAGAATTTCCAGGGCTGCATCCCTGGAAATCCTCTCAGATCCCCGGGCACTAGAGGTTAAACAACGTCTAGTGCCCCGGGGATCGCACACTCTTCTCAATGAATGCGGCCACAGCTGCAGTCATTGAGAAGATGCCCAGCACAGGAGAACCTCATGACATTGTAATATATGTATCTCTTACAAATGATACATTTTTATCTGTAACAAATATATAATTTGTAAGAGATACTTATATTACAGTGTCAGGAGGTTCTACTTTGCTGGGCATCTTCTCAATGATTTCTGCTGTGGCTGCATTCATTGAGAAGAGTGTGCGATCCCGGGGCACTAGAGGTTAATTAACCTCTGGTGCCCGGGGATTGCACAAACAGGAGAATTTCCAGGGCTGAATGCCGCTCTGGGAATCCTCCTGTTTTAATTTATTCTTCCGATGGTTTCGCGAAATCGGTTCTCTGAAATTTTGCGGAACCATTGGAAATTCGAGGAAATTTCCTAATCTTCACTGTCTTTGCTATGTTTAAAAGATTTCATTTAAACTGACAAGGCCCACTTTCACATGCAGATGTGCTATCAGGAGCAAAGGCTGTATCAGGTATTGCCTCCCTTCTGGATGGTGTGTTTCCAACCAGAGCTTCTTATCTGCCTTCTCAATATTCACATAAGGAAGTGACAGAAAGAATATGGTTGTCACTGCCAAATAGGCAGACATTTATATTATTAACAAAGGTTTTAATTACCTAATTAATTTTTAATACCTAATTATACTTTAAATACCATTTCAAGATTTTATCCTAAATCAAATGAGTTTTTGCAAGTATTGAAGCTTTATGGTAAACTGATATAGACTTGTGTATCAAAAGCATTGATTTCACGGCACAATCCTCCCATTTTTAATCTTACTAACCATACATTGAGTACATGTTAATCAGAAGCCACCATACATTCTGTACTCTCTCTTCCAAAGAAATAGGCGTATACCTTTATAATGAGAAATCTTTCTGACCTGTCACGCCCTTAGAGATAAATATATATAGACGAAAGTAACACAGAAAAAATATTTGGCAGCATCCTCTTTTCTCCCTATCAGAAGGTTAGGTGGAAGTGAGACGAAAATGACAAAAAATACCAATATGCGATGGAAGCTGCCTATTATCTGCTTTGTCTTTGAGACCATTATGATCGTCCTTTTTGGAATTTTTGTAGACTATAATATAGAAGCTAGTCCTCTCTGGAGTGTATACAAGCAGGCAAATGCCATCACCAGTGATAATGAAAATGAGTATTACTATAGATACGCAAGTAAGTACAATATTGCTTAAATATTATTTGGCTTTTCACATTGTTATAATTAAGGCAACATGATTTGATTAAGCAATGCAATTGGCAACAATGTATACACAATGAGGCAAAATAATATTAAAAAACAAATTTTATTATTATTGAAAATCAGTAGAACGATAAAGGAAATCTGCAGTGTGCTGGAAATATTATGGCACTGACTTCTGAAAGCTCTCCAAGGCTGGAGAGAATACACTTTCCTTAGTGAAGCTGGTTGATCCAGCAAATCTGGAATGGGTCTGGTCCAGAATTAAAAACATTTGCTAACAAACAGCTAATGACTTTTAGGAAATTAATTCCAGGTTTGCTTGATCACCCAGCTTCACTGATGAAAGTGTATTTTCTCTAGCTTTAGAGAGCTTTAGTAAATCAGGGCCTATATGTTCAACCCAGGGCTATCTAACTCTATTCCTGGGGGGTCTCATACAGTCCAGGATTATTTCAACCAAAACTTACTAAATATGGTGCTGTTTAAGATAATGCTAAAAATGTGTGCAGGTCCTGGTTTTTGAGGACAGGAGTTTGATAGTCCTGATGTAACCTAAACCTTTAAAGGATAATAAACTGGGTATTGGAAGCTACCTCTTGATGGTGCCTAGGAGCTTTAGTCTTCAAAGTGGACCTAAATTTAAAAAAAACTTTTCTTTTTGGGTGCTTTTTGATTTAGCTCTACTTTGAACCACATGCAGAGCAAGCCACCAGGGACAATGCAACTCGTGAATACAAAGGAGTTGCATCAACAGTGACCATCCAATGGCCAACAAGAATCACTATGCACACAGAGGTCCGCCATTGAGTCATTGGCATGGATGGCACCTAGGGAGCAAAAATGACAGGTCCTGGACCTGCCATCACTGCAGGGTGGCTTGCCACAAGTAAGTCTGAGCCATACCCAGCAAGTATGGCAGAAGCTCACCAACCACCAATGAGTGTAGTTCTGCTTTAAGTCACAAGATGTACCTGTACTTAGAGAAAATATTTTTGCAGAAAAACCTCAACAGTCCATTTTATTATTTATGCTTTTTTTGAGTTTTTTAATGCATGGCCAGTAAACCCTGATATTCTATTGCTTAAAGTAATGCCTACATGGACAGAATTACTTACAAATATCGCAACATTAAAAATTGACTTTAGCAATTGGATTTCAGGTCATTCCAGGCAATGAAACTAATCAGTGAGTTTATATTGCTATTAGGCAACCACTGCAACAAGTGTGATTCACTGCAATCTAGCCCAGTTTTTCTCAACCAGTGTTTCTCCAGAGTTTGCAAGTGGATTCTTGAGAAATAATCAATTTGTGCCTCTCAGGTCAGTTTACCTGACACCAATGATCTTTTTGGCTATCTATAGGGTGATATTCTTCTCAATGGCTAACAATATAAGAGCCCCCATGTTAAAAAGGTCAAACACAGATCTAGGCATAACCTTGCAGAGCCCTGAAACTGTATCTATTATCTATCTATCTATCTATCTATCTATCTATCTATCTATCTATCTATCTATCTATCTATCTGATGCCTGTGCTGTATTACTTTCTTTCTGCTTCTTGTATTGCCATTGGCTTGGGTCTAATTGGATACAGTGAGAAACTCCCTGATACTGACATTATATATTTAGTTTTACAAAATTTTGCCTTGCATATTAAGCTCAGCAGAGGGATTATAATGGGTGTGTTACAGAATTATTCACTTGCATTACAAGCAGGGGATCCCAGAACATCCAATGGAAAGGTGCATTACAATAAATTCTTGGATGAAAAACAAAAGTTCTGAGCTGTAGGGATAGGCTCACTTTATCCATTACAAAATTGTAGTGTTCTCCCTAGGCCCTTCTAGCGGGGTGCACCATCTGGCTGTTTTGAGTGGTTACTGAAAAGATGGGTTACAATAAAAGTCTGTCACCTCCCTATAGCTTCTTTCTACCCAGCTTAAAAAAGTTTCTGGGGAAAATACTGAAATTGTAATATAACATTTTAAATAATCATACCTATTAAGTTACATGTTTCACTTACATCATGTACAACAATGCGTGATCTGAATATATTTTTATACTGTAAAAAAACTACCTTTTACATTTTGTTTACACTCAGTTCACACAGTTTGTAAATGAAGTTGATCCAGGTTGAACCAAGGTTTGCTTCAAGCTTGTAGCTTCTTCTCTTTACCTAATATAATTTATAGGGAGAGATCAACCTGCTGTTCTTTAAATTTAATTAGAAGTAAGATCACTGATGTTCCACACTCTATTGCCAACTTCTGGGGCCTACCCTGCCATTAACCTTATTATAATTTGTACCTTTTAATTAATATTCAGTTTTGAGCAGACAACAAGTTTTACTAAAGGAGTACAGGTTGTTCACCTAGTGAAGTGAATATTTATATACAGAATGAACTGCATGCGTTAACTTTAAATGCCTAATCATGCAAGGGGATTTTCATTATTAGGATTTTCCTTGTGCATTGTTGCATGATTGAATTGCTCATGACCTCAACTTATTATTCTGTTCATTGAATGTTACATTTTCAGCAAACATTTTCTATTCATTTAGGTAATGAACCCCAATGTGTGTTTTTTTCTAATAATTTGCTCACATTTCAACCTCTACAGCATGTAGCGCTCACCCCTGCAGAAATGGCTAGATTTTTCCTGGGTCTTCTTTCTCATGGGGCAAAAAAGATCACAAAAGCTTGTACATCCTTTGTCTGGGGGTAGTTGATTGGAATAGAAGCAGAGAGGGGTACGGAGAGAGGGGGTTACAGTTCCAATCCAGGTAATAGTCAAAAGTTGAGCACTGATATCCATCCTCCTTACTCCCGCCTAAACTCCATCCATGACAGCATCTTTCCTCGAGAGCGGGTCTTCCTATTACAGTGACAGTCCAAGGATAAGTGGCTTTTGTCATAGAACTCTTTTCTACAGGTCCTTTTTCCAGTGGCTTCCCCCCGATTTGGTTAAGTCTTTGGCTACTGGAAACCGGTCCCAACCTCTCAGCAGCCTGCAACCCAGACACAGGCTTGGGGCCAAAGGGTCTTCCTGCCCTGTGCGCCTAACGTCTAATCTTGCATAGCTAAATCCTTCATTGCCCCCATTCTCCTGCCATTTATACTCTTTGAAGTGCCGGTCTAAAAAGGTATTATTAGTACCCACAGACCAAACCAATAAATGAACTTGGGCTCCTACCTTGCTAAAGTTAGGCCAATCCATGCAACAGAGAAAGCCAATCATCTGGAATCAGAGTCACAAACCCTCTAGCATATTCAAGAACTTTAACTCTTTCTGCTTTAATAGGACCTCAATACTAAAGGGTTTCTACACGAATACTTTAGCAGTTTTCCCTTCTGTATCTCTCATTCAAATCTCTAGAAATATATGGTGAAGTGTTACTTATTATTATTTCTTATCCAAGTACAGTCTAAAAAAGTTTTACTCATAGGATGCAGGATGGGAGCGCATTTTAAATTTTGCAACAACTTGTGTTATGTTTTTGACCCAGCTCACCAATGGTATCCAAGCAGGTTTGGTCCTAATTTGTAGCAGCTGCACAGCAAGCCTGGCATTTGAGTATATGAACCTATAAAAAGTTTGAACACACAACACACAAAGTATTACATTGTGCTTATTTTTTTATTTTAAAACAATTTCCCAAAAGGCAAACTTATTCTCTAGGCACAAAGTAGATACTACATTTTATAGTCACATTGGTGAGGTCAGAGAAATGATCAAGGAAATACATAATAAACTAAAAGACAAATATAGAATGGAATAATGCCAACTGAGCCATTGCTAAGTCACTTTCACACAGTGTCACTGTGTTTGTATTGACGTCTGAAAAGAGAAAGTTTTTTGCTGGAAATGCATTTCCTACATTAAAATGTAGGGAGTGTATAAAGGTGACAGTTTCTAGATAAGACCAAAAAAAGTCAGATCAGGAAGAACCAGTGAATTAATTCACGACTGCCAAGTATTCTCAGGCAGCAGAACCAGGTAGATTCATAGAGAAGTTAAAGGCTTCCCCTGGCTGAGAAGGATCATGCATAGAGAAGGAGGAAAGAGGGGGATCACACTGTCAGTCTGCTGGTGATCCTTTAGGGCAGGTTCAGACCTACTTGGGCAATTCTGGACTAGTGCTTAAAGAACCAGTGTCTGCACATTTGATAGCTCACTTGCATTCCATTAATTTCCTATAGACCTGTTGCTGGGAGAAGCTACTTGTAATGACTTCCCAGAGGCATTGGTTCCCTTGCATGAAAAAGCAGTAAATGCTTGTGTGAACATAACCTTACTATTCAATCTCAATGTTTTATCTACCTTAACAATTCCTTAAAATGTGAACACTACAAATTGTTGCACATGAATGGCACACAAATGACTCAATCCAGTTAGCTTAGTGCTGATGATGCCTATGGATTAGTTGTTTGTATCAAACACCATTAGCAGGGAAATGGCCAGGCAATATTGCTTATCACCAGAGTCCGTTCATAAACTTTGCTTTGCCAATATTACTGGCTGGACTGATTCCCTAATCCATTGGGAGATCAGAGATCCCCAACATATGTACTTTAAACACTTACTGTAGCTCATTTTCTGCAGATAACATTTGTTTTTTTTAAAATATGAAATAAATGAATGAAAAATCACTAGGAAAAATCACTAGAAAAAAATCTGAATCAGCGGCCTTCTGTTGCTGAATACTTACCAGCCAGAAAGATTCCTTAAACATACTCTATGCTAATTTACTGACCTGGTAACTTTTGAACAGGGTTGCCTTGTAATTGAATTGTGTTTAATGATTTAATATCTAACTACTGATTGCTGTGCTTAACACAACCATCCTAGATTATTATCAAATCTTTGAACTAGAAACTATTACGTTCCATGGTCACCTTCTATTCACCTTGTAGTGAATTGTGTGTGCTGTTATAAGTTCTTGTTCCTAAAATACATTCTTTATATATAGAAAAGATAGTGACAGGTTTTATTTGTTTTTTTTAATATGTATGCCTTATATTGCCATTTGTGTATAGTATAATATGATAACTGAGTGGGCAATCAAGCAATAAAAAATGTAAATTCACAACATAGGCTTGTCGTTGATTCTTACGTTATATATGCCATTAAAAATCACAACATAATTTCTATGGTATTGTATTTTTGCCTGCTATCATGTATTGGCAGTTAGATACTGATTGAAGTAATAGGCATATATGATGAATTTTATAAACATTTGGCAATATATTTTTATTAGGCTTTGGTAACTGGAGGGCCAACAGAGACTAAGGGCCTATGTCTATGAGTATTGGTTTATATCACATGGGTTTTACATTCCTATACAAGCCAAACCCACTGAAAGTAGGCCAAATGTAGGTCATAAGGAGGTCAGCTGCTCATCAAATTCACCTTTCAATGAATTCTAAATGATCTTCATTAATGAAAGTGGAATAACCATCAAATGAATTATTCAGGGATACATAGATAAGCAATAACTTTCATAAAACACATTGATACAAAGGGGTCTTTAAATTTAAGATCACTCTATAATTGGTTTACAAAATTGCAACAAAACAGATCCTGCAAAAGAAGAGTCTCAGCTATCCTACTGTCCGCAATATTCAATCTTTTGTTTTGCAAGAGAGTGAAAATCATAGAAAAAAGTGTGGAGCAATGTAAGTACAAAGGACCTTCTTCTGCTTCAAGAGTATAACAAGAAGTAGGTGGTCTTGCTAGCAAAACTTTTCATGCCCTTCCCTTCCTTGAAGAGAAAAATAAGGTTTTATCTACAATGTTTACAGCCTGGTTTAAATTTGCAGGCTGTTAATCCATAACACCTGTTTACTCTCACCAGAGTGCAGAGATAGTAAAACACAAAATTCCACCTGTAGATTTTTCATCCAGGTATACAAAACCACTAGGTAACAGTGTGACCCAGAATGGAAAGCTGTGACCCAGAGAGGATCAAACCTAAAGACCATTGAGGTGGCCATTGCCTAGTGGTTTTGTATACCTGGATGAAAAAACTGCAGGTGGAATTGGTGAGAGTAAACAGGTGTTATGGATTAACACTAGGGGGTCACAGAGCCTACAATTAAAGCAAATGAGTTACCTGTGGACACATGTTAAAATTTGCTTGATACCTTCCTTAAATAGATGGTTTATTAGTAATTCCTCTTGGTGAATATATGAAGTTGAATAATTAAAACTACATAAACAAAGCATATATATATACGGCTTGATAGATTTGGAATACTGTGACCTTCTGAGGAAGCCTGCGGGTGAAACTCGTCAAGGATTCAACAGTACAAATTGTTCATAAAATACAGTATATTTGATTTGGATGCTGGAAATATCAATGCAATTTTTGTGATATGGTTTTGAAAGCGCTGGATAATAAATTAAACTTTTTTAACTTTAATTATACTTCTTGATTATTTGTAACAAGCCCCTAAAAATCCTGGTATACCTCATATGATTTGTGGTTTGTGGACAGATTTTTAACCACTGAGTCAGATGAATCTGCAAATCGAAAACACATCACATACAGAAAACAAGAAAACAATGTGGTAAAAATACACAAATGAACAAAAGTAGTGCTCAGTTTGTATGGCAACATGCCATAAGGGTGGAGGAATCATTTTATGAAGTGCTGAAGGACCACAATTATTATACCAAAAGCAATAAAGAAAAGCCAAAGGGTAAATTTTGTCTGATTACTATGTTCTTAAAAATGCACACTTTGCACACAGTTCCAGTATTTGGATGTTGCTCAATATGCAGAATTTAATACTAGTTAAAACTAAGCCTGGAGCAGAAGCTAATGTGATTCCAATTGCAACAGGTAATTCACGGCTAACTAATATAAAACCAAATGTATCAAGCCCAAGTGTTAATGCCATACTGGTATCAGTAACATTAATAGCACTGTGCTATTTGTTAAAGTAAAGTAAACTATTAAAACTGTTGATATTAAAAGACTAAAAAATGAATATCAGTACCATCGGTAAATCCAAAAATGAAGGTTACTTGTGGACTTTTTTTAAAAAGGGTTCCAGAATCAATAAGTAGTTTTCCATTCCCCCTATCCATAGCTTAACACAATTAAATCTCTAAATTTTTATCAGGAAAAATTGAGGATCAGAATATGAAGATTCCCACACAAGCAAACAATTTTCATCATTATAATTTTTTTCTAATCTCTTTAGGTTTTCAAGATGTCCACGTCATGATTTTTGTTGGTTTTGGCTTCCTGATGACCTTCTTGAAGAGATATGGTTTCGGAAGTGTTGCATTTAACTTTTTACTTGCTGCTTTTGGAATACAATGGGCAATTCTAATGCAGGGTTGGCTTCATCATTTTGAAGGCGGCAAGATCCAAGTCAGCGTAACAAGGTGAATAGATATAATATGTTATTTTATATTTGTGAACAAAACTCATTTAACAGTAATGGTACTTGTTATTTGGTAGCGAAAAAACATAATATTTGGAGCAGCATTCCATGACTATGGTTTGTTAGAACCCTTCTGTTCCTTCAAAAATTGTTGTTAGTGGTTTCTTAGCTATAAGCAAATCCTCCCTCTGCAATCACCGACACCAAGGATCTTTTTATCTGTAAGGAGGGGACATTCTTTCCAATGTAAAGAGCATTTTTCAGTGTAAAGTGGTCCTGCTCCTTTTTAAGCTTTAAATGATTTAAAGGACCAATCAACATTTACTTCAATAAAAATTCCATTAAAGCTAGATTTCAGGCATATAGAAATACACTAATTAGTGCATCTCTTTATTAATTATTGCATCATTTCATTTATTTTTGCAATGCAAGCAGTGTAAGTGCATGCCATTGATTCATATAGTTCTTGTACAAACAATACAACTCTGAAAGAGGAGGATGAAGCAGCAAAATGAGATAATTAGTTGTGCTGCAGTCCAAGGTTTATTAGGTACACCTGGACAACTGCTCAGTATTACAAATATCTAATCAGCCAATCACACGGCAGCAACTCCAGATATTTAGGCATGTAGACATTGTCAAGAAAACCTGTTGGAGTTTAAACCAAACATCAGAAAAGGGAGCAAGGTCATTTAGGTGACTTAGAACATGGCATGGTTATTTGTGCCAAGAGGGCTGGTCTGAGTATTATTTTAGAAACTTCTGAACTTCTGTTTTTTTTCATGCAAATTATAGGGTTTATAGAAAGGCAATAGTAACACAAATAACCCCAAATAATAAAAGTCTGCAGAAGAGCATCTCTGAATGCACACCATGTCAAACTTTCATAGAAATCAGATGGGCTAGCGCAGCAAAGGAGACCAAAACAGGGTGTCACTCCCCTAAGAACAGGCACCTAAGGCTTGAATAAGGCTTCGGGAGATTAGAAAAATATTGCTTGGTCTAATAGGTCTTACAATTTTCTGTGACAAATGAATAGTTAGGTCACAATTTGACATCAGCAACATGAAAGCATGGATCCATGCTGCCATGTGCCAACTATACGTATGTATAGTCACTAAGTTACCCATACGCTGTGCATTGTTAAACAGGTATGGGGTATTGACTTGTGTGTACTTGTTTGCTTCACTAGTTGTGTTTAAATACACCAATTTTTCTTCAAAATCATTTGTGAGCCCAAAACCTCTTTCCTTTCCTCTTTCTCTACTTGTATGTCCAATCCAAAAGAGCACCTTTGGAATATGGCGGAATAGGAAATTCCCATCATGGATGTGCAGATGACAAATCTGTGTGATGCTGTTATGTCAATGTGGACCGAAATCCAAATGGAAAATTTCCAGCACCTTCCACAAATAGTTATAGCAAAAGGGGGTACAACCCAGTACTATTAAGGTGTACCTAATAAAGTGACCAGTGAGTATATATGCTGATGGATAGGAGAACAGAGAGGAGACAGGGAGGAGAACTCATTATTTTACTGCTGCTCCCTTCACTTTTTAGTTTTGATTAGGGGTGAGATGAAACCTACAAATGTTCCTTAACTGCAGGAGAGGGGTTCCCCCAACCCCAAGAAGAGCTGACCATATTTTACCCAACCTGTTGTCAAACAATCTAAAAGCATATTCTAGTTCAATCAGATATCCATATCACAATGCCCAATGTATGGATTTGTGTTTTACATACACTGTCCAGTTTTGTTTTCCATAATTAAAAAGTTTGTTTTTACCAATATCAAAGTCTGCTCTGGCTTCATAAAGGCATGACGTGCTGCTCAGCACTTTATGACTTTTTATGAATAAATCAAATAAGAGGAAATGACATAATAAGGAATACAATATGGCTTATAAACTCTTTTGGCTTCATTTTGATCTGTATTGCCACAAATGTATCACCTGTATATTTTTCTTGGACCATTTGACTTCTGTTCCAATCACCAAAAGTAGTATGATTTCTATGCCAAAGTTTTACTCTCTGAGTTTTATTACTCTTTCAGTATTTTGCACCATTCCTTCCTAAATACTATACACAATGATAAAACAAAGCTGTTGAAATTGCACAATGTGTGATACAAAAACAAAGATCTACTTGCAGGGGTTTTCTGGTTTAATCAATAACTTTAACAAGGATTTTTAGTGTAACCTTGCTTGTTTTACAGAACTATAAATATTTCTGACAATAATACATGACATTTTGACTTTGATTCCTAGCATACATGACAGATTTGCATTGCGTTCAGTTAATGATTTTCAGCAGGCAGAAGTAACAGCAATTTTAAAATGTTGTTTGTATAAACACAATCTTCAGGGCATTTTCTTCATCATCATCAACTATGGTCCAAATACCTTCCAACAAGAACATTTGCATGGCGTATTGTACTTTAGCTACAAATTTTGTTTAGGTGTTGATGGTGGTGACCCTTCAAAAATAATATTGTAAGAGGACCGTGCATGTTAGAGCCTGCCTGTATAATTTACTGTATTTGATTAAACAGTATAACGACAATATTATCAAAAGTGAATATAAAAAGAAAGGATTAAGTGTAAGGCCTGGAAGGTCCGCTTATTTACTTGGACCCCACTCCATGCAAAAACACTCTAGTCACATTGGAAAAAGAGCTTGTGGGGAAAATAAGATTAATAAATATATATATAGTAGTTAGTCTTGGTAATTTAGACCAGAATTTCTCAAACAGGGCTCCATGGAACCCTAGGGTTCCTCCAGAGGTTGCTATGGGTTCCTTGAGCAATTTTTGACTCTCAGATCCGTTACCACTGACACCAATGATCATTTTGGCTATCTGTAAGGGTGAGATTCTTCCCAATGATCATTTTGGCTATCTGTAAGGGTGACATTCTTCCCAATGGCTAGCAACGTAAGGGACATTCTTCCCACTGACCACCACACTAATGTAATGTGAGCTGGGGATATGGTAATTTTAGCAAAGGTTTCCTGAAGATCCAAAAATCATTTCAAAGTGTTCCTCAACTTTGAAAGGTTGAAAAACACTGATCTAAATTTATTCTTGTAATGTTGATTTGTAGCTTGTTTAGGCAACTTCTTTAGTTCTTCTTCAGATTTGAGAACTGGTTTGGAGAAGCCAAAAAACATCTTGTGGGTTTTGTTTGGGTTGATCCCCTTCCATTCTGTTGGACTCAGCAGGATTTGTGCAAAGTTTGCTGCCATATCTCTGGCTACTGATGGCTACCAAAGGTCCCCATTGAGCCAATGCCATCCCCAATGGAATTTTGATTTCCGCTTTTATTTCTTTCCCAATATTTACAACTCATTGTGTTCTTTTCTTTTTCATTTAGTACAGACAGTCCTTGTCTTTATGCTTTATGAAGATGATGGAAAATGTATATTCCCAGTGGTCTGTTTTGGCATCCATTCCTGGTCATTTGTAAACTAATTGTGCATCTAAAGGGGTGGAATGAATGTAGCAGCTTAGTGAGCTGTTAAACATCTTCAATATTACAAGAACAGGTCCAGCTGAACGTAACTAAATACTACTAGATGTACAATGCCTGGGATATATGAGAACATTCACAGACAATTGCACATCTAGCTTTCTAGTTTCCTATTCATGGGTAGAAGGTATTCTTCTAATCTGAGTGTCTCTGTTTCACAAATACATTATAACAAGGTGGAAGTATTTGTGGGATAACAAGTGTAAGGCTATGTACACACGTGCAATATTTGTCACTGGAAAGAATCCTTCACGATCCTTTCCGACAACTAACGACTGCACGATGCATGAATGAGTGCTGTATATACAGCGCCATTCTGCTCTATGGAGAGGGGAGGGGGAGAACGACACAGCGGCACCCCGCTGTGCTCTCTTCCCCTTCACTTCCATTACGATCGCTCGTAATGGAAGTGAACGATGGAACTATAAACGGCGAACCCTGTACATACGCAAGATTCTAAGCCCTCTTAATCCTGGGGCTGCCATCTTTGATCTTCACTTGCATCTTCTTCTTCGATCTTCTTTCTTCGTCACCCAATTTCGCTCTGCACAGGTGTGAGATCAGGTGACATAGCCGCTGTGAAGGGGGAAAAAATAGAGCTGATCTCACTGCACATGTGAGAGATTGGCATCTATTTCCCCAAGGAGGAAAAATGCCCCTTCAGGCATGCACAGAAGGAGCAACCAGAGCCTCCTGGGATGCGTGACGTAGGTATCCCGGGATGCTCTGTGCTGCCATTAATTCTTTATCGCCGCTGCCTTACATAAAAGGGATGACAATGTAAATTTATTCTATGTAAAGTAAAAATGTTGAGTGTAGGTCCACTTTAATCTTAACCTCTCCTTTTTTTGATGGCTTCTCCCCTTCTTGTGTTTGCCTAATCTTAACCCCAGCTACTAATTGAGCAACCTAGCCAAACCTTGCCCATCTAAGTTTGAGGCTTTGTATGTTGTGTTGTTGCCTGTTCTCTATGTATGTCCTCTTTGTTATCATAGTCAGACTTTTCTGATCAAATTTTCTCTGAACTACATATGAGTCCCTGAAACCAACATATTGGCAAAGTAAAACATCGAAGTTGGTCATTTGATGATTGCATTATTATTAGCACCTAATCTTTCTCTAAATAAATCCAGGGATAGCACCAATAATACTTTAGCAATCCATACTGGTCATGTCTGGTTTCCTTTTTACAATACTTTTTGCAGCCAAAGACACACAATGGTTTTCCAAAGACAAGTATAAAGCACCTGGCCTTTGTTTGTACTGCTGTGATACATAAAGCTATTGATTGCTTTTCAGTGCTCGTAATGTTTGGGGTTACATTCCATTTAGTAGCAAGGTCACCTGGTCAAAAGAAAGACCGTTCTGTTTTTACAAGGCTAGAAAAGCATTTTCAGAGGTATTAAATCTGTTAGCATGTGAACAGACTTTCCTGCTCTTACCCAGTAGCTTTTCTAATTTGCTGTTTGTTTCCTAAAGGAATTAATTTCATTAGAAAAAAAGGTCATGCACTTTTGTCAGCATATTAGGGAATATTTGCAGCCCATTCATATACAATTAACTGTGTTATATTTGTAATACAATTGTTTATTTTTTTATTTTCTAGTGGTTTGGTTGCTGTACTTTACACATTGCAGACTAACCCTCATTCTTCTAGCTATTTCTGTACTCCATTTCTTCACTATAACTGTCTGACACTAACTTGCTGTTGAGCCGGCTAGGAATGATCAGGAGATGACGTGCAAAAAATGCATCCTGGAAGTGGTCATTCGGGAGTCAGTGCAAGCAAACAGAACATGTACACCATGCTGAAGTTACTCTGTGCTTCAGTGACTCCATGTATTTCACTAACCCTGAACTCCAGTGACCTTATGTGACCTAGTAGCCCTGAACTTTAGTAACCCTATGTGATCCTGTAACCCTGAACTCCAGTGACCCTTTGTGATCCAGTAACCCTGAACTTTAGTGACCCTATGTGATCCTGTAACTGTGAACTCCAGTGACCCTATGTGATCTAGTAACCCTGAACTTTAGTGACCCCATGTAATCCTGTAACCCTGAACTCCAGTGACCCTATGTGATCCAATAACCCTGAACTTTAGTGACCCTATGTGATTCAGTAACCCTGAACTCCAGTGATCCTATGTGATTCAGTAACCCTGTGCTTCAGTGATCCTTTGTGCTCCAGCAACCCTGCACTACAGTAACTCTGTGCTCCAATAACATTGTACTCCAATGACTCCATACTTTGCTGAAATCAAGAAATGCATTTTTTGTTATAATATTTTCCGATGACATATTCCTTATTGAATGACAGTGTGAAAAGTACAGAACTGATAAAGACAAGCAAAGCATCAGGAAAAGTCTCACCAAGGTCACAAAGAACTGAAAATAATTTAAATACTTTGGCATAAAATTCCAATATGATAAAATTCCAAAAACCTTATCATATTCTTATTGTGAGGATTGACGAATCTTGGTTTATGGTTAGTACAGCAATATAAAAATGAATAAGAATGTTTCACTAGGAGCTGTATATACTGAAAATCTGAAAAAAATGTAAAAGTCTCTCAAAGGACTCATTGAACTCCCAAGTTTTTTTATTTCTCTTGTTTATATGTTATATTATGTTTTGCATTATATGTCCCACACATATATATGTATGCATGTATAGGCATATACAAAATGTGTTTTAAATGCAGCTACATCTGGGGGTTATGCATATAGCCAGTGATCTGATGTCCACCACTTTATAAATATGTCACTTGACATAGTTTCATAATTGCATATAGTCATCTTCATCTTTTAAATTTACAAATTGAATTAAGAGATGGTTGTACCATGTACACAAATATTGTAAAAAAGTGCTTGGCGAGTTTTATGGAAAATTTAAAAAATAATTACCTACATTAAAATACATTTTTCTCTACCTAAGGAATTTGTTCTTTTAGGGCCATTAAATTGACATCTGTATAAAGTATAAACATAACACAACAGTAAAAATGAACATGGACTGTGGTTTTTACAATATATTTATCTTCAAACTTTTTTAAAGTCAGGGAAAAACGTAATAAGGGTTATGCTAATGCTAACATTTTTCAGATCTAACATTTTCCTGACATTTTGTATAAGTACTCACACTGGACACAAATGCAGTACGTTAAGTTATAGTCAGTAAAGTTTTAAATAAACATTACTTTAAGGTCATGTGAGTCCTTTATCCCTTTGGGAAATAGGATTTTTTCCTGTTTATGTTACAATTATATCTTTGATACGCTAACAGAGCAGTATAACACTTAGTCATTTCTCAAGTTCACAAAGTCTACATTGGAACAATCAAAGCATTGCTATGTCAATCATGATTGTCTGCTTACTGGGCTGGATCTCCATGATTTGTTACCCAGGTGTACAGCCAAAGGGAACATGTTGCCTCATCTTAGCTTTTGTATTATACCAATTTGCAATCCTTGGGTATAAAATGTGTGCTTTCAACATTATGACACATAAGTGTTACTTACTAATGAGAATACCACATCTTTTTGCATAGATAATAATTTTCCTCTCAATCACACCCAGACAGTAAACAAAGAGAATGCCTTAAATGAAGGTTTGGTATAGTCAAGATGGGGTATGTGATGGTCGCCATAATCCAGAGCATTTAGCTGCATACACACATGGAATTATAGTCGTTGGAAAGGATCTTTCACGATTCTTTCCAACGACTAAGCACTGCACAATAGATGAACGAGTGCTGTACATACAGCTCTGTTTGGCTCTATGGAGAGGGAAGGAGGAGAACGACAGAACGGCACCCTGCTCCACGCTCTCCCCCTTCACTTGCAGTAGGATCATTCGCGTCCATCGTCCGTGGATCCGCCAGGACAGTCGTTCAGCTGATGGACGACAGGCGTTGTGCCCACGCTAGATTCTCGTCCGATATCGTCCCTAGGCTGATTATCGGGCAAGAACCATTGGACGTGTGTACGTAGCTTTAGTTCCAGGACTACCAAGATGGGCATCCACCATTTTAATGGAGCCAGAAACCAAAGAAGAGTTTCACATCCCTATTTCCATACATTGCTTAAATGGTATCTATACCAAATGAATCATCAAATGTAGAACGTAAGGCAGACAAAATTTTACAGGTGTATATTTAAAAAATGTTAATCAAATTTTATTGGAATTTTTTAAAATCTAAAACAGTCTTTTAATATACCATTTGGATGGATACAATGCTTACCCCAACATTCAATCATGTTGATGTATTAGACACAATCAACATGCAATGGTCAAACATCAGCCTTGGTAAAGACTTAAAGGAGGTCCACCTAGGTACAATTCTTGTTTAAACTTGTGCTCAATGCATTTCGTGTTGGACATGCTTTCAATCTTTACCAAGACTGTTTGGAAAATATGTTCGACCACACTGAATGTGTTTTATACATTGCCATAATTGGCTGTTGGACTTATATGGCTTAACTCCATCCAAATGTGCTCTTGGAGGAATATTTTAGATTGTGACTGTTGTAAAGAATTCTAATAAACCTTGGTAATATTTTTTTAAAATATTATTTTTAAATGTTCTTTATTTTATGCTTTAGGTTCTTGATATATATTGGAAGCTGCAGCTACATTTCAGCAAAGTATTTTGAAGTCATGTAAAATATATATACTGTATAGCCAAAAAATGTTTTAGTTTTGGATTGAATAAGGTAGTTTTTGTGTCTGTTTACCATTGTGGAAACCTCCTTTAACTTTCTAGCTCAAATACACAACTGAAACCTAACAGGAAGTAAAAAGAATTTCCCTCTTAAACTGGTATACCCCAGAAAAAGTGTCCTGATTAAAAGACTTACCTTCATTCAGGGTTGGATTTGCCACTTAGTAAGGTAGACATGAGCCTAAAAGCACCAATGGTTTCAGAAACAGCTTTGAAGTGTCCCATTGGGCAGACACCACTCAGCATGACCTGCCAACAATAAAGCTCAGTTAATAATTAGATGTGGAGAAACCTTGTCTTCCTAGTTGGGGATGGAACTTGCAAGAGATGGGATTTCTAGTGTCAATTGGTGGCTGGACAGTCTAAAGCAGTACAGCAGCCCTTAGGGTTCAAGGTTAGGGTCAGGACAAAGATTGTTTCAAGTTGGGTGGAATAGGTGCCAGACAGCAATACAAAAGATAGACCAGGGAGTTTGGACTCACATAACTGCAACGGAAAACCAGAGTTGAACAATACAACAAAACAAAGAAAAACAAGTAGTCAAAAAACAGGCACACTCCGACTTCTATTTGATGGTTCTCATTTACCCAGGTCATTGTATAGCTAGTAGTAGTTAGTTCTAAGGGGGTCTTTTATTGTTAAAGACTTTGCATTGTTTTACAACCAACTTTATCGTAGAGTTGCTTGGACCGCTATGAAAAATCTTCAACATTACAAGTCTGGATGAACGTGACTAACTATTAGAGTTGGCGTTCGAATTCGGGTTGTCCTTATATTCGACCCAAATATGGCTGTTCAAATTTGGATAGACCCGACCCGAAAAACACAGGATTCAACAGTAAATATTCAGGAAAATGAACTGAAGATTACCTCTGCAGTTCCACTACGATCTCTGGGCACTACAGGTGATGAATGGGGACGTTCAGCAGCTATTGCTGCTGCAGAGCTTTACTATGTGTTGTTGGATAGAGAAACTCGATCCATGAACGCATACAACTAGTAAAGGACTGCAGGAGCAATCTGATTGCTCTTTCAGCCCTTAAAGAACCCGTAATTAAACCCGAATTCCTGAACCATTGACTTCAATGGTGTTGGAATTCGGCATTTGATCACCCAGTGAATTTATCACTATTCGATCGAATAGCTGTCGAATCAAATAGTGAGATATTCGACTAACACTACTAACTATTTTATATATCTAGCAATAGTCAGGGTTGGGCACTGGAGTCTGCAGAAAGACTTATAGAACATTGGAGCATTGGAGGTTTGTCATATTACATTTGAGAGTCGGGATCTGAGAAGAAAGCATTGATAGGAGGAAGGCAAAACTAAGTGCAATACTGGGTGCTAGATTGGGTGGGAGCCTCACTAGTGAGTATGTTTGTGTCCTGGACAACAATGGTGTTCAAGATAGACCTATTGTATGGTGTCCAGTAAGCAGTGCTTTCACCTTTCACAAAAAACAGGTTATGCAAATAAAGTGTAAATATGAGATACTACACCTTGCACAGTTATAGTTTGCATAGTTAGGTTTATTGGATAATTAGGTTGGACTCCATAACTCTGGACTCTATAACTATTATTTCACTAAATAGCTTTGAATGTGTCTGAAAAGGGAAAGTTCACAATGTAAAATAACAT
This sequence comes from Pyxicephalus adspersus, assembly GCF_032062135.1. Lineage (NCBI taxonomy): Eukaryota > Metazoa > Chordata > Amphibia > Anura > Pyxicephalidae > Pyxicephalus > Pyxicephalus adspersus. The sequence goes on from NC_092859.1 coordinate 147,182,671, forward strand.
CCTCCATCCCATAAGGTTACCAGCTGGTATAATTTATGATGTAAGCAATTACATGCATTATATTTATTGATCAGCATTTATTAAATGTTTATGCATCACTGCAGAATAAATATTTAGTACAAGCCTGCAAAACAACTACAAGTCTAATTAATAATTATTATTCAGAAGGTGACACCTTACTTCTCCCTTGGTAATTTCAAGGGAGAGGTAAGGTGTCACCATTTAAATGTGTGAAGTCATTAAAATTGAATTTTTAACACCCCATGATGCTGCAATTCAGAGGCTTTCTTAAAACCTAATATGTACTGGGGCTGGTTAACAGATTAGTCAAGTAAATTTAGGCACAGTTAAAATATAGAATAGAATGCTAGCTGCTTGGTAAATGCTTTTACAATACTGGTGCTTATGGTTAAGAGACTCTAGTAGCATTTTTTGCATCATTATGGCTCTATGGCATTATGGCAATTATGGTATTATGGTGAAACCACATGGCTGGCAGCAGTTTGCTGTGCTCCCAAAAGCGGCAAACTGCATCACTGGTATCCAATTTTGATTGCAGCTGTGGCCATGGTGCAAATCTTCAAACTGCAACCAGGTGGGCAAATGCAACTTGTCGCTTTTGCAAACCGGTCTATTATTTACAGCAGCCTGGGATCAACACACCACACTGTGGGTAACCAGATTTGCATGCAGCGGCACCTATGCCTTTGGCGCAAATCTTCAAATATAAGCCATGTGGCCAAAGGCAGCTTGTCATTTTGGGGAACTGCTTCATTATCTTCCACAGCTGCACCTACAGCCTGCATAAGCTATGCATGCCATGATATGCTGCAGCCACAGCCGTCCAACCCCAGGCAAAATGTGGTTTCGAACCTCACAAGCCTGCAGCAGAATGTGCCACTCACCATAGGTCTGAAATGTCCCTTAGTCTCCATGTCCATTTTATCACTTGGAAAAAAAAAAGAAAGCAATAGGAATGGGAAATGACATGAATAAGCAGATTTCATAATCCCCTGCAGTATATTTACATTGTTATTAATCTTCTTGGTTAGATCTCATAGTCAGATCTCCTAGTCAGCTGCAATATGCATAGTATGTCCATTAAATAGGTTCTGGAGAATAAACACCTAACTGGAAATGAAGGAATGCCATGTACAACTTGAGAGTTAGTGTTCAGATCCCTTTATTTTATTGGCATGGATATATATATATATATATATATATAAACATATACTGTATAATGTATGATAAACATGTAACTTAAATGCTCATTGCTAAAATTGAGTTTCCAATCTTTTTATATCTCGCATTATTGATGCCTTCTGGCTTTCATGCATTCACTTAATTTAATTAATTTCTTTCAGCCTCATCAATGCTGATTTCTGTGTGGGATCTGTGTGTATTGCCTTTGGTGGAGTTCTGGGTACAATCAGTCCTGTGCAGTTAATGTTGATGACCTTGTTCCAAGTGACACTTTTTGCAGTGAATGAGTATGTCCTTCTAGAAAAGCTCCATGTAAGTTTTATATTTATTTATTAGGACCATATAATTTTGATTAACACAATATATATAGCATTCTAGAGCTTGGGTGTCTTCTGAGATGATCTGATATACTAGACCTTGATTAGGTTGGGTGGTGGATCAGCTGGATATCATACAGTGCCATTTGTAATTCTGCATAATTTATAGAAAATGTATGGTCATTTTAGTTTGTTGTTTTTGAAAGAGTAGGGAAGGGTTACAACTTTTGTTTTTCTGAGTTTATCTGTCTTGTTGCTGTTTTGAGTTCTGTTGAAATGTTTTTACATCTCAGAGATGCAACGGACAATATTGGGAAATCTCTCCAAAGTGCAGTAAAATTCCCTTGTAACCACCTTTATCAATTATTTTAGTAAGAGCTGCAAAGTGTGGGGGTTTCCATCACTTACAAATGCCCCCAGGACACAGAGAGGGTGGATCTCCCCAATATAGACATTGAGAGCATTACTGTATAATCCTGATGGAGGTTCCAATCTATCCATGCTTTATGTTTCACCAGGGAAATCTTATCATAGTGTTACTGGTTAGAACCCATTTTATGTGTATAAGTTTGTTCTATATCATGGTGCATTTATGCTAAGTATCATTTAAAAACATGGCAGATTGTTTTGCATTAAGCCCAATGTTAGCAGTACTCTGAATGAAACAAGAAGCCTGCTGCCTAAATAATTTTAACTGCATAGGCAGTCATGAAACATTTTCTTAGTTCCCCTAAGTTACATTGGAGTTTAAGTAGAAATCATGTTTGCTTTTTCCATTTGCCTGCATGTGATTTTGCATTCTTTGCACACTGAATTTCATTAGCTATGTGAGTTATCCCCATAGAACACTCCAAACTACTTTAATCAATCACCGCTGTATGATTATGTTAAAGCTGAGGGTAACATGATGATGAAACACTGTGTCACTAACAAACCACAATTACTATTGCAGGTTATCGATGCTGGTGGTTCTATGACTATCCACACATTTGGGGCATATTTTGGACTGACAGTGGCCTGGATCCTAAAGCGCTCAAATTTAAAGCAAAGTAACAACAAGGAAGGGTCATCGTATCAATCTGATATCTTCTCTATGATTGGTGGGTTTGATGTATAATAGATACATTGTTATAAAGACATCCTGTTGTATGCTGCTTCCCAACCCCTTAGATTGCAAGCTCTTTGGGACAGGGTCCTCTCCTCCTGTGTCACTGTCTGTATGTGTCTGTCATTTGCAACCGCTGTTTAATGTACAGCGCTGCGCAATATGTTGGTGCTATATAAATACTGTTTATTAATTATTATTAATATTATAGAACATATAGAATATACGTTCTATAATAATAGAACACCAGGTGTTGGTGTTTTGTAGGGAACCTATGAGGCAGCAGGCATGGTCAACATTGGCAAAGATGTTCATGGTGACCAGCACAATATATCACTCTTCCAAGCTTTAATTTTGATTCTAAATGTATACAATAGATTACAGTTGGATGAAGAGACACTGAACAATGAACATATAGTTTATTAAGCATTTGGGCTCCTTTTAACACTCAATGTACCATTATTTCAATTTAACAAAATATCAAGAGTGGAATTACAACCAGAGCAGTCCATACGGCTACTATGGGGCACAGGTCTACAGGAGTTCTTCTGGGGTCTTTAAAGGGTCCATAAAATAGATCTATTCATTTCCAACACCCCAAAGGGAAACAGAAACAGTCTTTTCAAAGCAAAGAGTCACCATTGAGGGGGACAAGGTGTTTTTCTGTACTGGGTTGCGATAAAAAGAGAATTACTTTTGAATGTTGGAACTTTTAGACATGGGGGAGAGGGGCCCAGGGAGTTTATCTACTGTGGGGTCAGGATATTTCTGATGGTGGCCCTGCATAGATTACTTAATATGTGGATATCCATCAACCATGGTGTCAGCATAGTTGAGAAAGTCAATTCATGATTAATGAACCAGTATAGCCATAACAAGAAGAAAGCAAATCCTTATTTTGTTTACTTTGAACTTTTTTCTAACTTTGCCAGACATTTATGCGCATGACGTGACTGCTGTCAGCTTTTACTAACTAATCTTATGGATGCTATATAAGTAATTATACAGTGAGTCAGGTTGGGGGGCTCACATTAGGAGTGATATAGTAAAGAAGGTTAGTTGTTAAAGTATCAATAAACCTTATTTTTGTACGTTAGTCTCCCAATAAAATGTGCCATTTTTTATATGTAATTGCTTTGGAATAAAGAGAAAATACCTGGTGATCCAGCCAGAATATTGGACTTTCCCATTCCCAAGGAACAACTTTTGGTTGATCTTCCCTATATAATGTTGCAGTTGTTTGGCTAAAACTGAATAACAACTGAATAAAGTTTGTACAAGAAAAAAGAAGCCCTTAGTTCCCCCAACATATCCAATCAGGGCAAGGCAGGGAACAAATAGACAGGTCGTGTGACCTGATTAGTAAAGGTATTTTTATTAGATTGTGTGGAGGAATGAATGTGGCTGGAGGGGTGTAGATGGGTTTATAAATACTTTAAAGAGAACTGTTAATTATAAGCTATTGGGTTCAATTCACAATGTCAGGTGCATCAGGAAAGTCACTAATAGATTGCGTAAAGGGGACCCCACCTTTGTATAATATCTAAACACTGAATAATTCTGTAATGAGTAACTCTACAAGTAATATTTATCTCAGAATTCATTTTAAAGATTCAGGCATCCAAAGTTCAGACAACATATGTAAGCTACTGATGCATTATATAAAAAACACTTGCAGCTCACTGGGCTGACAACTATACCTGCTTTAGGCAGGTCACACATGGTAATTATCTTACATAATAATTATAGTTTGTACATAAAAAGTTAAGAGAAACATGGAACATCCCTTCCTTTATTAAACCTGAATTACACTTGCCACATCCCGATATGAGCAAATATTGTAAAAGAAAAAAAGGTAATCGAGGGACTTTGTTGGCAGTATTCATAACAGTTTCCAATTATTAACAATTTTAATATTTAAACAATTCCTTTAATATAAATCCTTAAGAAGAAGTGGGCTAGACCCACGAAACGCGTAGCGGTTATGCGTCCAATTTTTAGCTGTATACTGTTAGTATTAGAGATCAGAAACATTTTATGTAATTCAGTGTTTTTTAAGGATTTATATTAAAGGAATTGTTATAATATTAAAAAATTGTTAATCATTGGAAACGGTTATGAATACTGCCAACAAAGTCCCTCCTTTACCTTTCCTTCTTTTACAATTATAGTTTGTACATAAATTAACAAGAACAAGGTTACATAGAGATGGTAAGCTAACTACCCACACTGTGCCTGTGATTTGGTTTACTGGTTGATGGTAATCACTTCCATCTATGGCTCTAAATAAGACCAAACAACACATGGGTGCTCTTACCGTCATAAATACTTATCTCTGAATGCAAAGCAAAAAGGTACACAATTAATAATATTGTAAAAGATGGGTTTTAAGGGTTCTTTTAAAAGAGCAGAAAGTAGGAATACGCAGAATTGGATAGGGAAGAGAGTTGGGCCAGCTCTAGAAAAGTCTTGGAGCCGTGCGTGTGATGAGGTTATGAGTGAGGAAGTCATTATTGGGCCAATGATGGAGCGAAGAGAGCGGCTAGGGGGTATTTTTCAGGTCAGAAAGGTAAGTGGGACAAGAACTGTGGAGGGATTTGAAAACAAAGCACAGGAGCTTGAATTTGATTCTAAGGCGAAATGGAAGCCAATGAAGGGAACTACAAATAGACTCAGCGGAAGAGAAGCGAAAGGATGGAGGAGTCTGGCTGCAGCATTCATAATAGATTGTAGAAGAGAGAGGGTTAGTGGAATACCATTTAACCTCTTCCCCTTCTGTGTATATACAGGGACGTTGTTTTTGTGGATGTTCTGGCCCAGCTTTAATTCAGCAATCTCCAATCATGGTGACGCCCAGCACAGAGCTGCCATTAATACATATTGTTCTCTGGCTGCTTGTGTTCTTACGACTGTTGCCATCTCCAGTGTAGTCAACAAGAAGGGTAAATTAGAAATGGTAAGTGTACATATTTTCAATCCTGTATATGACATATACCGAATACGCTCAAATGTAAACTGATCTATATACTGTATAAGGTGTGGACAATTTTTGAGCGTTTCAAGATAGTGCTTTGGTTAATTTCTTGTGAAGGTTTTTCATCAATATTGTTATATTTCTTTAAATTCTCATATTTCTGTGGCACTGATTCAGTAACCTTATGTGTTAAATTACTCAGTTTACTCACATTGTATGTTGTTAATATATTCTGTACATTTTCAATGTAAGAAAGAGAGAAGGAAGAGACCTAAATTCCTGTAATTCAACTTGTTCTTGTGTTGATAGCTAACCCTGTCAAATAACTGGAAGGGTAAAGAGAAAGAATGAAAAATGGGGCTTTTTAAGCTTGAGTTTGAATAAGTTTGACTTAAACCATGAAGCATCCAAAAAAACAAAGTACATAATGCATATCAAAAACAGGTATTGATGTAATAATCATAATTTTGGCTTATGGTCGCGTGATCGCGTTAGTAACCTTTAAACTGTTTTCTCTGTCCCGACGCGTTTCACCAACAGGCTTCCTCAGGGGAATTTATAAGAGACTTTTGATTGGCCGAGGATCACTATATTGGCCGTTGATCTATATGGAGGGACCAGCATTATGTACCTTGTTATTTTGGATGCTACATGTAAAATTGGATGCTACATGTATTTGGATGCTAAGTAAAACCTATTCAAACTCAAACCTAAAAAAATGTAGATTTTAAAAAAATTTGTAGATATATTTTTAATTTCAAATCTACGAAAATATTGTTCCAGCATCTGGTTTCTAATATTTTATAGATATTTTCTAACTTATGTTTTTTGCAGAAAGCTTCCCTTTTATGAACTATTCCAAGCATAAAGTATCTATAGCGTCACCATAATTTTGCCTTCCCAATTGGCTACACTGTATTTCACCCTATCTTTATAAAAACTCTATAGGATAATTTTACTCATCACCAATACATAGCAATACTTTCATTTGAAGAACTATTTTTGATGGGGGGATTTTTTATTATAGCCTGTACTGTACTGTGATATCTGTACTGCACATCTATGTTGCGCTTATTGGACACTAATCTTACAGGTACACATTCAGAATGCAACCCTGGCTGGAGGAGTAGCAGTTGGTACAGCTGCAGAAATGGCACTTACACCATATGGGTCACTCATAGTTGGATTCCTATGTGGAATTATTTCCACGCTTGGATTTGCCTACCTTTCAGTAAGTAAAGTACAGACCTTCCATTTTTTTAGACACCACTAGACAGCAGCTCCATCTTCTGCTTGTATCACAAACATGTCTAATTTGTATGTACATTTCTGTCCAATTACAAACAATTGTGATTCATGCCACTAATAGGTTTTTAGCATTAGTGTAAAATTCACGTTAATTTGAAATTTAATCCTTTCCTATTGGGATTGGGAAGGAGAGGTTTCTAAAAAAAGATCTTTATTAAGTGTTTGCAAGCCGTGAAACCACTCCCAAAGCTCGAAAGCCCAGGTGTGTCTAAGAACTTCAAGATTCCACCCTTTTATTATTGCCTGGGCTCTTTCTATAAGTAGCTTACATATTCCACTGATCTGTGTCTATACCTTGGCCTTTAGATTTCCCTGTTTGTTGGAGATACAATTACCTGGCGTCCATTGTGTCTATTTAGCCACACTCATTGTGCATTGCTGAACCTATTTTGCAAGATTTGATGAACTGTTGATTGTACGTTGTCACTCAAAATGTAATCTTGTAGTCAATGTTTGGGGTCTCAGAATTTATGATCTCCACATGTTATGTTTTGGGGGACAGGAACAATGGTGAACTTTTCCTTTAGCAGTTATCAACCAAATTTCGCCCACCTCAATAGCTGAAGTATATTCATCTCCTATAAGTACTTGTATCACAATAATAAGCCAGAACAGGAAAACTAAAACATAATGGGCCTGATTTATTCTCCAAACTGCTTAAAATAGACCTGGGTGAAACCCACAACCTGTAATAGATCTGATCCAGGTTTAAAAGCATTTTCCCAACTAACAGCAAATTATTTTAATGAAATCAATTCAGGGTTTGCTGGATCATCCAAGTTCTCCCATCATAGATTGATTTAATTATTGCTTTAAGCGCCAAAAGTTGTGTGCCTACAAGTTCCAGTTATAGAAGTCTAGTTTTCTGCATGGACAGTCCTATAAATGTAATTTCCAGTGGGACTATTTATAAAGCAATGGATCTGAATCTTGCAGGTCCATATGTTTTCAATAAAAGTGATTGTTTCAGCAAATGTCAGATTCACTGGTTAATAAACAACTCTCCAAGATCTCCAACTCTCCCATAGCTTGCACCATTGACAGGCACCTGTAGTTGCAAAGGTGTGTTTTGCTTACCATGCGCACATCTGTTTTAGGATTAAAACTCCATATTTCTCAGTTGGTCAGGTAACCCACCTAATTTGTTGCTTTGAGACAGTTGTGACTTTATCTGCCACAGACAGATAATAGTTATTAGAAAAACATGTCTAGTGCTGTAGAGATATACATTTTAAACCAGTGGTCGCCAACCTTTTCAGACCTACAGAACTAAATGAACTAAATGCACGGACTTCGGACTGCGCATGCACGGAGAGCCGTGTGTCAATCAAAAAGGATGAAACTTCCACCTGAGTGATGTCATGATGCCAGTACCTGCCCATTCTCCCATTGCAGTTCCGACCCTAAAATCCATAAGGGGGACATGGTCAGTGGGATCCTTCTCCTGAGACAGCTGGGGGGAGGGGGCGCACCACCCAGAGCTGTGGACCACCAAAATTTGCTGGTTGGCGACCGTTGTTTCAAGTTTTTATACTTTTTCTTCATCATTTGCAGTTTATATTGTACAGTAATGTGTTGGTGCTTTATAAATAGAAAAGAATAAAGAGTAGGGTAAATAAAGCTGTATCCCTCAAATAATGCCTGGAATCTGTTAAATTCAATATATTCTTTAAAATCTTATTTTACAGCCATTGTTGTACTCAAAAATAAATCTCCATGATACATGTGGAATCCATAATCTCCATGGAATACCAGGAATAATCGGAGGCATTGTAGGAGCAGTAACAGCCGCTGCAGCCACTGAAGGAGTGTATACAGCAGAGGGGTGAGGACAAAGATGAAAGTGTGCTATTCTATAGAATACTTTTGTGCTTTTTTATTTCAGTCAAACAGATGACACCAGAACACACAGTTATTTTCTGTAGTTGGATGGTTACATTATGCTGTATGTTTCTTTTAAACCTAAGTAGTTGTTTGACAGTCAATATGGTTCCTTAGGTAAATGTTATATATATATATTTATGTTTCAACCATTCTGGACCAGCAAACGACTGCTAGTCAGATTCAAGAGGCTTAGACATTTCTGGTATTGGATCAATAGAAGGCAAAGACAATATTGCAGAAGAGACAATGTTCAAATCCTAAAGGAGGTAGTTACATTGGAGCAAGAGAATCATGGGAATTATCTAAGATTATACACCTGTGATACAACAAGAAGCATGGACTACATGGTATGCCATCATTGGATGAATGGCTCAGGACCTTGAAATGCAGGACGTTGGAATGCCTGTCCTTCGTCAAACCTTTGGATGATTTAGGTGGAGTTATGGAGCTCACACTCTCAGGGTTTGGCCTTTTCTGGTCTCTAATGGAGTCAGAATGTAGACAGACTAAAGAAAAACATGTACTTTACTGAAAGGTTTCCAGGAGCTTTCAGACAGAAACCTCCAGAACCAGAAAGTGGCCTGGGAGGCAAAAACAAGACATTCAAAATAAGATAACAAAATCAGAAGAGTTCTATGCGCAAGGCAACAGCTTTCTTTTAGTACAAACATATTGGACAAGAACAAGGCTTGGAAAGCAACACAGAATGTAGCACATAATGGTTGGACATTGTTACATAGGTCAGGTTGAAAAAAGTCATTCTTGTCCATCAAGTTCAACTACTAGAGAAATAAACATATCCCTGATATAAAACTCTATGGACATAGTTGGTTCAAAATAAGGCAAAAAATATTGTACAATTTGCTCCAACAGGGGAAAATATTACTTTCTGATTCCATGAGACAATCAGATGGTCCCTGGATCAATAGTCTCTGCTATCTGACATACATCAGAAGAGTTTGTTTCAGCAAGAGACAAATACACACACCCTATTAAATAGCCACAGGAAGGATGTAAACATGATTCACATGGAAATAAGCATAGCAGACAACGTTGCACATGTTGAATCAATACAACATATGCAACCCATCCATCTCTGAATCTGACTTGAGGGTCCATTCATCCAGACCAATTAGCTTTGAATCAAAGTTGCTACCAGCCTCCCTTTCTAAGTCTAGTGGCAATAAATCATATTTTTTTTACTTTTTCAGTTTGAAAACATTCTTCAGATTTGAAGGTGAATATGAATCCAGAACACCCAGTGTACAAGGTGGATATCAAGCAGCGGGTATATGCGTGTCACTTGCCTTTGCTTTTGTTGGAGGAACTTTAGTAGGTAGGTACCTTCTTTCTTTACGGCTTTTTATAATATTTCAGAAATTAAATAAAATCCGAAAATTCAAGCTCCAAAGTCCACCCATGTTTCCAGACATTTGTTGCATTAAGTCATTGGGAGCCTCCCCATGCTCCTCAGGTGTATTAGTATATTGGTAATAATATTGGTGGAGTAGCAATACAGAAATGATCAATAATTCCAGCCAGATTTGATAACAGCGTATTGCTCCAGACTTCCATGCCCCATCAAGGACCATCCAGACCTGTGTTTCACCTGTCTATGGGCTCAATGATCTCTCCGATTATGTCCATAGACAGGTGAAATGCATCAGAACCGGGGGGTCCTTAGGGTGGTTGGATGTTTGTTTGATAGGAAGATAGGAAACATCACTTCTGCAAAAAAGAAAAGAAACAAATACCCTTACCTGTGTTATTGAAATTTTTAAAATTATATTCACCAGTACCCATTCCGTCGCGGGTGCTGCCTTTTCCTTTTATCCTCTATCTGCTTCAATGCACAGAGTTTATTCGGTTGAACTCCCAGACCCCAGGGGTTTTATTAGAAAATGGTGATGAGGCCGGAAAGCATGTTTCATTGCAGAAAGGACATTGCCTGTCCCTTTCTGCAGTAAAGTCTCAGACTTTCTTGTGTGATGGATTGTATGCAGTTTAAAGAAGCCATTTCTAATGATGGCAGTTATGTTCTCATATAGGTTCCTAACCAAAGTCAGTGGTTTTAATAAAATGTCATATTAGTAATGTGTCCTTCAAATATCAAGTAGCTTTAATAAAAATAAATAAAATTATATATAAATATAATAAAATTATAAGTGCTGGAGCATTAAACCCAAGCAAGAGACTCGCAGTACTGTCTGCGATATGTTCATCCAGTCGCCATTCATTCATATTGACCTTGACGGCTGGGAATCAAACTTATAAATGTATTCTTAGTGGCTTATCCTAATTACACTTCTTCCTATGTTCTTTTCTCTTTGGTTTCCATTGGTACAATTCCTGGGTCTCCTCACCTTTTCCTTCATTCTAGATTTACCTACAGTACATACAAATATCAATTTAAAATATTCCTTTTATAAGGGGACCTTATGCCACTTTGCAAATTGCACCATTTGTTAATGGATAGGACTCCTTTTTGCAGTTTGTCCACAGTTAATGAGGATGGAATAAAATTACTTATAATGTTGACCATCCCTTTATATTGATAGTATGAAAGTGGCTTGTAATTCAATGCCATATCTTAACATGATGATATTATTGACCGATATTTATGTTCCCCTGTTCATATTCTCGGCAGATATGAAAAAATAAAAATATAACTACAATATCTTTATCCTTATATTTTTAGGATTATTCCTGAAATTACCATTCTGGGGGGATCCTTCAGACGAGGACTGTTTTGATGATAATGTCTATTGGGAGGTAAGAAAAGCATAGTTACCAAGGTGCCGCTCAGTCTGGAAGCTACAATATTCACTTTGGTTCATTATGACTGGCTTTCTTCATCTAGCATTTCAATTAATTATTTTAATATAAAAAATGGCTTTTTCCTAATATCAGAAACCAACAGAAGTACACCAAAATATTCTATTTGCTTCCATTGTGGTTTGTCACTGCCAAATCATAAAAATCAAAATATTAGGACAGCTTTTTTAAATAGTTTACCTGCCTGTTTACAAAAATTCAAAAATATCTAAAAGCTTTTTGTAAAAAAGGATTGTTTTCTTTGTGAACATCCTCTGTTCTCTTAGTATAAAACCAGTGACTAGATGAACCAGATTTCAGCATTTTCTTGCATGAACAAAACTGCAAATCCTCTGTTAGCCACTGGATGGCAGTATGACATAAAAGAATGCACACAGATAAAAGAGGCTAAACAAGGTTACAAAAGTAATAAACTTTGAATTTTGTTACAGTGCAGCTGTATATACTGCATCATTTTGTTAATAGTGGTCAATTTACAGAATTGGCATTAAAGAAAACTTTAGCATTGACATTAAAGAACGCATTCACAGCTGACCTTCCCCTTGTCAAAATTCTAGTTATTTGGATGTCCTGTTGATCCATTGGCTTTAGTAATTTCTAAATCACTGGCCTAAGAATAGTATACAGATTAGGGGACTTCGGCTCCACTCATTTGTGATTTTCAGGTTGTTTCTAGGTCAGTGCCTTATAACAAGTGACTATTATTTTAAGAAAGAGGTCAGAAGGGTTGTTCTTCATACAATTTTCAAAAACAACAACAATAATAAAAATAATAATAAATAAAATAAAAAATACAAGAGCTGGATATCAACACAAGAAGACTTTACAGGTGCATGAAGTACATATCATGCATATGTAATATTATGGTAAGATTTTTTTTGAAAATAATGCCCCCCCCCCTTACCCCAGTATTAAAAAAAGTATTAAAAATGTTGTCCAATAATGCTGTACTTTAATGACACTCCATTGATGTACCCAAATGACCCTCCATTGGGCAGCATGGTGGCTCAGTGGTTAGCACTCTGGCCTTTGCAGCGCTAGGTCCCAGGTTGGTATCTTGGTCAGGACACTATCTGCATGGAGTTTTCTGTTTCCTCCCACCTTCGTAAAACATGCAAAATTAGACTGTATTAAAGATTAACATATGACTATGGTAGGGACATTAGATTATGAACCCCATTGAAGGACAGCTAGTGAGAATACTATGGACTTTGTAAAGCACTGCGTAATATGTTGGCACTATATAAATACTGTGTAATAATAATTGATACCCCAGGTTCCTCCTCTGTCCCTGGAGATAATAATGGGGGGTTGTGCTATCACACAGCTGATAACTTGCTTTATTCTAAAACTAAGCACTGGTTCTCCATATTGGGGGAACCCTAAAAAATCAGGACACAGAAAACCTTTACCGAAATAAATTAATTGGCAAACACTCTTTACATGGTAAGTGTGAGAAGTGTGCCTCTTACTATGGTAGTCCGTATTTAATTATTTTAGACCGATATGGGGTCATATGTGTGTCCCTGCCATGGCCTCAGTTTAAGGAACTTCTAGCAACCTTTGGAGGAACCCTAAAGTTCCATGGTAGTCTGAATGAGAATGGCTTCTCTACACCTATGGATGATATAATTTTATTTGTGTAGGGGTGATGACCTTATGGATTCATTTCTTCCTCTTGCCTTTCAGGTTCCTGAAGAGGACCCTGAGTATGCAGAGCCACCAAACCACTACATAACTCATTTACAGGAACAAATGAAGGAAGTAGATAAAAATGTAGCCTAAATCAAAGCCTGGATTACCAATTTCTGCCAACTAAGTTTATGGCCACCAATGTGTTTTTGCGGTTGTTGTTTTGTTTGTTATTTTTGTACTGTACCAAAATGTCAATTGTAATGCTTTGAAAATGAAATGGATGCATTCATTGATCAAATGAGATTAAATGGAATGTAAATATTGTTCACCATTAAAAAGATTTTTTATTGTGTTGTATTTTACAGTGACATTTAGGCTGATATTAATGCTGAATGATACAATGCCTGATTGATTAATTTCCTGGGCGGTTTATTTCTGTCTGGTTTTATATGTCTAAAAGCGGTACATTGTTTTTCGTGACAATTTTTTTTACAGTATAATAATAGTATGAGTATAAAAAAGTTGGAAATACAGAATCATGTGAAAATAATAAATTAAATCAAAAAATATATTAATTTTTTTTTTTATTTTTAAAATTTAAAAAAATAAATAAATTATATACTCATACTATTATACTATACAGTAAAATAAATGTTCATGCGAGTCAATGTACAGCTTTTACATATAAAAATCCACTGCATTGCATTCAATACAGTTATTTTGTATTGAATGAATTATGAATGGATTTTGAATTTCCCTCCCCGCCGGCAACATGACTCGGGGTTACCGCTTTCAGCATCTTTTTTCTACCCCGAGTCACATTCAGGGTTACCGCCCAGGAGGTTCAAGTTCTTAAAGTACGTTTGCTGGATCACCCAGGCTTTCCAATGACAGTCTATCTTTTCCAGTCTTTGAGACTTTTAATAAATCAGGCCCATTGTCCCTGACATGATCTATGGCATTGATCTATGGCATTGTCTTCATGCTATTTATTGAAAAGTGGATCCTGGTCTAATCAGTCCCATACTGTCCCGTCTTCCTTCTTGTTTCCAGCACGGGTTGGACACTGGGTGTCACTATTTTCTTTCGTTTTAATCCTTCTTCTTGTGACATCCCCCAATCTCGCACTCTCCCAAGCATGTGCAAAAGGTCTTTCATGAAACTAAAAAAATGTGTCAATCAGCACTTTTTATTAGTAGCCCACAGCCTTCTGGGATAGGTGTCATATATATCCCAGAAGTTTGCAGGTTTCCCTTTTAGTTTTCAGCAGAGAAAGGAGAAGTGGTGTCCCATTTTATTTAATAAAAAATATGTACAAAATATAAACATATATAATGTTTAAAAAAAACAATCTTTTTTTCATTATATAAAGGGGGTATCTACCCTTTTTTATAATGTTAAAAATCGAATGATAGGTACACTAAAATATAGTAATAGCATTCTTACAGTACAGTCGTCCAATCATGTTCAAGCATACCATGGAAATATTGGTTGTCTCCTACTAAATAATACTTAGACTGCCCACCCTTATATACAAATTATAGGAATCAAAATAAAAGAAAAAGAGACAGTAGGGTTTTTGGGGGCAAAAGAAACAAATATATTGTATGATTGCCATACAAATATAAGATGAATAAAATCAGTGTTTAAATTGTTCCAAATCCACTCCTAAAGGTGGGAATTAGCGAAACATTTCAGTTCTCTTTAAGTTCTCTTAGAAGTGAGAGTATGCTGGCAGGCTTCAAAGGAGTATCATTTGCCCCGACGCATTTCACTTTTTTCAAAAATGTGCAAGCAAAAAACATTCATTTTACATATTCATCTATGTGATAGGGTAGCCTTTGCAAAGGGAAACTTCCCCAAGTTCGCTAAGCTAAGTGAAATCCCTTGCGAAGTGATAAATATTTATGCTAAGTGGACAGCCCAAACTCATTAGGTAAATCAACAACAATGTATTCCGTACTGTACTGACTCTGCTAGAAGCATATATATCACAGCCAAGGTTGGATTAGGGACCTGGGGCCATCACAGAATGTGACACGGAGGGCCTTCCAGGAGATTCTTCTGGCCAGTCTGATCCAGGTCACAGCATTTCATACTGGAGTGATAGCGGATGACATTATGACATTGCATATCTTCAGCATGTTTATCCAAAATTATATACAAAGCTGTTTTTGTGTCTGTTAAGTTGTCTTTTGGTTCCCCCTTGTTCTGTTTTTAGATCTCAAAAATAATTGTGTAATTTTGGTCTGGTAAGCTATGAATAATGTTTTGATATATAAAAATACAAATAAAATGTTGTCCTTAAAATTATATCATCACTTTGTATTTCTAAGGCTATGCTCAGACTGGCGGTGAGGTTGCGGTGTTTTTACCACTTCTTAATGACAGTGGACTGAATCAGGGGATGCTCAAACACCAGCAGTCCCATTGAGAATGAATGGGGGCAGCAGGGAACTGTCCAGTACCGCTCACCTCAGCCTGCTGTCAAACCTGCAGATGTTGGTTGACCAAGCCATAGCAATCGCCTGATCCCACTACAGGTCTGAACCTGTTCTAAGTCATTAAAAAGTGTTTTTTAAAAGGTAATAGTGTTACTGTGACCATTTATTGTAAAAATATTATTAACAGAGGAGCCTCTCCCGGACTGCCCCTACTAACCTGCACTGTCCTTGCCATTTGGTTCCACTGTCCATAAACTTACTTACTGTCTCAAGAGGCTTAGAAAATGCAGAAAATAGCTATTAGGCATTCATATAATTGACGTATTCATGCCAAATATGTCAACCTCTGATAAAAATCTACATAACTCCTAGTGTTCCGCTATATAAAGTTAGGTCCATAAGTATGTGGACAGAGACAATTTTTTTTCTAATTTTGGTCCTGTACATTTCCACAATTGATTTTTATTGAAACAACTCAGATGCAGTTGAACTGGAGACTTTCAGCTTTAATTCAGTGGGTTGAACAAAAAGATTGCATACAAATGTGAGGAACTAAAGCCTTTATTTACATAATCACTTCATTTCAGGGGCTCAAAAATAATTGGACAATTGACTCAAAGGCTATTTCATGGGCTGGTGTGGGCAATTCCTTTGTTATGTCATTATCAACTAAGCAGATAAAAGGCCTGGAGTAGACTTAAGGGGGTGGGGGTGCTTGTATGTGGACGATTTTGCTGTGAACACACAACACGCAACCAAAGGAGGTCTCCATGCAGGTGAAACAAGCCATCCTTAAGCTGCAAAAACAGGAAAAACCCATCCGGGAAATTGCTACAATATTAGGAGTGGCAAACAGTGGTGGATTATGGCAGAATAATTTCCATGGTGAAGAGAATCCCCTTCACAACAGCCAGCCAAAGTGAACAACACTCTCCAGGAAGTAGGCGTATCGATATCCAAGTCTACCATAAAGAGAAGACTGCATGAAAGTAAATACAGAGGGTGCACTGCAAGGTGCAAGACACTCATAAGCCTCAAGAATAGAAAGGCTAGATTGGAGTTTGCTAAAAACATCTAAAAAAGTCAGCAGAGTTCTGGAAAAACATTCTTTGGACAGATGAAACCAAGATCAACCTTTACCAGAATGATGTCAAGAAAAAAGTATGGAAAAGGCATGGAATAGCTCATGATCCAAAGCATAGCACATCATCTGTAAAACATGGCGGAGGCAGTGTGATGGCTTGGGCGTGCATGGCTGCCATGGCACTGGGACACTAGTGTTTATCCATGATGTGACACAGGACAGAAGCAGCCGAATGAATTCTGAGGTGTTCAGAGACATACTGTCTGCTCAAATCCAGCTAAATGCCGTCACATTGATTGGGAGGCGTTTCATATTACAGATGGACAATGACCCAAAACATACAGCCAAAGCAACCCAGGATTTTACTAAAGCAAAGAAGTGGAATATTCTTGAATGGCCAAGTCAGTCACCTGATCTGAACCCAATTTAGCATGCGTTTCACTTGTTGAAGACTAAACTTCAGACAGAAATGCCCACAAACAAACATCAACTGAAGGCCGCTGCAGTAAAGGCCTGGCAGAGCATTACAAAGGAGGAAACCCGGCATCTGGTGATGTCCATGAGTTCAAGACTACAGGCTGTCATTGCCAGCAAAGGGTTTTCAACCAAGTAGTAGAAATGAACATTTTATTTTCAGCTTTTTAGTTTGTCCAATAACTTTTGAGCCCCTGAAATGAAGTGATTGTGTAAATAAAGTCTTTGGTTCCTCACATTTGTATGCAATCTTTTTGTTCAACTCACTGAATTAAAGCTGAAAGTCTGCAGTTCAACTGCATTTGAGTTGTTTCATTTAAAATTAATTGTGGTAATGTACAGAACTAAATGGGAAAAAAGTTGTCTCTATTCAAATATTTATGGACCTAACTGTAAATCCATTTTATTCAGGATGACCTAATACCCACCAATGTTTACTCAATGACATCCTGGGGATTCTCTGCACTATTATGGCAGCCAGGTAAATCTTATATAAGTGGTGCATTGCATAAATATAAGTAGCCTTTGGGTTGTTGTGATTGTGATTGCATTGTTAGATGGGTCAGTTGATCACAATTTCATTTTTTGTTTTGGTTTCTATGTATGGGTTTTAATCATAGTAAAGATTTTTTTTTAGGTTGTGTGTGTAATCGTTTACTCTTTTCCTTAGCTGGGGCTTCCAAAATTCCTCATAAGCCACCCCAAATAAATTAATTATGGGGGACTAGATGTGGGGAAGAGACTTTTGTCCATTAACACTAGGACAAGGATGCTTTGTAAGAAGAGGAGGCTTCAACTATAACTCTTGCACAGAAGCACCCACAATGTTAACCGGCTGCCCTGCTATGATAAGAAAGGAAAGTGAGATGTACATCTGATACCTTTTATTTCTGGTGATAGAACTTTGGGGTTTTCCGAGACTTTATTTATTAAATGGAATTGATTTCTTTGCAGGTCTTTCAAAATGCCTTTTCAGACTCCATCCACAACCTTTATTTTAAGTGCTATTGCCATGCTGACACTACACACATTTATAGTAAAGAGAAGCCCAGAACCTCAATATCTGAGGCAGATTCCATCTACTTACTCATTAATGAGGTTCTAATTGCGGACACATAACCTGGAGCACCTCATTCTAATGTAATGGGTTTTAAGTGATGGGTATACTTACCATTTCCATATCACAAATCTGCATTTGTATTTGTGTAGATTATGAGAAGGAATGTCAATATGTCATTATTTCCAAGTATATCACCTTCAACTGTACTATATGAAGCACTATATGAAGATAAGAATCAATTGTGACAGATCTGCTGGGAGTTAAATGATAGTAATATTGTCCTTTCATCAAACAGATCTGCCATGACAATATGCTGACAAAAAATTGCTAACAATACATAGCCAGCAAACAGGCCTGGTATTATAATACATGGGTAATCCTGGTAATCCTGAAATTGCATGAATAAAAAGGGCAATTCTGATAATATAATGGCAACAAAGGACCATTTGCCACATTTTCAATGCAATAGGGTCTGGGCCTGAGCAACAGCTATGCTGGGCAGGGGTTTGAAGCTTAATAAACATTTAAACTGCTAACCCCATTGTGGTAAACTACAAGTGCCAGTAAAAATACAACTAATATTGTATAACCATCGGTCCCACTAATGCATATTCTGTCTCTAGAAATAAAGATATGCTGAGACACTGCTAAGACTGCAGTGCAGAGTACATTCTATCGAGTTAAATGACAAAGTTCTGGTTGGGTTGGAGAACCTAAAGTTATAATTCTACATATCATTGGGAGGAAGATTTTCCTGGGCACTGCACATAATTTACAGGCAGTGACTATAGGAATGTGTGTAGAGCTGACCTCTGTCTTCATTTACTTGGATTCCTTGCACTGCCTGCTGTCTGAGATCTACAAGTTGAAGTGGGGGAGAAGTAATATAATTAGCACAACGGTCTTGCTGCAAATGCGGTCATTACTGAGCTTTTAGTCTGCTAATGGAAAGCTGCTGAATAAAGCTAAAGAACTAAAAATCTGGAAAGCAGGTCACTTATCCAAAATATCTGGGGGAGATCCCACAAATTCTCATCAATGAAAATATAATGGCATTGGTCATAAGTGCACAGAGTAGTCCAGTGGACCCACGAGAAAATTTTGGTGGTCCACAGAAAAATCTGGAGATTATTTGCAATTTTTATGTTTTATTTATAATAAAACAAAAATATTATTCTATTAAATTTATATTCCGTATGACAATTTTCGCCTTTGTAATGAACTACATTTACAAACTGTACTAGAGATGGAAAAACAAGGGAGGCGCAGCGTGACGTCAGTGTAGTATTAAGTTGTATGAGGCAACCATTGCCGAGCCGTACACTTTAGTATTGTTTCCACCATTACAACAGTCACCCAGCTCCGCCAATACTGATTCTCATCTGATTGTTTTATTTTATTCATTTATTTCTCAGATGCTCTTTTAGGTAAGTATGACCATAACTGTGTATTTTCTTTACTGTTATATTTAATGGGATCAAATAGTTTGACTTTGATAACTATCATTTCTTGTTTGGTCTTAGATTGGAATGAAATAAACCCATAACGAGTGAGAAAAAGCAAACAAATAATTTACATTTCTTTAGTGTTACCAAAGGTAATGCAACTAATAATAATAGTAACAATAGTAATACTTCACTTAACCGTGACCTGATCAGTGAATCAGAGCCTCCATAGTCCTTGTTAGGTACCATTAGGAAGATCATTATTTTACAAATACATTTTAAAAAAATTCATATTAATGTTCCCGGAGATTCAAAATTATGAATTTAGTGGTTTGTGAGGCCAGAAAGGTTGGCGACCGCAGCTCTAGTCCACCCCAAGCAATATTCTAGGCTGCCTTGTTGGTGTTCTGGCCCTGCTTCTGGGTGTTCACAGTGATGTAATAAAAAAAGCTGCAACATTTGAATCTTTAAGGGGTGGCATGAAGGATTAGAGACTGGATTCATCCAAGGGGTAGGATACTGCCCGTGCTTCCCTTGTGTCCATACAATATGCACACCCAGGGTATATATTTCTATAATCATCAGGCAACTTAGATATATATAAGACAAACATAACTGCATCAGTAGCAGATCTTACAGAACGGTGTTGCAGGCTACACAACTAAAATTGTGGTTCTACAAAAGGTTACTGATTACAGTCAAACATATGTACTACCTCCTGTGGTTTGCTCAATTTCCATAGAAACAATAATATGGGTCACAGCCATGAATACACTTTGTGCTCATTACTTGAACAGTTTTATGTGTGATACTGTTTAGATGAATCTTCACCCAAGGGAATAATAGGGTGGAAATTATGGACCAAAATCATGAGTTCAATTTTTACTCATTACCGAAGCTATGTTTTATGTGTGATACGCTTTACACGAATCATCATCCAAGGGGAATAACAAAGAGTAACATATATTGAATTCAGCTGAAAAGTACCCCAAGGTTTCTTTCAGAAGATGTTTTATTTTCTACTATCTAAATAACAGTGTATATATATCAATATATTTTGTATAGGAGATTAGATGCTATGGAATGATTTTCTTTTGATTGGCTGATACACATAATGGCATTCCAACCAAGATTGGATTTGGATGAAGAAGAGTTTCTCTGGTAGACACCTCCATAGGTTAACAAAGATTGTTTTAAAGTTCTAGATAGTCAACAATAAATTGTATATACTTCCTAAGAAATTCAATCAGTAAAGTAAAATGTCATAGAAAATATGATATATTGATTTATAATAGCTTTGTAAGACTGACAGCATTCTATGGCCTTCAGCTGCCAGTTCCTGCTCCAGACATGGGAAGGATTAACTCTATTAATTTGAACCTAAAGCGCATGGAAAGAAGACTCTGTATGTTATTTACTTATACATTGTGTTTTAAAATAGAGATAGGTTCAGAGTAGGTCAGTGGACATGTGGTCACCAAATGTAATGCCTACTAGAATGAATAGCTTTTCTGGCAAAGTGGCAATTTTTTGTTAAGGTACCGTGGCCAGAGGTCCAACAGAGGGCACAAACAACCTAATCATAGTCAATCATATTGAGGGCATATGACTGGTGCCCACCTTGGTTATTTTTCCAACCCTCTTGTGGATAGGTCACAACTTTTTTTTAATCAAAACCTTTTTTTTGAACAATTTTAAGTCAACTTTTAATCACATTTCATTAAAGAGCTCTTTTATCAATTCACAAAGAAATGGTGGCTAACTTTCCAAGCTGAAGTAAGGCCCCTAAACCAAATATTATATCTCTTTCTAGGATACCTAAAATGTGAATTTACCCATTAAGCTTCAGTGCCAAGAAGGCACAGAGAAAAGGATCCACCTTTAAAATTAGAATAACATGCAAGCAAATCCGTAAAAGTAACAGATGTGCTCTAATATCCCTACCCCACCAAGGAGCAAATATTTAATTTCCCTGTTTGTATCAGACACTATGAAAGGAGAAGGAAAATACCCAGTACTTTCAGTTAGAAAGGTGCATGTAACATATTCCATATGACACGGTGGTGTATGATGATTCAGTGCCGGCATATGGGGCAAGTAGAGTCCTTAGCCCTGTAAACCTGGCTGGTGTAGCTCAGATCCTACACACGGCTGTCTTGATGAAAGCCCTATGGCAAATGGGTAGGGGGGAAAGAAAGGAGCTTGTGATCAGCTGGAAAAGGGGGAATTTAGGTAAACTTGTTGCTTTGTATCTATCTGACAAGCACTGCTCTCCCAAACATTGGTCAAGTATGTTCTCTTGGATGGTTTGAAAGTTCCAGTTTAAATGCCAATTTTGCCTCTACTGTCTGGAAAAGGAGACTAGAGTGAACATATATTCCTACAATATACTTTTATTTTTTTTAAAAAAATCCAAACTTTTTTTAAAAGACCACAGATATTTACATAAGTGTTTCTTATTGGTATTCATATTATTATTACACAGTATTTATATAGAGCCGACATATTACATGGCACTTTACAAAGTCCATAGTCATGTCACTAACTGTCCCTCAAAGGAGCTCACAATCTAATGTCCCTACCATAGTTATATGTCATTAACACAGTCTAAGGTCAATTTGGGAAAAGCCATTAATCCTAACTGCATGTTTTTGGAATGTGGGAGCAAACTGGAATACTGCAGGAGAAACCCGGAGGAAACCCATGCAAACACGAGTAGAACTTGCAAACTCCATTTAGACTTTCTACTTAAATCTGAGCTTTACCATTTACTACCCAGTGAAAAATGTTCTCCACTGGTGGTATGTGTACTTTGCTTTGGGAACCAATACTGTAGCAAATAGGAGGACTAATAATATTGCAAACATAAATATTAAATACTAAAAACTCTATATATTCTCCAGGAAGTGAACATGACATCAAGAATTCTACCTATGGCCAAGCAAAAAAGGCATATAGGAATGCCACTGATCCTGTATTACACATGCTACACTAAGAATACCATACAGACAATACCCTGTATGCCACTATTTAAACATTATTGGTGTCTGCAACACAACTTTGTTTTTTCAGCCATGTGACTGGAATATCCTTCATATTGTATTTAAAACCCATCTCCAGGCAAAATCTATTTCCTGTGCACCCCTTGTTTCCATTCAACTCCAACCAGTCCTGTAAAGTTTATTAAGTTAGACACTCTACTACTGATTGTAAATAACTGAACTATTATGGGTGTTTCTTCGGCAATCTCAGCAATTCAGCCAAGATATCCATGTTTTCAATGCAAAAAAAGAAAAACATATTTCAGCGTGCTTCTAAAAGCTATATCGATTTTTAAAGCAGTTAATCAGACTTTCAACAGCATGCTTTGGCGGGGGAAAAAAAAAATCACTCTTATTGAAAACACATGGACCTGGAAGGTTCTCCACCAGAGAATGTGTGCTGAAAGTCAGATTCCAAGATTTATAAATGGGCCCATCATTTTTAACAATCTATACATTTTAGGACAAGTAGACATATACAAGTCTCAGGACCACTTGAAAATTGCAAATTATATGGTTTAATTGTGGAAATGAATTACAAGGAGAGTATAGATAAGTAAGTAAAGTATCCATGAAGAATACAGAAGTATTTGGCCAATTGGAGGCTAAAGAGGTAGTGTGAGAAAAATGAAAGATCAAGCACCAAAGGATTAAGATTGACAAATTGGATGGGAGTGGTCCCAGCTATTGACTAAGGTTTCTGCAAGGAAAGGGACTCAAGCTGTCCATTTATAAGCAGGAATTGGGCTTGACCTTTCTTTTTATAATCCCTTATGGTAAGGGGCAAGAAGCAAAAAAAAGGGTTGACAAATTCACATGTAAAGGACGTCCTCCATACTGAGCAGTAAGAGGATGAGTGGAGGGAGCCAGGCCTTTAATCCTGAGCTTAATAAGCAGGCAGGTGGGCTTAGATCATGCTCCAGCTATTGAAAGGCCTACCACAGAGCTACTTAAACTGAGAAGACCTACTCAGATCACTTGCTCTTTGGTTAAAAAACAAGAGCCTAATGGTCTGAGAACAAGCAAAGTGGGCATGTGTGTACGGGTGTGTGCACGCACATGAGCGTGTGTGAGTGTGAAAACCCCTAAATGAACTTCTGTACAACCTAATCAGATTAAAGAAGCCAATCACAAAATGGGGTAAGTTGGGAGAAGTTCATCAAAGGGCTGTATAGCTCGGCAGGGGTTGGGACATGCTATGGTAGACAAATTGGACCTCTAAGGAGAGAGAGGGAATGCCACATCCCCCACCTCTCAGTAACTAGTAATTATACCAATTTACTAGCCAAACTGCTTGCTTGAGTGGACAGTTTGACTAGTTCAGATCAGCAAAGCCCTATCCTCTTTTTTATGACTGTGGGAAGGAAATAGTTCCTTCCTTCGTATCGATAAAGCATAATTAACTTCTATATAGCGCTCTGCTATGAGGACACAGTAGGGGTTGCCTAATATCATAGGATTACGTTGCTTTTCTCTATAGAACCTTTAAACCTCTTTGATCCAGACATGACCAGATAAAGTTCTATTCTTTACATTGACCCTTCCTAACAACCTAAATGTAATGCCTTTATCCCATTATATAAGGATGAAGCAGGCAAAGGTTAATGATGTCACCACCACTTAGTAGACTTTTATTGAAGACCTATGCTCATAACCGATCACCCTTAACCACAGGCAATGGTCACTAAAAGCAGAAATGTTTTTTTAGATTAGGTTGAGCCTAGTGCTATTAGTAGCCATTAGGGGGATTGTACATGAAGAATACTGAGAAGAAAATTTCCTTTCCATAAGACCATGTCAGGATCCTCATTAAATATGTTATCCTGCTCAACAAAAGTAACAGCTGCCAAACAATTGGTTGAAGTAAGCAAAAAAAAAAAATGTTTTTCCACACTTTTCAAACTTATGTTTTCATTTTGTAAGCAATTGGTCCACATTTATCAAGCATGTTTTAGAAAAGTTGATCACCTCTTAATGTACAATATATCAAATCTTTAGAATCAATATAACAAATGGTTCACAAATGGTTTTCACCAATGGTTCACCATATTTTTATCCAAAATGTAGACATTTTTCAATTGAAATGTAAAAATCATCAATACAAATTTGAATAGCTCTTTTGAATTGAATGCAAAGTAAAAAAAAATAAATTTTGGAGAAATGTTGGGTACATTTTGATTGAAAAAAATGTATAAATAGATGTCAAACTCGTTGTTAAGGTTAATATAATGGGTCGGTGACAACTATTTCAACAGAGAAGGACATTTCAGAAGATCTGTGTAGAACGGCCATAATACATGACTCCATATATCATTTTTGAAAATGTTAACCCCGCCGTGAAAGGTAATTAAAATAATCCTGACAACATTCAATTGTTAGGCATATTTGTGAAAAATATTAGACAATTTTATTTAGTGATCCCAGATTAAAAAAATTATAGGTAATTATCCTCAAATTACCCATCGGGACCCATCCATCACCAATTCATCAAATTACTCATTGCACCAGCTTTAAAGAATGAGCTTGTAAAAAGTAATATTTGCATGAGTCAAGATAATGCACTATGAGCAAAAAATAAAGGAACCTTCCCATGTAAGTGTAAAGAGTGCCAATAGAAACCTCCAGCAAACATTTAAAGTTACATAGGACTATTTGTAAACTGTGATACTCAAGGTGTAACATATATATAGCATTCCTCACTTGTGAGAGCTTTTATGAGGACATATTAGGGATGCCATTGCATTCTTATGGTAAAGGTGAGATGCCAACTTCTTTCCTGACTCATTGGCCATGAAAAATTAAGTGGTGAAGTGTTAAAAACTGAGATGTCCCATGCACATACCTGTTCCTTGTCACGGCAAGTAGAGAAAGCTGATGGAATGAAGTCCAAATATATTTTTCAGACCAATATGTTACAGAGGGACCTCAAAAACCCTCATTAAAGCTTTAAACAAGCAAAAATAGAGCTGCAACACCAGCCACTAAAGCAACATTTCTCAACCTTAACCAGAATAACTCTTTAAATGATTTGAAGGTGTCAAAGACGCCCTGCTAAAACCATCTCATTGTATGTCAGTGGGAAAAAATGCCGCTTACATTATCAGTCAGCTGGACAAATGTTCCCCTTACAGTGGTGGTCTGAATGCCAACCCGAAAGGCAGAATATTATTATGCAGTGGTTATAAAGTGCTGACATATTATGCAGCACTGTACAAAGTCCATAGTCCTGTCACTAGCTATCCCTCAAAGGGGCTCACAATCTATTGTCCCTACCATAGTCATATGTCATTACCACAGTCTAAGTTCAAATTTTTAGTAGGAGTGGGCCAATTTACCTTAACCTTTTTTTGGAATGTGGGTGTAAACCCACACAAACAAGGGGAGAACCTGCAAACTTCATGCAGATGGTGTTCTGGCCAAGATTTGAACCTTTGACCTAACATTGCAAAAGCCAGAATGCTACCCACGGAACCATCGTGCTGCCCACAGATAACATGATTTCTTGTTTCATGCTGCTGAAATTAAAATATGACTTTGGCTCATGATCTATTTAGGTACCAGCAAAAGGGAGATTAATTATCCACAGTTTATGGAACCACTAGCAACTTCTGGCAGAATCCTACGGTTCTACAGTACCCTGTTTGAGAATGACTGCACTAAAACGATTCTAGCACATATGGTTTGTTGTAGTACTACATTTTTCAAGAGGCCATAGAACCCTAAAAAATCAGATTTTTTTTTAACAATTAACAATTTTAACAATTTAACAATAAGCTCCTTTTTGGTCCTATTTATAAAAGTGAAAACCGCAGCTAAAAAGTGGCAGTCTCTGCCTGAATCTTTTTCCATGGCACCCAGCAAGTCCAGGTCCTGTGACAAAAGATTGACATAGATATTCTTCACTTAACTTCACCTAACGTCATCTACTCCGGTATTGCTAAACGTTCACAATCTAATACCCCTGAAGAAGCCAGTAGATGAAACGTGTCAGGTCAAAGAGACGTCTAGCGCTTTTTCTCATATGATGACGTTATAGGGAACCAAATGTATAATCAATGGTTATATACCACAAATGTTTACATGGGGCTTGACCAATTTCTGTGAATATTTACCTATTTTGTATTGGTTTACCTGTAATCTTAACCTGTGAATAATGAATACATTTTGAATTGCCAGAAGAAAAACCCATCTATTTTTCTCTTCTTTTTTACATGCTATTTGCTCAAAAGTGGTAATTACACCATTCAAGCCAATGGAGCGTCTGATCAAAAATTTGAGGTGATTACAGTACGGTAATCGATCATCTCTTTAAAAAAAAGAACTATTTGCCTTTTAATATATATGACACATGGGTCTCTCTTAGACTGGAGAAGATAGACTATTATGGTCGGCCCTGGCTAATCCAGCAAACCTGGAATGGATCTGGTCCAAGATTAAAACATTTTCCACTCAATAGCAAATGATTGTTAGGAAACCCTTTTCTGGTTCCTGGATCGCCCACATTCTTCAATGATAGTCCTTCTTCTCCAGTCTTAGAGAGCTTTAATATATCAAGCCCAATAAGTGGTCACTCTTTCTGCATAAGAATAACATTTAATATCCTGCCAGGAAATGAAGCAGGGTTTATCTTACTTGTTGCACCTTTTAACGCACACTATGTAGAGTTTACAGTGTGAAGTAAAATCAGAGTAAGCAGTTTTATTCAAGGAGAAAAACCTAATGCAAAAACAGAAGGGAAGGCTGGAGTTCAGTTTAGGATTTATTTTCAATCTGCAGGAACAATAGTTTTTTTTTCAGGATCAACACAAATTTTTCTGTTCTTCCAGATGATGTATCAGTTTTACAGACAAAATACTCATCTATACACTGGTTCTCTGCAATATATTACATTTTTGTTTTTAGTTTTACATTCACTACTATCTATTCTATGTACCTACATTATTATACTTATCATACTGTTATTATACTCTCAGTGCCATCTATTTTTTACAATAAAACCATCGACTAATTACACATGGGCATATTCACAATATATGAATGCCTTTCTTTAAGTTTACTCTCTATTTGTATGAATAACTGGAGACAGACCTAAACCAAGACAAACACACCACCTCCGCAGTGCTCCGTCTATAATATGAAATACATTTTCATTATTTCTCATTTTGCTGGTTAGAAGGTGCCAATCCTGCCAGATGGGTCATTGGAGGTCATGGTGGCGTGGAGAAAATGCCAGTGATGAGCGGGATGGGAAAATGTGGCAGACAACCTTTTATTTTAGCAGAACAAAGAGATAGTAGGATAAAAGGGGAATACAGCGCTGCCATTGATTGAGACAAGAACTTTTCTGAGTTGAGTGACGGCCACAGAAAGGCTATTCCCAGCACGATTTAAAACCATCTCATTCGTCCCAGGACTTTTTCTAACTCATACAAAAATTAATCCATGAAATAAGCCAGATGCAGTAATTGAGATCAAGTTAATAGTTTGCGATAACAAATGTCACCAGCTTATTCCTGCTGCAAAATATAATTTAGGCGACAACTTTTACTGCACAATCTACAACTTCTAAGTATGCTTTAACTGATTTTGTATAACCTAAATTGCTGCTGCTACAGCTGTGTATAAAAGGGATTACAATAACACTGGGACAACACACTTTTTTAGTAATTGAGATAAAACATTATTTAATTCCTTTTGGTAAAATTTTATTGTGGCTTTTATATATATGCATACTTTAAAATATTTATATGTAAATCTATATGTTGATTCTCCTTTAGTGAACATTACCTTAAATAACTGAGATTCCGTATGTTGTTTTCAATCAAAGTGAAAGGCTAAAAGGCAGGAGCAAAAATGTAATATAATTTAATATTATCTATAATATAATGTATAATATTATATAATACTAACCCCTGTATATTACAGCTTTCTCAACCTTTTAAATATGGGGGAAATCTTGTAATAACTTTCAGGTCTCAAGAAACCCCTACTATAATTTCTATATTTCCACAGCTCACAGTTCATTAGCCTGACCATTGGGAAGAACACCACCAAAAAGGTCACTTTAACTTACCTAAGGGGTACAGGCTGCTCATTGCCCCTGAACCCTTGAGCAACCTCTGGAGGAACCTTTGGGTTCCAAAGATGCCTGGTTGAGAAACACTGTATGATGTAATCTAACAAACTATAATACAGGTAGTCTCCGGGTTACATACAAGATAGGGACTGCAGGTTTGTTCTTAAGTTGAATGTAAGTCGGAACGGGTACATTATTTTAATAAATGCAATTAGGACAGATGTTTGTCTCAACATATTATTAATCAGCGTTGTGTCAGTTAGTGTATAAAATCCTCACATATAGGAGGCGTCCATATGTCAGATGTCCTTAACTCGGGGACTACCTGTATAATAGTAACTACTGTGCCTTACCACTGTGCCATTGCTGTAAATACAGAAGGGGAGGGGATTCCCCCTTTTTTTTTTTAAGATATTTTTATTTTATATAAATAATTTAATGATAAAAAATGTTGGGGATAGGTCAGCTAATAGAAAGTCTAAACTGCATATTTATTAAGCTAAAAGTCTATCCCTGAACATATTTACAACTTATGTTATATATTTAAGACATATATATATATATAT
Source organism: Pyxicephalus adspersus (assembly GCF_032062135.1). Lineage (NCBI taxonomy): Eukaryota > Metazoa > Chordata > Amphibia > Anura > Pyxicephalidae > Pyxicephalus > Pyxicephalus adspersus. The sequence continues at coordinate 147,212,122 of NC_092859.1, forward strand.
ATATATATATATATATATATATATATATGATTACTTTAAAATTGATACAATTTTTGTATTTTGGCACATAACTGGCATTTAAGTCACACTATGACTAGGTCACAACCACAAGTAAATAAGTTTGCCAACATACAAGTTTTACAAATGGTACACATTATGATTTTATATTCAAACCCCTGGGAATGGTTATGATGAAGTTTACTGCACAGCAGAGGAGATGATTTACATCTCTATGGGCGCCTCTGTAGGTGCTTCCAAAAGAAGATGATTCTTCTGGCTCTACTACAGGAACCGTATCTTCTGTTGGGGTTTTATTCTGGCTTTTTTTGGTCCTTGTGAGGAACATTGTTATCAGAAGTAGCTGCTGTTCTTTCTTCAGGGTGTCTAGGAGATTTTTATACGGCTGGAGCAGCGTATCGAAGCCTTTGTTAAATTTTCATGCTCGAATCATGTGAGGATCCCATGACTCAACCATCGTTTGCACCAATCCTCTAGATCTCCGACAAACATTCCAATGTCAGGCCCTGTTCTTCCTCTGCATCTGTTTCCTCCAATTTTGCCTCCACATCCTCTTCACTGTCAGACTTTGTCAACTCCTCCAGATCGGCATTCGTCAGAGGTTCAGAGTGGGCATCGATGAGGGTATACACTTCTTCCTCAGTAATGTCGTCAAAACCTTCGCCACCAAGTAATTAGGCTTCAACGACAGCCGCATGCTGAGTTTCGTCAGGGTAGAAGCCCTTGTAATCATGCGTACAATCTGGACAAAGCTTCTTCCAGCATGCATTGAGTGTTTCTTTCTTCATCTCCTTGAGGGCATTTTGGATGACAGACAGGCACGCCAGTGGTAAATTCACGCCCGTTCTCCTGTGTCTATTGCACTCACAAGATGTTGAAGTGAAATCTTTGTGTACGAGGCCTTAAACGTACGGATCATGCCTTGGTCCATAGGTTGGATGAGGGAGGTGGTGTTGGGAAGCAGGAACTCTATTTGAACACCCTCAAAATACTTGTCCACATAGTGCCGCCAGCATTGTCCATAAGCAGCAACACCTTAAACTTCATACCCAAGCCGAGAAGGTATTTCTTTACCTACCGGACAAAGCACTGCTGGAACCAGTGCGAAACCAAGGTTTTCGTTATCCAGACCTTAGGGTAATGCATCCAGAATACCAGTAGCAAATTTTTGTTCTTGTTCTTGAGGGCCCCAGGGTTTGCTGATTTATAAATAAGTCCTGGCTTTAGCATGTGTCCAGCAGCATTGCCACACATAATGAGTGTTACCCTGTCTTTTTGTGCCTTTAAACCCCTGTGCTTTAGCTTCGTCCTTCAAGATACTTTTTAGATGGCATTTTCTTCCAAAACAAGCCAGTCTTGTCCATAATAAATACTTGTTCGGGCTTGTACCTCTTCTCCCGTCAATGGCCCTCAACGTGTCGGGGTACTTCTCTGCTGACTCCATGTCGGCATATGCTGCCTCTCTATACAACGATGCTGACCTTAGGTTGAACCATTTTTCAAAATGGTCAAACCATCCCCTACCGCCAACAAAATCTTCAGTGTCCCTTGATGTTCCTGGTTGTGGTTCTGCGCCTTCTTCTGTTAAAAACTGCTGGTACAGATTCCGTGCCTTTTCTCTGAAAATGTTGCCATCTAAAGGGATGTATTTTTTCCTGTAATCGTTGATCAATAATGCCAATGCTGATTCTATCCTAACGATGTATTTTTTCCTAACGTTAGATACATTTTTTAGCAGTTTCACAGAAACTTGATAAAACGGTACGCCTAATAGCCGCTTCGTTCTTCTGGATGTATCATACTTTCATTGATGTCGTAATGGCGGGCTACAGCTGCAAAGTTCTTCCTTTCACAAAGCATATCCAACAATTCCACCTTCTTCTCCAGCCTTTGGCCTCTTAACTTCCTTGCCAGAAGCCTTAGAAGGTGCAGGTCATTTGAGAGTCATCTTGGGGTTTGCATAAAACGCAAATAAAATACACTACACACACAAAGCTAACACGCTACACGATACAGTACACTTGACACAACAAACAAGGTCGTGAGACGCAATAAACTGACCGAACCGGGACCCAGACTCAAACGTTGAAAAAATCGGCCAATAAGAAGCAAGGAAAATTGAAGATGCCTTCTGATTGGCTACATAAATGCAAGCACTTCGTGAGCATTCTCTTAGCGTATGAGCGTTCTGTTCTAATATTATGAGGGGCCTTGGTGTTTCCTCTATAATAGGACTAAAATATAGTAAATTACAGTATCGTATCCAAGAAAAAAATATGCGAATTTGTGAAGCCGCAGATTCAGAAGTGCGAATTGTGGGGGTATTACTGTAACCTTACATGTACAGATGTATTATAGTAGCTGGATATAGGCATGTCATAGGTATTTTGCACCAGCAGAGGGTGACACAGGCTGTAAAATTGCAGTTAGCAGGAAACTTTTTAAAATTTTTTTTTATATTTCAGAATGTAACATGAAATATTGGAACATTCTGGAGTTTCTATTCTTTGGCTGTATTTGTCCAAGTACAAGGTGTTTGATTAGAAAGAATGTACCCTTTTATTCAATAGGCATTTCAAACGCTGGGACTTGAACTATTCTATTAGTATTACTATACTATTCATGTTTGATAACTATAATTAGTGTAAAAAATGAAATCACACATACATGTTTTCCTGTATAAGTCTGTCCTGCTCATTTCCACCTGCAAAGCTTCCTTATTAACCAGTAAATCTGCCCATCATTGAAAACAAATAATAGAGTTGCTGGGGTGGCGGGAAAGGGCAGAGCTGACTTTTTACAGGATAAGTCAATTGTTATATAAATTCAGCTATGTATATTTCTGGTTATACTGATCTGATGCACCCCCCCCCCATCCCCCCACTGGGCTGAACTTTTGCTACATATTAGGGCAGGTACTGGTACATTGTGGGGGACGGGGTAGCACTGCAGCTACCACACTTTATTTTTTATTTTTCCCTACCTTCTTCCCCCAGCAGGGGTGTAGTGGGGCGGGTATGGGTAGGCACGCCATGCCCTTACTTTTTTGGGCGTTTACATAAGAAAGATGAGCATGTGCACTTAATGTGTAACATTCACTATTATTGTGCCCCCTCTTCTTTTTTTACGACTACACCCCTGACCCCCAGACACAAATTTATTGGCAATCGATGGGAGAAAAGTAACATAATGTATCTGGATGGTCATTACAGGGGACTGGCAGCAGATAATGCACGTTGGTAGAATCGGTGATCTTGGCAGCCTCCCAGTGCCCTGCAACGAATAGTCCTTTTTGTGTGTGGTGTTAATCAGCTTAAGGAAAACAGTCTGGGGTGCTGCAGGAAGATAGGAATATTTTTCACTGTACTGGCTGTGCAGATAGTAAACTGGAACCCTCTTCTGGCTGACCCCTATATAATTCCTGCCTGATCCTAACTCACCCCCTCCATTCTAACTGCCTCTTTTACCTTGGCTGATCCTACCATAATAGCTAATCCTCTCTATCTTGATTCCCCATTATTCTAACTGACCCCCTCCAATATTGCTGCTTCCTTCATCCGTCCATGGATTACCTGCCTATTACTGGAATCTATTTCTCATGGATATCTGCCTGTTATTAGTAATGTATGGTTGTTGGTAATATCTGCATGTCATAAGAAAGCTCTTGGCAGCTCTTTCCCAATCCTCACCAGTCCATGGGGTCCACTTGTCTAGCTAAGTGGTTCCAGAGTGTCAGTAGTAGTATCCTATGAAGTAAGGGACACACTACAGGGAGTTATACAAAATTCAGGAACATTGGACTATAGAAACATTTAGATATATTTAGGGGCGCTGGAAGGGCTGCAGCATTTTATGGGGGCTTTAGAAAGCTGGGGCATACTATAAGAGGCACTGGTAAGCTATGGGACTCAGGGGTGACCTAGATAGCTGGAGAACTATTAGGAATGCTAGAATGCTGTATGACAGTATGGAGGGCACTGAAAAGAAGAAACCTTCACTAGACCACGATGGCTCAGTGGTTAGCACTCTTGCCCTTGCAGTGCTAGGTCCCAGGTTCAGGTTCTTGCCCAGGACACTATCTGCATGGAGTTTCCAAGTTCTCCCTGTGTCTGTGTGGGTTTCCACCGGGTACTCCGGTTTCCTCCCACATCCCAAAAACATGCAGTAAGGTTAATTGGCTTCCCTTCAAAACTGACCTTAGACTACATTAATGATATATGACTATGGTAGGGACATTAGATTGTGACAGTTAGTGACTCGACTATTGACTTTGTACAGCGCTGCATAATGTGATGGTGCTATAAAAATACTGTATAATAATAATAGACCCCTCCATACCTTCTAGCTACCGTCCTATCTCCTTTCTTCCATATGTTTCCAAACTTCTTGAGTGCCTTGTCTATAAAGGACTCACCTCAGCACCAACTCTCTCCTTGACCCTCTCCAGTCTGGCTTCTGAGCTGCCTATTCCACCGTAACAGTCCTTACTAAAGTGGCCAATGACCTCATCAGAGCTAAGTCTCAAGGCAACTTTTCTTTCCTTTGCTTTTGATACTGTTTATCATCCCTTTATTCCAAATCATGCGCTCCATTGGTATCAGTGACACTGCTCTCTCTTGGTTTGCTTCCTATCTGTCTGACCGCTCCTTTCAAGGGAGCTGTCCACAAAGGTTCAGGCTAGTTTGTGACACTTTATCACTAAAAGAACCTTTTGCAGTTTTTCCTATTTTTTATGTTGGATTGTGATGTTTATAACAGGTTCCCCTTATTTTGTGAAATTCATCATTTACTCCAGACATATTATCACAAACCTGCTAACTAACAGCAGGGCTATTGGGGGTGTATTTCCTGGAGTCTGCACATTCTCTCTCTCTCATTTTTCCTACATTACCAGCTGCCTTTAAGTTATCAAGGCAGGTTCATTCTGATTGGTGACTATGGGACCCCTTTTGGCACAGACATTTTTAGCAGGAAGCCGGGGGACATGTCTTACGATCACCAGATTACTGACAATAGAATCGGGATTGGATTGGTGGAACACAGTGAGACGAAGGACAGAAGTACTCAGTAGGTAGGCTATGCTCTCTGTATGCATGTCAAGGTTTAATTTTAATTGGGTGAGACTTTAACAAAAATACAAAGCAAGGAAAGATACCTCAAAGATATACATAAAATATTTCGGTTAGGTCGGGTAACTCTGGTATTTTTGAGAATTAGAAATACTGTAAAGTTTGTTCGGCCATGAATCTTGTTCTTCTAGTCACCGGTCTTTTTAGATCTAGGCCCAAAGTTTGGTTAGCAGCACTAAGTATAGCATATAATTTTCCTTTATAATACCACTTTCCAGGATTCTAAACTTGTCATGTAGATCTTTGCCAGAAGGCCATATGCCAAAGCTGCTATCCATCTCCAAAAATCATTTATTATATCATTTTTTATATCCAGATGCTCCTTTTAATCCTGAACCTGGAACCAAAATGGTTTTAAAACCACCAGCACTGAGGGTCCTAATAAATGCCACACATCCCACAAAAAACATTCAAAAGGCAATCAAACTGTGAATTAAAAAATAATTGTTAAGAGTCCTTATGCTGAAATAGTCAATGCCATGATTCCATGTGTTTGCAATTACAAGAATAGACCATTTTAGGGTTTACTGTCAATTGCCCATTGTCAGAGTCTAAAGGCATATGAAACTGCATTGATTTTTATTGTTTTATATAAAAGGAAAGTGAAAAATAGGAGAAAGGAAAAGATCCTTAATATTCCCTAGAAGCCTGAAATTATCATGCACAGCACTTGCTAAGCAATCTTCAATCTCATTGCCTAGTATTCTCAATTTTCAGCTAAATCAGCCTCAGACCAAAAATTAGGACATTCCTAAGAGGGGAAAATCTTTAAGTGGGTTGTTTGGATGTATTAGAATCATTACCTAACCTGTTTGCACAAATGTTACCACATTGCATTTAAATCAGCTGCACCTGGAATTAACTTACATGGTATGTAACAGCTCTGCATAGAGGATCCCAATGGCAGCAGATTTTTTGATCACTTTTCTTAAAAATGACCTAAAATCTTTCAACCTATCTGTAAACATTTGATTTTGTAATATTATAGTAAGTTTCATTAAGTCTACAATGTGTGCTTTACACAATATCCTTTATATGGTATTGGATCCATTGGCTTCACCTACCTAGTGAAGTGCCAGCTTGGATTCAAAGCTGGTATTTGTAGAACTGGTGTCATGGATGGGCAAAGGGTATATCTGTGCTGGACCCCAATCAAAAGTGCTTGACTTTTGCATGGATGTTGCTGGAGTTTTAAAAATGGGGACCCAGAATTTTACCTGGTATGGGGCTCAGAAATTTCCAGTGTAGGCCCTGAATGGAGTTCCCCTGTACTCCTTCCTACATGATATAGGTAAGTTTGTATTCATTTTAATATACCAACGTATCCTTTGCTATGTTCCCCAATGGGCTGGTTGTCTACATCTCAAATTATACTAGCACTGTGGGACAATGGGGGGGGCTAGATAGCTGGAGAACTATTGGGGAAATACACAACATTATCAGAGACATTGAACGTAGACATTCCATACTTGTAGCATATAGCTCTGCCCACTTTTGGCTACACTCATAATACGCTCTCCTTCCCCTAGATACCACAAAGGTAATGTGGTTGTCTTTGTTCCCAAAGCCAGATTGACCCAGTCCTTCCCTGCTAGAAAAATATATTTGGCTTACCTAAAGACTAGAGGTTTCTTCTCGGGCCTGATTTATTAAAGCTCTCCAAGGCCGGGGAGGATACACTTTCATCAGTGAACCTGGGTGAACCAGCAAACCTGAAATGGATTTCCTAAAAGTAATTTGCTATTTGTTACCAAGAGTTTTCAATCCTGGACCAGATCCATTTAAGGTTTGCTGGATCACCCAGCTCCACAGTTGAAAGTGTATAATCTCCAGCCTTGGAGAGCTTTAATAAATTAGGCCCATCGTCTCCATCCATACCCTGTCCGCATGGCCCAATTCCCTCTGATCTACTTCGTGCCCACTTCTGGTAAAAGTTGTGTGAATCTTGTATTCAGCCATGATTTCCAAGAATGCCTATCACAATTTTCTAAAATTGGTGACAAATTGTATAAAAAAAATCAGTTTAAAATGTTATCCCTAGCAATGCTGGTATATTATTTACGGTGCTGGGAACTTATTGTTTAATGAAACAATTGCATATGGCAGCAATGGAACTGGAAGGCCAAAACCTTTTCCAGTCTACTGGAAGGACCTAACTCTACTCTATACTTATTGCAAATATTTAGTTTATCTCAAGAGGATTCTCTCAACAAAACTGAGGTTCACTTAAAATTGTATTTATTGCACTTGTGTTTCAATGGAAGCAATAGGTATGTTGTGTACATGACTGTAAAGGAAGTGTATTATAAATGCAAGTAAATAACAGCTCAGCAACCCAAGCCTTCTACCAAGGTAATGAAATGTAAAAATTGCTTAAAAAATATGTCAAGTAAAAGAAGGACCATTTGTTAAGTGTTTATAGGCAGCTGTGTGACTTTCCTAGTAATGAAAATATTTTCTATACCCATTATAGACACTCAATTATATATATATATATATATATATATATATATATATATATATATACAAATGAAATATAATAAATACACAAACCAAACCTGAAAAACCTTGACTTTTTCTGATAAGTGTTTTTTATTGAGTATACTGGGCATGAGTATTTAAAATAAAGTTCAATATAAAACCATACATATAAAGGAAACATAAACTGTTGCTCACCCTCACATGCTAGGGAATATTTATCAAGCAAATTTGCAATACAATTAGATTTAAATCAGGCTGCTCCTCAAAGTAAATGCAATATTTTTTCGGTGTGTTTGTGACTCCCCCTTGCCTAGAATTTTCGGTAGCCAACAGAGACAGATACACAAAGGTCTGCGACAGTTTCAGCAATGAAGATAAAACAGATTTTTATTACAAACAGATGCACAATTAAGAAGTGGTCAGGGCAGGTTCTTTTCTGTGCTACAAAAGGGTGGCAGAGGGAGGAATTTATGAATGAAGCTGAACTCCTATAGCAAATGTGTCTCATAATTTATCTCACTGCTCCTGTTCAGCATTGCCTTGCTGTGCGACAGAATTTTTAAATGCCCCCCACTGTCTAAAGTCATTTGCAAGTCTGCTTCCTCATTTTGCCTTGTAGGTGGTCTGTTGGAGTATGATCAAAGAAGCAGACATAGGAGGATTTATAGGACATAAAGAAGATATATTTGTGGAAATACAAGTTCAAAGTGGACATTCTGATGCTTTTGTGCTAAATGAATATAGTGGCTTTACAACTAAGCGCATGCAGCACAAAAGCAACGGAGTTGATTAGAATGTTCATTTTGCACCTATTATTTCAAGAATTAATCATTGTGAGTGACAGTCTGGAGTATGTTCTCACATTTCTTACTTGTGGTCTGGCATTTACCATCACCTGCTCCTCTCCTTGTGGAGTGGTTTCCAAATGCACCAAAGAAGCCAGTCAGAGAACAAATGTAGAAGGCATTTGCACAATCTGCCATACATGCTGGGTATAAAAGATGACCTTCTGCTATGGCCTATAGGGGTCTAACCTAGCCTTATTCAACTTGTTTCACATGGGGGAACCGCTGAAAAACTATCAGGTCTTTAAGAAACCCCTTCTATACTTATTATATTTACAGCTTACAGTATAATATTGTGGGGGTAAGTGGAAGAATGCTTCTTACATTCTTGACCATTGGAAATGACCACTGCTCATTGCTCAAGGAACCCCTAGCAACCTCTGAAGAAACCCTGGTTGAGAAACACTGATCTAGTCATTTCTAAGTTTGACCAACTGCCTACCATATAAACCTTTGAGGTGCTAATTTGTCCTCCACCTACCTTCTTTTTAGTATCAATTTGCTTATGATTACCAAGCAACACCCACATTATCCATTCCCCTATATGTATTTGTACCCCTGTGCCCATCCATGTATTTGTGTGCCTCTCTATTTTTGCTCCCTGTTCTTTCCTACCGTGTATTTCCAAATCTTCTTTCCATTTCCAACTGGTAGCTGATACTCCTGTCCTGTTTACCACTCATTATTGCAACCTCTCTCCTCCGCCCACCAACTTGAAACCTAGTGTACCCCATTCCATCTTTTACCCACTATGTCCATGGCCACCATTGGGAAAGGGTCTATAAGGGGGATTTCTGTGCCGGGCCCTGATCAAAAGAGCTTGACTTTCCAATGAAATAACTTTTAGACCTGCTAGAGGGGGGCAGAATGTGTACCTGGTATGGGGCCCAGAAGTTTCTAATGTTTGTCCTGCATACATACCTTTCGTTTTTACATCTTTCAGTGGTATCACATTAAGGCTCAGATACATAGATATTGTCATGTTGCTAATTAAGGTATCAATGCTCCTGATTGCATACAGGGTCTTAGTTTGGTGCAGTGCTGCGGTTTAATGGCATTTGTTTTTTCACAGCAGATTTTGTGTATTGGGAATAGTTTTCACATCTGATTGACATAAAAGCCAGTCTATATCCTTGCTTGAATCTTGTATCCTTTTATTAAAAGGAATAGGCTTTCTGATCCCTTCGTCATCTATAGCAAGCAATACAGGAAAGGCTCTTTGATGTACAGATAACAAATGTGTAAACCTTCGTGTTCCTCTTTGTTTCTCACTAGGACACACAATAAGGAAGGAATCCCCTTTCCTTGGAAGGACAAATGCTAAAAACTGCCTTTTTCATTGATTTATCTAGCAGTCAAAAGAACTGTACTGTTGGTCCTGGTGATGTCTATCACCAAATGTAGTAGACAGTGAGCACCTTTTGTAAATTTCTCAACTCTTCTTCTGCCCCTCTTTCCTTGGTAGCTGTCCCTCTTTTCGGATGGAAAAATACATGCAAAAAATGTTCTTTATCTATTAAAAAATGTTATTTTGCAATAAAACCTTCATCCACCCTTTAAATTATTCAATTTGTTATGAAAAGTTAATATAAAGGGAACAATGTGAAAAAGCAGTTTACCCCAACATTTTTGTGTATTGATTTGAGTGTGGCAGGGGTGTTTCATTTGCCTACAAACGAAGCTTGTAGGTTTGTCCCCTACCACATGTTCCAACACTGGTTCTTTAGGAACCGGCATAGCAATTTGGGCAATTTGAGCGAGGTGCCAACCACTGGCTGCTCCCCATGAACTACTTTTCTTTCCATCTATCTGAACTTAGCCTTATATTAATGTCATATTGTACCTGTAATATATTCTGTACACTGATTTTCAAAAAACTTTTTATTGTAGTATATTATTTTACTATGAACTACCAAAAAGGAACATCAGCTTTGTCATATCAATGGCATTTAAACATTATTTGTGAAATTGCAGTTTTTAAGTGCAGTGATGTCAAATTATTTTTTTTCACGAATATTGTTTTATTTGTAACATATTTCTGTAAAGTATTTCTTTCCTTTTATTTACTATTTCCAGATCAATGCAAAGTTTGCCCAAAGTACTTTCTAAATCTATGTGACAGCTTTGGGCCAACCAGCAATCTCTCACTTAGAAGAGGATTCTCAAAGCTCTATTCATAATCCAGCCGCGATACTCCTCCTCTCAGACTCCCAAGTCATGCTTCATTCATTCATGAGCAGCCAGCGAGACTCACACTGTATTCCTGGATAGAGAAACTTTATCCAGGAGCATATAGTACAGGACTGCAACAGCAATCAGAGGAGCAGAGCTGACAGCTCCGCTCCCATGATTGGTCTTGCAGGTCCCAAGAATTCCGTCTAGCTGGCCAAATTTACAATGGCCATTCTCGTTTGGTAAACGAGAACGGCCCAATTCTCCATGAGACCGAATTTAAAACATTCCCTCGCTTATTCCTACTTAACACCTACTAGTGGGGAAGAGGCTTTTTAAATATTTTTTAATACTTTTGAACACTCTGGTTGGTTGAACTGCTTTGAAAAACCTTTCATTTTATTACGCCATGATATTATTACTTATCCCAAGTATCAAGAGAAAATGATAAGGATTCCACACCATATTATTGCGTCTTTTCCTAGAATGCCCAGCCTGTCAATTACACTTCAGTATTTTGTAAGGCTCAGAACAAATGCTCACCTCCCCTGATAGGTAATCTCCTGTCCTGCTGGTAGTGTGTTATTTATCTGATACCAGTTGCCGGCCTTTTCCTCGCCTGACCCTCTGATTGTTTGCTCTTGTACTGTCTTCTGCCTGTACTCTGTCTCAGGGCAGACATAGGGAGGTACAAACTGTGCCACTGCACAAGGGCCCTGAACTCTACTTAACTAACAGGGGTCCTCACAGGGCACCCATGTCAGTTCAGCAGGGACCCCAAGTCAGTTCTGCACAGGGTCCCAATGTTGGCTACTTTTGCTCTGACCTTGAGCTTTCTCTGCTAGCTGGATACTTCACCTGACTTAGCACTTTTCTGTATATGACCTCAGCTCTGACCTTTGACCTGCGCTTGCTAAATGATTTGGACTGACATTGTAGTCCTCGTTGTCTCTGTGGACCTGTGGGCCCTTCAGTCATTTGCTTGAGTACTCATTTGCAAATTTCTGGGGCAGGGCCACCATCAAAAATATCTGGGCCCCTACTAGGTAAACCTTCTTGGCTCCCTTTTTCCATATTTAAAATTTCAAGCATTGCAAAAGTCAAGTTCGTTTAAACGGGGCATGGTACAGAAGTACCCCTTATCCTCCCACAATGGCAGCCCTGCCTAGGGGCAACTGTGTTCTGGGATGGCACAACTAGCATCCTGATCAGGGGAAGACTACAGACATAGATCAGTGAATCTGCTGAACCCCTGGCATTTCACCCAAGACCTCACACATACAGATTTAAAATATCAAAAACTTACAAACCTAAAATAAAATAATCTGACCCCAAACAATATGATTTTGCTTTCATTCTTTTGCAATACTTGATGTGTCATGAATATGAATATTGTTTTATGTCATTTGCTCCACTTAGTGAGAAGTACACGGAGCTGATACAGCTGGTGCCTTGTTCCATTCTTTCATGGTGATCCATTACATCAGAGCTTGGCTGAAGCAGACTGGAAGTAAAATGCGTTGTGATCCTGATCATGCAGAGACTGTCCTCCTCCTTTCACCGTGTGTCACATAGATACAATAAAGTGGCAGCCCCATTCTCATAAAGTTTAGAACATCGTTCCTGATCCAGACAACAACTCTCAGTTTTGTCTGAAGTGGTCTTTAATCTGTATGCACAGCAAGGCTGCTTCCCAACAAATTAGCATAAAGCCCTGCAGGAGGTAAAACCTACAAGTAAGCAGATGCTGCTCATATGTGGTATATTACCCCTCCAATTCAGCTGACCATTGTCATTGGATGACGGAAGGCCACAGAGCTGCGTAGATTTATTGGTTTAATAAAATAAAAAAAATAATAAGTTCACATAGCAGAGGGAGAATTTCTGTTCCTGTAGATTAAGACAGTGTAAGAGATTTGTATCTTTTTAATGTCAATTACTGCAGAATAAAGACGCATACCTAACGCTTACATTGTTCTCTTTAATGGATACGGGCTGGGTAATCCGTGGATATCCCAGTGCTGTAATTTCAATTTTATGAGTCATTCAGTCATGAAATATGGAAGGACTACATTAAATGCACATTTTATCATTCCTAATATAAAGACAAGACGGACAGATCCTTCAGTGTGTGATTTCCATGGTTAGACTGGCTGACAAGAATATCAGTGGGATCTGTTACCCTAAAGCTGATAAACATGAACAATGGGCTTTGCAGTTACAAAAAGTAATTGATTTTGCTATGTCTGTTAGCTTGATGGCCTAAGTAGTGAGGGCGGATTTGTGAGATCTGGTTCTTTCCCTGGACTGGGAGCTTGTGAATACTGTAGGTTCACAATATTCTAGTGAGCACATACATAAACATCATAATTGTAAAGTAGATTGTTTTATGAGAAGCTTTTATAATTATTCAATGCAAATAACCCTTTTTCTGTATGCCATACAGAGCAGCAACTGTACAATCAATGCATACTTTGTGTTGTCCCCCATCGGCTTTATGATGGTGACTTGTGCAGAATACACAGTGCGGTTAGTTTACTAAAAGAATCAGTGGTCTTTTTGGACCTCACGGACCACTAAATTAATCATTTTAACTCCCGCGCATGCACGGGAGCTGTGTGAAACTTCCCCTATGAGTGATGTGATGATTAGGGATGAGCGAGAGAGTTTTTAAAACTCGATCTCATGACGTATTTGGCTGTTCGTGCCCGCTGCATTCATTGATCAGCTCAGTGTGCAATCCCCGGCACTAGAGGTCAATTGGGGACAAGTCTCCCCATTCAAAAGCTCTAGTGCTCTCTGATTGGCTGAGAAAAGCTGAGGGAATCCTGTGAATCCTCTTGTTACAATTGGCTTGATCTTCCAATGGTTTCGCGTAATCGCTTCGAAATTTTGCAGAACCATGTTTGAGATGTTTGAGGAAATTTTCGCGAGAATGCCAGAGGCTCAACCCTTTTGGCGACCACTGGAATATAATGTGTTTATTTTGCAAAGTACATTTTTAATACATTTCAATTAAGTAAATCTGCATTCCCTTTGCTCATCCTATCATGTGCAACAAAAATCCTGTTTTTATCGTTTCTATTGTACATGATTGGCAATTCAAGTAAAAGCAGCACCTGTTTTTCTAAGCTAAATGGATATGCAATTTGTAATAGGAACATCCACTTTCTATTTTCATTTCATACCCTAATATATACACAGTTACATTGTCACTAGGTCTTTGTTATTCTCTGTGACAGATTATGGCCGGTAGATTATGTCAACAGTGTGCTGTGCATAGCTTCCTGAACACATAAAGCTGTGGCAGAGTCCAAATGTGATACTGAGCCTCCGGAATAGCAAGAAATAAAATCCAATCCAATATCAGAAAAAGGTGAATGGACAATGAGAGTTAGAAAAAAAGGATTAACACTTTGGAAGCATAAGGAATCTGAAAATACTTTAAAAAAGCTATGTACAGGCACAACATCATACAAGACGTTATGTGCAGCTTTATGCACATGTGCACACTAGGAACTCTGTGACTATATACGTGAATTAATGCTCGTACATACTTAACGTGTGCCTACCAGAGCTATTTAAGTCTCTCCAGTTCTAGGTGCAGGTTGATGGAACCTCAATGTGTTACCTGTTACTCAGTGATATTCTGCCTGCTAGACTTTTCAAGAACTGACCTTGGCTTGGCCATGACCTGTTCTCTGTTTACTTCAATCTCGACCTGTTCTGACATTGATTGTTTGCCTATCGCTTGCCCCAACCTCGGACTGTCTTGATTATTGCACCCGCCCCGCATGGCTTGACCTCAGCTAACGAACTTCTTTCAAGATTCTCCATGCTATTACTGCATAGTGCAGGGAATCTGTCATATAGTGGAAGTAATGTGGTCTCATATGGTACAGGAAAGGCCTCATACCTGCTGCCCTCTCTTTCCTGCCCTCTCTTTCCTGGCCACCCAGGCTGTAGTCCCGGATATCTGTCTAGTAAAACTCTAATAGCTCTTTCACACCGGCTTCTCCTGTGCACCTGGAAGTTGCAAACGCACTACAGGTATCCAGATTTGCAGGCAGCTTGACTAATAAGAGTCCCGAACCAGAATTAAATAACAAGATTCACCTCCCATAACCCCACATTTCTCCCACATCAACGGGGTCCATTGCTAAGTTTGGGTCTTGCTTGATGATTTTAGGTAGAATTTGGCAAACCATGCACTTTGGATTATCCCTATTTATGGATATTTTAATGCCCTAAATAGATACATCAATGCAAAACTACAAATGACTGCCCAGTGCATCAGTCTTGAATCTCCTGGATCTATTCCACTAATGTTAATGGCTCATTAATTTTAGCACTGCTGTAAAGTTAACTGAACAATGTTAATTTTTGCAGAACCACAATGAATAAAATATTTTATCCTACTGTGGGCATGGCACAGAATAAATCAATGTGAATACGTTTTCTGATGGAAATATATAACAATCTTGTTTTTTAAACCACGTTTTCCTGAAAGCACTCAGCGTATTAACACCTCTGATGACTCCCCCTCAATATATTTTTGATGGTAAAATACCTGAATAGACAGAGACACCCATTTAAGAAATGATTACCACAGCAATTCCAATAATACAGAAATAACAAGAACATTAGAGGATGCAGTGTGTAAATCCACAATTTCTACAAAAAGTTGAAAATGAATGAGGCATTAAGCAAGAAAAGGAAAATATGGCATGACAACACATTATTTTAAGTACATATAAGCAAATGGGGGTATTTAAAGCTTAACCCTTCAGTGTCAGCGTCAGGTATTAAGGTTCATTCACATCGGTGCTGGGTGCAGTGTATCTTAACTTTTTTTACTGCACAGGTCCTTTGCTTGTCAAGTAGTTTGGGCTCTGTACACACGTCCAATATCTAGATCTTTCATGATCATTTACAGTGAAAGATGGACAAATGAGTCCTGTACACAGTGTCTGTTCTGTTCTATGGAGAAGGGAGGGGGAAGGACAAGCAAATGGCACCCTACTGTGCTCTCCTCCATTGACATGCAACGTGGTCGTTCCCGGTCAGTCGTTCATTGATCCGCCAAAACAAATCAATAAATACTGTCAGGGGACTGCTGTACACATGTCAGATTTTAATACCTTGACAAATAAATTGATGTGCGTACCTACTCGGGGAGCTGTGCTTTGTGCACTGAAATTAAATGTCCATGTATAGTGCACCTCTCAATTCTTAAGTTTAGATTGTTGCCTGTCATTAGGTGCCCCATTTTACTCTTTACAACTATGTATTTCTACATAAATTAATACATAATTCAATTAAGTATTTTAAGTAGAATAAACACCTGGATTTTTTTGGTATCAGCATTTTGCAAACCTTTGTAAGGATTTCAAATCCTTTACAGACTGTGCAATCCCACGAAAAGGAGGTGTAACACCTGGATCACGTTCAAGCAAGAAACATGCTACTAAGACAGAGCAAAGTTTCAGAGACAGGAGCTTGAAATGATACCACTGGATCTCCAAAATGAGGAAGTCTGAGACGAAGGAATGCCCTATATGTAATGGTATCCAGCCCAGCCATACAGGACAGAACTCTCTATATAGGTATTTTACCTGTGTAGTTACCTTAAGTTGGTTTTAAAGTATGCATGATAAAAGTGATATGATTATTATTATTATTATTATTATTAAACAGCATTTATCTAGAGCCAACATATTACACAGCGCTGTACATTAAATAGGGATTGCAAATGACAGAATAATACAGACAGTGATATAGGAGGAGAGGACCCTGACCCGAAGAGCTTAAAATCTAGTAGGTGGGGGGTGAAATATGATAATAATTGTCTAGAGCAGTGTGTCCTTTTAAACATGGGGAACCCTTGAAATTACTTTCAGATCTTCAAGGAATTCTTACTATAATTACTATATCAACTATACCTCACAATATATTCGTTTTATGGTCAGTAGGAAAAATGTTTCTTACATGTTTGGCCATTGGGAAGAATGCCACCCAAAAAGATAATTGGTGTCAGTTACCGGTATATTTACCTGAGAGACACAAACTGCTCATTGTTTAAGGAACCCCTAGCAAGCTCTGGAGGAACCCCAGGCTTCCACAAACCTTGGTTGAGAAACACTGGTCTAGTTAAGTTGAGTGGTTCGACATAGGAATCGCTCTGGGAATCACGTGTCATGTGTGCTCCCTGTGCTAAATGTTGTTTATTTGTTTATATGGAGAATATATATTGAGTAAAAATGGATAGAAAACTGTTGAAGAACTTGAATACCAATGAGTTTCTTTTTGGTGATCACTATATATATATAAATGTAGTGTGTGTGTGTGCATAGAGAGAAAAAAATACAGCATGTTTCCCAGGTTTATCACTAGGTCCCAGGTTCAAATCTCTACCAGGACATTATCTGCATGGAGTTTGCAGGTTCTCCTTGTGTTTGTGTGGGTTTCCTCCATGTACTCCCACATCCCAAAAACATGCAGTTAGGATAATTGGCTTCCTCCAAAAATGGACCTTAGACTGTGTTAGTGACATATGACTATGGTAGGGACATTAGATTGTGAGCTCCTTTGAGGGACAGTTAGTGACATGACTATGGACTTTGTAAAACTCTATGTAATATGTTGGCGCTATATTAATACTGTGAAATAATAATAATACCATCCCTCTTGAAATAAACTCAGCACCCCATTGGAATACTCAATATTTCGGGATCGTTAATCCATACACTGGCCTGTGTAATAAATGATAATCATATAGTCTATGGCTGATATAATTTAAATAATATCCTGTTTCACTGAGCAAAGTTGTTTTCATAATCACCACACCTATAATATTATTAAAACATCAAATTCTAAATTGGTGTTCACTGTACAAGTATAAATCTCCTAGCAGCCATGTTCTGACAGTGTTAAATTATATATAGAGCTAAGCACATGTGACAGAGCACTAAAGGGAGCTGATGGTTTTCTTACATCTGATTCTTGACTTCCGATCGATGCAAGGTCACAGAGGTTAAATGGTGCATGTATCCCAAGTGACCCGGGGGTCATTTATTTAGCCATTTAACCATCAAATACAATAGTGAGTGGTTAAACAGATCAACACTGTTCATGGCTTGCTGGATTAGCCACTGATCTATTGGACATTGGGGATTAAATGTCCTTTGTGATTAGCTGCGAGTATTATCCTATATAAGCTTTTCAAAGTAAGAGGACTGCGGAACGGACATTTCCCAAAATGCAAAAGTGTTTTGCAGCTGATTATTAAAAAGAGGAGAAATCTCAAGCTATGCTTGTCAAGCATTCCTAACACTTAAAAGGAGAGAAAACAGCACCTAATATATATGTCGGAATGCAACTACCTGTCTCAGTACATTGTGGGTAATGCTAAATCTACCCAAGCGCTGACATAGGTCACAACCCTGCATGATGGGTCATCAATCTTTGGCATTGATTGAGCAGGGTCGCTGTTGTCAATTTGAACTTGATGAACACGTACAAGAAATGTCAGTGCATACCTGCAATAGGATAATGTGCATGCAAATTCATGACACATTTTGCAGCTGAATAAAGGAATTTAGGCTGTTCACTTAGCAAAGTGAATTATCTTTTTGCAGAGGATATGGCAAAAAGAAAACATCTCTGATCAGCTGCTTTTGTAAGACAAGGTGATGATTGAGCAGGAAACAGGAAGGCATACAATGTTTGTTTAGCAAAGTTGATTATCTCCATGCAAAGAATATTTCACTAAAGCTATGATAATAGTCGTTCATGGTTGTGTTTCTCTCAGGTTAAAATCTAACATGAGGCTGGTGGTCTCCCAACATCGGTCAGCAATTTGCCATGGCGGATTGAAGATTGACCAATCAGGAACAACCGCTGTATGGAGGAGAGCACAGCGGGGTGTTGCTCGCTCTTCGTCCCCTTCCCCTATCCATCAAACAGAATGGTGCTGTGTGTACAGCACTCCTTCAATCATACCATTTCCTTCATTCAAATTATTTCCAACAATCCTCTGATGTCCATTGGATGTCTGTATGAGGCTTTAGTTTGGGGAAAAGCTGTACTGATTTCATCATCCAATCAAATACAATTGTTTTTCACGTTTCCTTGTATGTGATTGCATATTCTTTGCATAAGTGAATTTTAATCACATTCACAAAGCAAGTGAATTATTCCATGCATGCTAAGAAAACAACATAAACCACTCTATTAAATCAACCCCATCGACAGTCATAGCTGTCTGCTTTCAATCAAATATCACTTTGTCTCCCATAAGTGGATGATCAGAGATTTTATCAGTGGAATAGCTCTTTCCATGAAATGTTGGTGATTAATTATTTTTCCAATTTTTTTATATATTACGTCTTAAACTTATTAATATATTAAAACTCTTATCAGTATCTATTTTGTGCCTGTAATGAATATGTATCAACAATTGTAAAAACTGTATAAAGAGGATGAAATCTCACCACATCACAGCAACTTCATCACAGCGATCACGGTGCACTAGTGGTAAATTAAAATAGTAAACCTCTAAATAAAATAATTTACTTAATTTTAAAAAGTAATTAAAACACTTAAAGTGTAAATAAACCTTAAAAATTAAAAAAATTACAACTAGGCAGGTTTTATTGAAGAAGGGACAGCTGATGCCCCATCTTTAATAAAATAACCTTATCTGTCTGATCTCAATTACCTGACCCCAATCCGGCATGGGCACCGCCATCTTACCCAATCTTCTTCCTGGAGTTACGTTGAGTTCCTTAGTCAGGCTGCCAGCCCCAGGAATCTGCAGTGTACTTTAGGAAGATTGCAAACAGGCAGGTAAGTATGTTTTATTGCAGAAGGAACAGTCACAGTCTCTTCTGCATTAAAAATCCTGCCTGTTTATAATTTATAAGTGTGGAACTTTAGTTTCACTTTAGGAAATAAGATCTTAATAACATTGATGACAATGCATTCTTTCCATACACATGCATTAGGCCGTGTTCATATTCATAATATACATATAACGTATTCTTTCCATGCATTATACCACAATGCAGGGAAATGCACAGGCACCAGCATTACTTTCCATTATGATAACCTCATTCACTGCATTGCATGGGAAAGCCGACAAAAGCAGACATAAGTGCATGCAGAAGTGCACTTTAGAAACTCATAGCACTGCATAGCATATAGTGAGAACACCAGGCGTTGCTTTCCATGCAATGTCGGCTATTCTTGCATAAAGCTTATAGAAGGGTTTTGCTAATCATTATTCACCCATAACACATACATAGAGACGCTCCCCTAAATTGTACATTGAAAAAAAAAAATAGAAAAAGAAACAAGAAAGCTGGGGTTTTTTGTGCAGCAATAAATATATATTGTGGAAAAAAACATCAATTCATAAAATTAAATTCCAGTTAACATCAAAGGTATACATACAAAGCTTTGCTTGTTTTACCATATGGTTGGCATAGGAGAATAGATGCTCAAACTAGTACAGTGGATTTCCTACTGAAATGATAAGTATTACCCTCTCATACCTGACACTTTTCGCCATTCAGCTTCCTCAGGAAATATACAGAATATATTGTACTGGACTGTATAATAAAATTACAGTAGGTAAGAATACTTACAATAATGTGGATTCAAAATACAAAATCAAGGTCAAAAGAATTATATACCAGATAACAGATTAGTATTATTATTGTACTATAACCAATAGTGATAATGGTATTTCTCAAAGTATTGTTCATATTCTGTGATGGTAGTATTGTAGTCTGTGTGTCCATCGTTTACTGAAGTTTGATTTTACATATGTGCATGAGTGTAGGTGAAATGTGGATTTGCAGATAGTAACCATATGCAATGGTAGGGTTTATTAATAAAAAAAGGTCGCACTTACTGCTTTGGATTCTCCTATGCCAACCATACGGTAAAACAAGCAACGCTTTGTATGTATAACTTGAATGTTACCTGGAATTTAATTCTATGAATTGATGTTTTTTTTACAATATATCTTTATTGCCGCACAAAAACCCTAGCTTTCTTGTTTCTTTCTCTATTTATTTTCAATGCTATTCTTGCATTTTGGACAGTATGAGAAGCACAGCATACCACATTACGTGATAAACTATTCACATAAGAATGTAAATTATACCCTATTTTTGCCCTATTCACTAAACTAAGTGAATTAGCTCTTGTAGCCCCATTGTTATTTTAGCCATACAGTATGTTGATTCATTCCCGACCCCAGATCACTTGCTTAAAATAAGAATTAATTCATTAGGTTGGCACCAATTTTAAGGTATTGGATGTGATAAAAAAAAAGTTGAGTTATAAGTTTAAAGAAATGTAATAAATTATTTAAGCAACATATGTAAATCTCTTTTTAGCTCCAATACATTTCTGGATTTATCTACACTAAGCTGTCCGCCTATGTAAGTATTTTACTAAGCCAGCCCACCCAACTGTTTTAGATTTTCTTGGTTGATGCTGAAAAAGTTCATCTAAACTCAAAACAAAAATTAAATATATTGCAGCTTATTGATGGTATAATATGATGACTGCCTTGTTTTTTTTCTGATGATTCTGCCACCAACACACTTTCAATCTTAGGGTGACAATACGCATGGCCCTTCTGTATCAGAACAAGAATGAACAAGAAAGGGAACCACATCCTTCTCATATCTAGGAGTATGCTTCTTGTTGTCCTCAGAAAACAATGTAAGTAGTAGAATTTCTAACAAGATCAACTCTTAACTCTTTTATAGTCTTTTGCCTAGAAAGCTGGGCTTCAGTTTGCACACCTGCAGCTGCCATATAGAAGGGACCCCAGCTACCTGTTCTATTTTCTATTCTAAATTTCCAAGCATATATAACACATGGACTGACTCCTTAAAATTGTTAGTCAGTAACCCTTCCTTAATATTGGACATTAGGTCTATTAACCTATTACAATGACAACTAGATTTGCATTAGTTTGTTCTTCCTATATTTTGTTTCTTCAATTATAGGGCCCATGCTGATGGCCTTGTGTTGATGTTTTTGATACCAGTTTCAGATGCCTCTTAAGTCATTCAGAATTCATTGGCATGTGCATTTGACCTGAAGTTGACGTAATTCAGAACTGCTTCAAGCTGCTTTTCCATCCCTTTTGACTTATATATATAAGGATGAAAACCAATAAGGATTTATGGGATAAAGGGATCTGTGTGTAGGGAAGGTAACCTAACCTAGGTAAGTTAAGCTAGGAAATATGTCAGATTCAATTCATCATAGAATCACTAATCACAACCTTGACATTATTTCTGTAAACTCTCTTGACAAAATAGGAAACTTGGTTTAGGAAAACCATGACTTTATTAAATACAAATAATCAATTTCACAGAAAACAAAATCTGTACAAATGCAGATATACAGGAGAGTTTAACCGAAATCATGTACGTCCATGTAGTGTTAAAATGGTCCTTGGTCTGTCTAATATGGCAAAACAATACCTCTGTCCAGAGTGAGACGATCTAGAGCAGGGGGCACCAACCTTTTGGAGCTGGCGGACCTTTAAATGCACAGACTCCGGACCGCGCATACACTGGTCGTGTGTCACTCAAAGGGGAAGAAGCTTCCTCCAGAGTGACGTCATGATGCCAGAACCCGTCCACTCTCTCATCACAGGTCTTAGCCTGCGATAGGAGAGTGGGTGGGTTGTGTCTAGAAACACAACCCACCCACTGCCCTGAGCCTGCGATGTGTACCGTAGAGGTAGTTCCCGGCTCTGGCTGGGGCGCCCCCCCCAAGCAGGGTCCTTCTCCTGACCCCCCTGGGGGGTGCACCAGCCAAAGCCACGGCCCACCTGTCAGATGGTTTTGGCCTACTGGTGGGGCGTGGACTGGAAGTTAGTGACCCCTGTTCTAGGGAGTTTATTTAGAATATGAGTTACAAAGTAGGAGAAAGAGCAAAGGACACATGTGTGGAGAACCAACGGTACACAATCAGAAGATCTGACTACTGGCCCCCAGTGAGGCCCATTTAAGCTGAAATTTTGAACAGATACCAAGTGGGGTCCCAAAAATATATTGTTCTTGTTACATTAAATCAACATAATAGAATCAACATGACATTACATCCATAAATACTCCAACTAATGGAGACATAATTCTTACTATTTTCTCAACCAACTCTGCCAAGGCTGGATAATAACAGCCACCATTGGACAAACTCAAAGTCCCATAGTAATCATTGAATCAATAGTAAAATCAATAAAAAAGATATAATAATCAATTTTATTTATCATGTCCCTGGCCACCAACATCCTTCAAATTGTAGTTATTGTTAGATGAGACATTTTCCTAAATATTAGTTAATAGGAATTTCTCTTCCAGTTATAATGATGATGATTAGTATCTACTATTTAAAGGAAATGATTACAGAGGCTGGTATGGACCTTCTAACCATTGTCCTGGGGGGGGGGGATTGTGGGGATCCATGTTGGCTGACTGTTGGCTGCATTACATCTTGAGTTGGTGAATGAGAAAGGAAAGAGAACGTAGAAAGGAAATTCAAACTTCTAATTTGTATTTCTTTTTCAGATCAGTGATGAAGATGCAGAACTTGCATTTTCAGAAGGTTATATATGCTGGGCCATGCTTTATACTGTTTAAAGCTATGATCAGTGCTAAAACAGCACTGAATCAAGGTTTCTAGATTTCCATAGAACATTGATTTTTTTAAGAGAGAACAAGAATAAATGTTATTTTTTTATAACTCCCAGAACATGTAAAACTCTTTCTGCTATTAGAAGGTTCATTTATTATAAGTTCTTTTTAGGAGGGTACAAATATTGTGTCTCAGCCAGTAGATGTCAGTCTTGGTGTTGCAGTGTAAAGAGAACCCCCGCATTTGTGATCACTCATGTATGCGTGTAGTTAAAGGCTCCTGATATATTTTAAATGTTCAAAAAGGTGACTTATTCTTGGTCTGCAATTTATATCTCTTTTTCTGAAGGATAATAGATGACTGCATAATTTTTTTTTATAGCTGAGACCCATATGCTCCATAGCTACAGGGAATGGCCTTGATTCTTTTTTCAATGTGGCCTGCGTCTTTTGAACTTGCAGCCATTTCTCATCAGACCTCCAAAACACTGCTGTCTTCCGGCATTCCCCAAAGATGAATTTCTTTTAAATACCCTACTGCCTCTTCTCTTGAGTATACCCCAGCCATTTACTCTCACCATGACTAATCTATTTATTCGGTTAAGGCCTGATGCCGGTATCAGCTCTTGTAATTCTCCATGTAGTAATCCATGTATTCTTCACTATGCAGTACAGAGAGGACCCATGATTAGAACCTATTTAATAGCTTAGCGCAAAAAATGTGTGTGCTGTAAAATAAAAAATATTGCAAATAGTAATTGGTTGCTTTGGGTTGAAGCTCAATGCATGCCATTGCTCTTTGTGTCATTTGCTTAAATAAACTCAATATTTTGATAATTAATCATTTTGGCATAACATCTTGCTAGTTCTGTGGTTCTATTGCATGTTGGGTGTCATAAACAAGTATAGAAATAAAGCTAGTATTCTTGATATAGATTAGGGACATTACATTATTATTATACAGTATTTATATAGTGCCAACATATTACACAGCGCTGTACAAAGTCCATAGTCATGTTACTAGCTGTCGCTCAAGGGAGCTCACAAACTAATGTCCCTACCATAGTCATATGGCTTTAACACAATCTATGGTCAAATTGAGGGGGGTGGGCAATTACTTACTGCTTATTTTTGGAATGTGGGAGGAAACCCACGCAGACATGGGGAGAATGTGCAAACTCCATGCAGATAGTGGCCTGGCTGAGATTCGAACCCAGGACCTAGAGCAGCAAAGGTGCTAACCTCTGAGCCACCATGTTGCCCATTATATGCAACCTTCTAAAAGAATTTTATGGAATTATTACAGACTATAAAGCTAAACATAGTAAACTATATATATATATATATATATATATATATATATATATATATCTTCAACATCCAATTAAATGATGTCTGTGACCTGCAAGCAAACAGCTGAATGGCTGTCAAGGGGCGACACCAATATTTTCCCATTAAATGCCATTATAAGGTTACAAAGAATACTTCTACATTTATATATCATTTTTCTATCACTTAGCAATCAAGATCTGTTTAGTAGGAAGCAAAAGATTGAGTCATGTCTAAAACAGCAAAACCACATCTTTGCTTTGGTAAATAACCCCCAATATTTGATTGCATGCTTTCCCATTTGAGGTGCCTGACCTACTAGCTGTAAAGTGAATATATAATGCAGTGTAATTCTCTCTTTTCTCTACAGACTACAATTCCTTTCATCTTAGATGCAAATGTTCACGGTACGTCCTTATTTACATTACAGTGTGCGTGCTGGGCCCAGCCCCCAAGTGGCTCTTTCATTTTGCTGTAACACAGAATACGTTGATGTTTTTCGGTGTCCCAATCCTCGGATTAAGGATAGATTCTTTCCATTCTGTTAACAGAGAGAAGCATAAAAGGCAGAATCAAATGTGCTGTCGTTATCAAAATTAAACATACAACAAAAATGGAAAGAGCTGTGCACCAAGCTATATATACGGTATATATATTTTACTAACACAATATTTCACAAAATGCTGATTTTTATATGCCTTGCTTTGACATAAGCATATCACGGAACACAGATTTAATGAGTACTAAATTTACTCAGGGTGTATTTTACCTAATAAAAATAAATTATAAACTCCTACATCAATTATACTCTAACATACATAATACATAGGTTAATGTACCCCCTAGTGCATATTATATGGATCTTACAAATCACCCAGGAACACCACAGCCATATATTCCTATATGGGTCATGAAACTACGATATACGGTAGGGGGTAGATTATTTTATGCAACATTCTAATGTCAATTTAATAAGATTTCCCTTGTATATTTAGTATGCAATATGTTTCAGACACCATATGTGTTGTCCATGTATTTATATATGTGTGTTCCTTCAGAAGATCTTTTATTAGCTATGTACAAATCATGATTTGGATGTTCTACTGTATTGTATGATTTATTATGAAAATATACTTGAACACATTTTAAATGTATTTTTATTATATGTATATTAGGGTATATTAGTGTATAGCGCTATATTCCACAGTCCATTAAAATTACAATGGAAAATAGGTTATATGCAGACTAAAACTGGAATCTTTGTTGGAAGAAGTGATGAAAAATAGATAAATATGCATTATTGCATATGATAAATATATATATATATATATATATATATATATATATATATTAATCCTGAATGATGAGGTTGAATGTCTGTATATATGTATTGTAGTCTACATATATTATATAACCTTTGACATAAGTATATCATGGAAAAGAGGTTTAATGACTAGTAAATATACTCAGGGTGTATTCCACATAATAAGATAAATTTTAAGTTCCTACATCAGTTATACTCTAACATACATAATACATAGGGTAATGCACCCCTAGTGTACAATATATGGAATATATATATATATATATATATATATGTGTGAATATTTCCAATACTGCATCAAATATTCAGATTACATGTATATTTATTCTCCCAATATTTATACGTATATATATATATATATATATATATATATATATATGCCTAATGCACAAGTATAAAGCTATGGCCTAATCATGATCACATGTACACTAAAGATAATCATATTAGCCTGAAAATAGAGTCAATATATGTGTAAAAATTACAAAATATTGCTTTAGCATGCTGCTGGCTTATCATCATAATCATACAAAAAATTAAGATGAGCTGCATCCAATCATATAATCACATTTTTAATTGCAGGTGCCTTTTTGGTTTTTGTATTACTTTATTGCAGGTGTTTTATTAAAAGCTTATTGGTTGCTTTTGGGTGACTGCTCAGCATTTTGACTAGCACCATATTATCAGATAAAGCCTATTTTGTAATATTGCACAGAACAATCTATGTTGTTCCCTTTGAATACCAGAAGAACAATAAGATTTGCAATATATGGTGTGCTAATTTCATTCTGTTTACCACTTATGGAGAAATTACACATGCACAGCGTGTCATACGTATAGATACAGCACACACACACATTGCTAGTCCTTTGCTCTCTTTCACACACGCTTAACGAACCATTCATTTTTTTAATTGCAGAATACATATGGATGCTTGAAAGCTTTCCCAAGGTTTCTCCATTCACTATATCATACTGTGCTCATGAATATACATTAAGAAAATCAGGAACAGGTGTTTCCAAGGTCCTGTTCCGTGGGAAACAACATGAAAATGCAAAGCATCTTCTAGAAGAGATAAGAAGGGTCAACCTTCCCCGTGTCTGTGGACAGGTGTCACACACTGTCATTAAATTTAGAGGAAAAAAAAATAAAAAGTCTTCTTATATACCCCATACATCCTTGTCTTTACTAAATTACGAGGCTTTGGAGACAGGATTCCTTCCCCCAGCTACATAAAGAGGTGTTATAATGATGATAATTACCATAGGTTTTAATGAAACTGCTTTCTAAAAATGGCAAAGTCTTATGGGAAAGAGAGAAAGAGTGCTATGATGGTGTGACAGAGGTGGAAGCATGTAAGATTAAAGCATTAAGCTTGAATAGCCTACTATGTCCCTTGCATTAACTCCCATTCACACTGGCCAAACATTATTTTAACTGACATTTTCTGTATTATTTCTGCTGGCACATTTTAATTGGAAGCGATGATTGATCTGAGACGGGGAGGAGGTAATGGCCTACACTCTATATTTAATTGCCTGTTAAACTTTGTAACAGATTAAGGAATTCTGACTTATTCTTGGGGTAACCTCCTTGTCATGTTCAGATTAAAAATTGTATTTTGGAGCTACCCATCTATAAAAATGATGTGCCAAAATTCCAAAAAGTTTAAGCAGCCGTTCACTCCTTCAAAATGAATGAAGAATATTAAAGCGGACCTAAACTTAACATTTTCACTTTACATAAAAGGGCAGACACCCTTGTAAAAGATGTATATGTAATATGTAAAAGAAAAATGGCAATTATTTTATTTAAAAAAAAAAAGTTGCAGCACCTCCCCTGTGCTTCTTCTGCACATGCCCCGATCTCAGACAGGCGCAGAAGGGGCATTTTTTCTATTAAGGGAAAAAGATGACTATCTAACGCAAGTGCAGTGATATTGGCTCTCTTTTTTCCCTCTTTCTCAGCAGCTACATCATCTGCGCAGTGCGAGGGTGAGGTGCCATGAAGATAAGAAGAAGATGGAAGAGATGACTGAAGATGGCGGCGCCTGGCACTTCCTCAGAGCCAGGACAACAAGGAATTCCAGTACGACGCAGGACCACATTGAGGGAAGGACCAGCACTATCAAAGGAACCTGCGGGGTTAAAGGTAAGTGTCATTTTTTTGTTTTCAGTTTGGTTCAGCTTTAAGTTAGAGATGTGAGGGGTTATTTAAAAACTATTGTATTGACTTTCTCGACCTTAATAACATGGGGGAACCCTTGAATTGATCTTCAGGTCTTCAGAGAAACCCTACTATAATTACTATGTCCACAGCCCATAGTACACTAGCATGGTGATCAGTGAGAAGAATGCCTCCTAAATTGTTGGTCAGCAGGTGTCACCCGTGACAGCGGGTGTCACAGATAGCCGAAGTATGATTGGTGTCAGTTAAACTGACCTAAAAGGCACAAATTGCTTATTCTTCAAGAAACCCCTAACAACCTCTGGAGAGGTTCCACGTAACCCTGGTTGAGAAACACTGTTGTATAGAGTAGTAATTAGTGCTTGGATCTAGAGGTGGACATAAGGAGGTGCTAAGTGTGCCACTGAACAAGGGCCACCAGGTCCTCTTTAGCCAACAGGGGCCTACACAGGGACCCCAACTCAGTTCTGCACAGTGCTTACGGTCATGTCCACCTTTGCTAGTATTGGCGTACCCTATGGACCATAAACAGGGTTTGTCACTTGTTTGGCGTAACTGATGTCATGTTTTCAAGTCACAATTGGAACTTTTAGAAGTGCTGATCATTAGTCGAAGACCTCAGCCAATGATCTCTATGGGTGAAATTTAAAGCAAACGCTAATTATCTCCATTGTATTTCTCTTTTTTCATAGTGGCAAGGTACCTGGTGGATTGGAAACGTGACCAGACAGGCAAAGAGGGGCTTCCAACATCAAAGCCCTGCCCCTGCGAACAAAAGCCCCTCCTGCCTACATAATACCATTTTTTTGGGGGTTGGGGGATGACATTATTACTGTTTACAACTACTGGCATGGATTGGAGGATCATCAGGCTGTACTGTTCAGATCCCTGTATACGGACAACCTAGCTAAGAGAACCAGATTGGAAGTTTGTTTGCTTGTGGAGCAAACAAACTACATTTATATGTATAAATACAGTTTTGTTTTAAGACACTGAAAATGTCTGCATAAATCTTTGAATCACCTTGAGTTACCTTCAGCACCATACTAAGGCCGTTTTATACTTATGGTGCGGTTGGCCTTTCCTAGGCACATAGTAGCCTGCTTCTGTTTACCAAGAAGTGTCAAACTGCACTGCTGGTAAACACACTTGTGTTCAGTGTTCCACCACAGTCATATGCAGCCACATTCACAAAATGGTTCCCATCTGTTCCCATTCACTTGAATGGGGGTGTTTGAGACTGAGGTGGAACCTGCGGCAGCACACTGAGTTTCACCACTGGTCTGAAATGGTCCTAAAATTTTCACCAACATAAAACTGAAAAGCTACCCTACGAACAAAGAATCATGTTGATCCAGAATCTTCCTCATGGCAGGAAGCATGGCTAAAGAAACTAAATGTAAAGCCATTCACCCATGTCCCATGAGTCAAATACATGCCAACAATGGGCCTGATTTATTAAAGCTCTCCAAGGCTGGAGAGGATACACTTTCATCAGCGAACCTGGGTGATCAAGCAAACATAGAATGGATCTGGTCCAGGATTTAAAACATTTAGAATAGCAAATTACTTTTAAGAAATCAATTCAGGTTTGCTGGATCACCCAGCTTTACAGATGAAAGTGTATCCTCTCCAGCCTTGGAAAGCTTTATTAAATTAGATCCAATAAGTAAACACGATGTCTGGTTTGCTTATAATTTGTGGTTACAGCAGTTATAAACAACCACCATGACACATACAATGTAATTTTAAATTTATTATTCTTTACTGGCTATTAAATGAACACTGTGATAAAAAGTGGCTAAAAATAAAACTGTTTCCGTAGTCATATCAACAAATCATATTTTTCTTTTCAAATGCACTAATAGAAGAATGAAATATTGCAGTACCAAACCAATGTTCTTTGTTTAGGTTTGGCTGATAGTTTGAATCTGGAAGAACTAGATATGAATATAGTATAACAAGTGAACTGCAGGCTTAAAAGGCCCCTTTTAAAGTTCCTACACCCACACACTATATAAAACGTAGCGATAGCTTTTTCTTGAGATGCCCCGGAATCAATTACTGGATGAACCTAAGCACATTAATACAACTAAGTTACACGCATATACATTTCGCTGCACTCAAGAAGATGTATGAATAGATTGGCTTTTACAGTCAAAGATAAAGGTGTATAAAAACCATAGAAATAAAAGTCAATAAAACTTTATATAGAAAAAGGAAATAAAAATATTTAGCATAAAATGCAACCGTACTTGGCTATCTAGTGGATTGGAAAGTGGTGACGAAGCAGATGAGGAGGGGCTTCCAACATAAAATAGTTATTAAATATATGGGTCCCTCCTACAGCACTAGGACAAGGTCCTGAACTACCCAAGACTAGGATGCCAGGATCTTTCCCCCAAGCTGAGGCCCATTTAATGGGTGGCAATAGGGATCATACAGGTTCCGAAAATATATACATTGACACTTTCGACGTGTCCTGCCATAGCGTTATACATTAACAGCTGCCGTAGACAAAAATTTACTTTTTGGAAATTAATGATACCTATGGGTGGTGGAATTGAGTCTGTATGGCCAAGTATTTAGTGGCTGGGTCAAAAATACCAGCTATTGTCTGCCAGTCCTAAGGTTCTCAGCTTTCATAAAAACCTGAAAAAGTGTGATGCAGCAGTGCTCACAACATGGCATGCCAGAAAGTGTTGCCAAAAATGAACATGGTCCAATATGTGCGGTTAAACCAGTGTGATTGACATATATCGTTTACAGAAAAAAAATGGTCCAGGTTTTTGTTAATACTACCGGAACCACATTTTTAATTTATTCTGAGAATCCGAGTAGCTCATAACTTAGTTTCCCCTTAAAAACTTAACTTAAAAACTTAAAAATTTGTTTTCAAACATATGAATAATGCAACAAAACACAAAAAATATGCTTTAACAATATTAGCAAAAAGTTCAAAAAGTTGCATAATAATGGCAAAAAAATCTACAAAAAAGTAGAAAAGGGAATAAGAAGAGGAAGACATTATTAAGAACTTAAATTATGGTTAACAAAATTTTAATAAAAGATTAAATAGATTTTTTAAAGGACATGTATTTATTATACAATAAGAAACATGCTAGAACAGACATTGGGCCTGATTTATTAAAGTTCTCCAAGGCTGGAGCGAATATGCTTTCATCAGTGAAGCTGGGTGATCCAGCAAACCTGGAATCGATCTGGTCCAGGATTCAAAATTACTTCTAAGAAATCAGTTTCAGGTTTGCAATGTCACTCAGTTTCACTGATAAAAGTGTATCCTCTCCAGCCTTGGAGAGCTTTATTAAATCAAGCCCATTGAGTATGAATGCATTTAGAATCATGTAAAAATGTAAATGCTGAATTATAAGGCCTTGAACAAAACATTAGCTGAAGTTCTCTGTGAATGACTGCATTATAGCTCTGTACCTCTGGCAGTCTCTTTGGCATTCAACACCACCGGTAGTGTGTGATGTCTGTGTCCTCCGATATGCCCCATTTTCCCAACACCATTATAGGGCTCAACCTTAAAAAAATGCCACTTTACATATGGCATTCACATTTTACAAGAACCCATTAACATTTCTTTATTCCATTGCATTAACACACATGTAAATCTAAATATAACTTAGATCGAATAGTAGAAAGAATCGCATGAGTTACTTTGAAAGATTTTTGTAGCTCTTTGCATTGACCATGAGAAATAATAATATCAGGAAGACAGATAAACTTGGAAAATGCATGTGTCGATCCAGATCAGGTAATATTAGTCATTTACTATATTTGTATCAAATACATATAGAATAGAGTTAGGTTATTTTGCAAGATTAATAAACACCATAAAGGTTTTCCCCAAAACAAATCCAAGATATCAAAAAGATGCCATATCCCCCCAAAAAACATAGAACAGAACAAGTCTGATGTGGGTCAGCAGTGTATTGTTTGGACACCATTGAGCTAGCGTATATCTCCATTTGGGGAATGTCTTCGTCTAAATGTGTTAGTTTTTTGACTCTGGAAGTACCATCTTTCCCATTGACATCTTTGGACATCCTTGGGCAAAGCTGGATTTGGTCACCAATTTTATTTCTGGATATTTGTGCTTACATATGTTATCCTACTATCAAAAATCCCCTGAAGAAGCAGTTGTATCCGCAAAACGCGTCTGGAATTACTAAAATGTTTAATAGTATTTTATTTTATTAAATGTGTGATGTCTGAGGCCTTTAGTGTGGGCCTTATACTTTTATCAATGTACATGGAATGTTTAATATTGTTATTGCACACTAAATAAAATATTGTGTTTTTACTGATTTACTTGCCAGTATTTCCCTGCTAAGGTACACAGGTACTCTGTTCTGTTCTGTGTTATTCTTCAAGACTTGTAGCTGATTTGTGTAGGAGGGATTTCTTGTGAGAAGGAATCAATCTCCACTAAAGGGCTATGGCTGGCTTCAGAAAATGATTTTTTAGGTGAATTAATTCTAATTAATTCATTTAACCGAGAATAGACAGGCCTATCTGCTACAACTGTAGGAAGTGGTACCAGGAGTGATATAATGAGCCTGATTTATTAACGCTGTCCAAAACTGGAGAAGGTAATCCTATAATGGATCCGGTCTAGAATTGCAAACTAAAAGCAAATGTATTTTAAGAAATCCAAGATTTGCTTTATCACTCAGGTTCTTCTATAATAGTCTACCTTTTCCAGTCTTGGAGAGCTTTAATAAATTAGGCCAAATTTATACAAAAAGATGAAGCTTGTTTGCTCAGAAAATAATCTAATTGATACTCAAATAACAAATTTTTGGATTGGATATGAAAACATCATAGGAAAAAGCAATGAGTAGTCAAGTAAGGGATAATGTAGGAATGAATAATTAGAGATCCTGATATCTATTTACCACTGTTTCAGTTAGTTGTATTAATGAAAGATTGTAATAATTGGTAGAGCTGGAGGACATTGATCTATGTTGGCTTTCAATGAAATCGAGAGAGCAGTTTTTATTTTTTAAATATCCCCTCTTAGGATACTTACACGTCATAACGTGTACAGCAGCTGTCTGGTGTCCTAGCAGATCCACAAACGAATGCAATGGAAGAGAAGGGAGGGAAGCGCAGCGGAGTGCCTCTCACTCATACTCCCCCTTCTTCTTTCCATGGAACAGAACGGGGCTGTATGTACCTCGCTCGTTCATTTATTTTTTGGACTTTTGTAGTTGGAAACAATAGTAAAAGATTGTTTACAAATCTAACGTGTATACACAGCCATTTCCCCATGTTTCCCTATTGGAAGCTTACCTCTCCAATCCTGCTTTGTGGCAACTTAAAATTTGGGATTTATTTTCATTTTTTTCCCAGTGACTTTGATTATCAGAATAGCTAGAGAGAATGAATCTTCCTAAAACACACGTGCCCAACCCCTTGGTCTGTGGCCCACTAGCCGTCTGACAGGTGGGCTCAAGGAACCCCCTACTATAATTACTATATCCACAGCTCACAGTAGATTAGTATGGTGGTTCGTAAGAAGAAGGTGTGTTACATTGCTGGCCATCAGGAAAAATGTCACTCTTACAGATATTCAAAAATATGATTGGTGTCAGTTAAACTGATCTGAGGAACACAAATTTCTCATTGCTCAATGAGCCCCTATCTACCTCTGGAGGAACCTTGATGGAGAAACACTAGTAAATAGTGTCAGCTGTTGTTAAAGCTTTCACAGGCTTACCTTCTTTCTCCTCAACGGCTATACCTGGCAATTAGCCCAAGTACCCCATTCTTCCAGAACAGGGGTGTCAAACTGTGGCCTACAACATCTTTTTTTTTTTTGCCCCTCAAAGGGTCTTTTTTTTAGCCCCTAAATATGAATTGCAGCTGGCCCGCCGCTGCATTGATATAGCTATGCATCTACATTTCCCGGAATCACTCGCGTCAATAGACCAGCGGGCTCTCTGCCTATGCATGGTCCCACATTTAATTGTTTTATAGACGCAGGGAATTGTAGTAGCGGCGCTATTTCTCTATTTTAGGCTTGTTCCAGATTGAATGTTAAGCAAAACCTCTTTGTTTACATTTAAAAGGTTTTAAATCTAATGAGAAGGAAAAACTTCCTCAATTTTTTCAATAAACCTCAAGTTTGGCTCGCGACTTTGTCTAAGTTTTTAATTTTGGCCCTCTGTGCATTTGAGTTTGACACCCCTGTTCCAGGAGGATTTTTGCTTTCTCGTTATTTTAAAATTGCTTGGCACTAAAAAAAAACTCAAATGGGGAAGCTAGGCAACAAAATGCAGGGGAAACTAAAAGCGCAAAATGTCGAATTTCCATTTCAGTGTAAGTTAAGCAGTGGTTGTAGCTCAAAGGCTGACCCCTTAGGGGATTGAATATATATTGACAGTGTCAGATAGTATGACAGGCTTGCATTACACTTTTACAGATACCAGAAGCCTAAATATTTCAATGTTATAGCCTTAAATATATACTTAAATACTAGAACCACAAGCTAACATTACATATTCCAGACATTATACTAGTACTAATGCTAATTGTACTACAGTAATGTAATAAATTTATACTGACAGCGGGGGCTCGCATTTTGTATTTAGGATTACTATATATACCAAAAACAAGTAAAACATAAAGTATGATAAAACACTTTCTTGAAGAACTCTTTTCTACACCCCACAAAGGCAGCACAATTTATTGCAACTGTCTTAATTTTCTACTATAAAAATTCCAGTCAACTATGGTCATAGATTCCCGTTTTTTGCTAAGACAGTCCACCCTTAAGTTTATTGTTCTGCAAATTGCATCGTTGGCTGCCTTTCATTGGTCACTTGTTTATTTACATGAATATATCTATTTGTCATAGCTGCAAGTGCATTTTTAAAGTGCATTTTATTGGTAACGTTTCATATTATCAGACAGCTGAGCTTCCCACCGTGGTGTCCCCCATTAGTTCAGGTAGAGTAACCTTTAAACACATTTTTCACAGCTATTGCAGTGATCTAATTGCCAGCTCTTAGCTCAATGATAGGGCAGCATTGAGCCTTTCAACAATGAACATCTGGTGTTCTGTCCACTCTCATTGTTATCAAAAGGTGCCTATTTCACAGCTTAAATATTTTATATTTTGGAAATAGAAGGCAGGTTGCACGAGCTGGGCTTCAATATCCCGTAATGTCATCACAGCTGTGCTTTTTTTTTTTCTTCGTCCGCAGGTAAGAGTAAAAGATTCAAAAGTAAAAGGTGTAATTATGGTTAGTACAGAGGATGAGTGGTGCGGGGTGGGGATGGTGGTGCACATAATGGTCACCATAATTAGGCAGCTGCAAAGAAGCAGTTAATGAACAGGCAAGTGCTAATAAACACATTTCTGCCTGGAATAATTGAAGGTTTTCCAAAGTTCACATCCGTATTAACCCTTTAATGAGAAAGCTTTGTGGTGGGAACAGGGCTCAGTCCAGAATATTTGACTGGCACTAGGTATCCCCTTCTCCATCCTAAGTCACTCTCTCCACTTTAATATATCCACAGCAATGTGGGCAATCTGTGATCATGGGGATCCCAGGAAACATCACAACTTTCAGGGGTCTTCTTTAGATGTTTGAAGAGACCAGGTGCTAAATTGTATATAATTTGCCAATCTGGAGTGGGGACCATTGTGAGTAAAAATTAGTACTTGAGACGGGATATCAGGCAACAGCAGAGAAGGAGGAGAAAAGTCAAGGAGATATATCAGTGATGTATAAGGATGCTGTCTTTTGCAGATAGATCGGACTAATTAATGAATTTCTCCAGCAAGGTGCAATTACATCATATATATCAGCACTTACATTTCTAAGAATTCCTTGAAAGACCCTTGTTTAGTATATTTAGAAGATAATTAATATTAATATTATGGTCATGTGAAATAAAAAAAAACAATGATCTTTAAGTAAGTTTTGTACAAATAGAAATATCAAGTAATTTAATTTTTATAGAGTAGGTGAAGGATCTCTGGACTAGTGTTCCTGTATTAATGTCATGCTAAACCTAAAAAATGAACGTTAAGTCCTCCTATACTAAAAAAAAAGAGTTACCAGGGAGTAGAGCTAATTGAAGAAGGGGAAATGCAATGTCTCATTTGTTAAAAAAAAAGTAAAGCCCTGGCTCCTGGGGGCAGTATTTTAGTTGTACACTCTAGGGTGCATGCATTGGAGAGTTTGATCAGCTGTTGGAGACAATGAAGATAAATTGTCAATGACCATCCAGTGGATCACTGTCTTCTCTGTGTCTTCTGAGGATGCAGCAACGACAGGTCCTGTCATCTCTGCAGGGGGGCTGCACTCGGAGAAGTCAGTGTGTCTAAATTCAGCAAGATTATGGCAGAAGCTCACCAACCACTAAAGAATTTCTTCTGTTTCAATAAATTTTAATTAGTTTTTCAATTTTATGAATAGACATGCAAACATAGAGCAGTTGAACTAAAGTACATAGATTGTGTAAACAATACATTGTTTACACAATACAATGCTAAAAAATCAAAGCAATACAGAGTGGGGTGGGGAACAAGGGAAGAGGGGAGGAAGGGGCCCTCTGCCTCAATATGGTGGCCCCCTGCCAATTTGCTAGGGCTTTTCCCTCCACAACAGTGCAGGTACTACTACCCCCATAACACTGCAGACATCATGACCCCCCATAACAATGGGGACACAGTTA
>NC_092859.1:147249000-147330041 GCF_032062135.1 Pyxicephalus adspersus
ATAGCAGTGCAGACACCATTCCCTCCATAGGAGAGCCAACACCATGTCCCACCCTCCCCCCTTAACAGTATGGACACCATGAGCCCCCCATAACAGTGCAGACACTGTGACTCCCTCATAAAGTGTTGCCACTCTTACCCTAATGGCTGTGCCAGCATTAGAGTCCCTTTCCCACCCTTTATCAACAAGTGCAACCACCACAAGTCCCTTCCCAACCATGCAGAATGGACCAGCAGTGATAAATTCATTAATATATCATGTCCATTGTTGGGTTCTCCTCTTCCATCAATGGCCCTCTTTTACTCACTCACTGTTCAGCTCTAAATATTTCATTTATAGGTTAGTGACAGTAGGCTGGTGCATGGAAGAGGAGGTCCCAAGGTGGTGGGGGTAATAATTTAACTGCCACTTGCATGCAATAAGATTTGCATGCAGCTCATTTAACATTTAATGGTGCAATATTTTTTTTTACATATTCCCACACTTTCTCTTTTGTCCTTACCCTTATGGTGTATATATTCACACAACCCAGACCATCATCATGTCAAAACACCACTCAGTTTCACACTAAAATCTTGGCTTATCGATTATGTGGAAGGTTTATGTTTCAGAGAATTGAACAAAAGTATTGCATGTGAGCTGTCATCACCTGTCATCAACTCATCAAGTTAACGCTGTCAAATTTAATGACATTAGTCATCTGACTTTATAATTACCACAATGAGAATTTAACGTCAAATACAGTTATTACTGCCATTAACGTGGGGGGGGGGTTCAAATTTATCTCCCATGCCAAAAAAAATGATACAATGTAGAGTATATCAGAGATGAGATACAGGCAGAGAGAATTCTGCTCGCAGTGTGCAATATTCATATTTTGAGATCATCATGAATAATAGCAGCCCCAAAATGATTAGGCAGCTGTCAAATGTAATCATGTGTGATTCACAATTCTTGAAAATAAAGAGTTCAAAATCCACTTTTGTTTAAAGTAGAAAACAATTTTTTTTTAATTTTTAGATTGCCACCCCCCTTCTTTTTTAAATAAGAAAAAACAATAATTACTCCCAACTTTTCCCATCTTCTTCAGGACTGTCGCTGATCTTTGCCGCACTCCTTGGTTCAGCTCTGGAGGTCCATTTTCAGCAAATGGACGCTAAGTCATTCTTCTTCCGGTGACAGCAACCTGACACCCTTCTTCTCCCCCATCCCTGATGCCAAGAAGGCAAATCATCATGCAAGCTGAGCTCTTAGTACTACAGGACTGAGTGGTACACAAATGTCCTTACATCAGTCCTAGAAGAGTGCCTTCTGCCGGCTGAAGAAACAAAAGGGAGCCATGACACTAATTCCCAAAGATAATTTGATAGAAACTGGCCAACAGCACTAGAGTTTTGCATCAGCTAGAACGAGGAATAGGAGGACATAAGGGGCCACTGTACTCGACCCTGATCAATATAGCTTGACTTTTGCAATGTTGGAATTTGGGGGAGGAAGGCCTAGAACGTTTACCTAGTATGGGGGTCAGAAATTGATCTGATGGCAGATCAGTACATTTTTTTTCACCTTGGTTGGGATTTAACCTTGACTTTTGGGATGATAAACACAGATAAGGATGGGAGTGCTGACTGTCACTTGGCTAGGTTCACACTTGCGGTAAAGTTTAGGTGGATTTAAAACTTCCATACACGAGGAGCCACTGCCTTTCAGGGGAATCTACATGGTATGAAGCCACAGGAAATGAATTGGGGGAAAAAGTGAGCAGTACCAGTACCATTCACTGCTGTCAGCTGTCACTTGTGTAGACGCTTATTTTTTAAGAACTAGCCTCGGTGCGAGTGTTCAAGCTGCTGGTAAGGTGCCAGCCATGGGGAGCTGCGTGGGATTATGTGATTCTAAGCCAGGTCTGAACCTGTCCTGAATGATTGACACCATTGTGCACAATGCAGTCCCAACAAAAGAATGGCATAAACTAAGATGAATTAAACATTGCATATGAATATTACACACTTCTTAGTCAATGTTTCACATTTGAACCATTTTTTCCTCTGGCTCCTTTGTTGTAAAAAAAATCTTTATTTACAGGGCTGAACGTTCAGTCTGACATACACTAGTGAGTCAGTGCCATAAATCATCCGCTATTACACAGCTTGTTCTTAAGTTTCAATCAAGCAAAGGAAGTAAAAAGACAGACAGCCTATGTTGTGCTTGCATATTTGTTTAAAAAAAGAAGAACAGAATTAAAAAAATATAAAATTGTTTGTATATCATTTTAGTTTCATTTTATTGACTATAAAGTAATTAGAAAGTAGGTAAAAAATAAGTAAAAAAAGGGGTCAGTGACAAATAAGGATTAAAGTAGGTTAACATATATCTACTGTAAGAAACGTATAATTTTATATGATATCATGCTTTTGTACGTAACTGAAGGTGAAGTGAAGGGCAGAACATATGTTGTTTTATCTATCTTACTTGACAGAGTTGATGCTATTTTGGAGTTTAAGACTGCCCAGAAGGTTGGAGCAAATATTCATAAGCTGTATTAGCATATTGTTTTTGTTCTCTATTTCTGTACATATGACCATATATAAATGTATGGAATGGTATATATGGCATTGTAACTATATCATGGGACGTCACATCCATCAGGCGTCACCACACATACACATATTTACACTTATGTATACTTATTGAACTACTGCTGTAATTTTCTATGAAGATTTTCAAATAAATACGCAAGCTTTTTATGATACAGAAGACAATCCTGTTCATAATGCGCCCAATCGATAATTTATATTATTACTTTTTTACATCTACGATAGCAAAATCATTGTAGAACTTACCCATTAGCTGCTACAACATGAAATCCACAGCTCTCTGATTGCAATTGTAGTAAGTTGGTTAATTTAGAGAATATAGAGATGTGTCTAAACTATAAATAAAATCATAATATGATGATTTTTTAAACTATTTTTTGTTTGGATGAATAAGTATAAAGCCAGCATGTAATGTCTTCTTTTCTGATAAGCACTTAGCCTTCAGCTGACCTCCTTCTGACTTGACATTGAGCTGTTTCAAACTTTTGCATTTATACAAAGTTGTATGGGACCAACAGCAGATCCTAACTGCAATAACCAACTAAGGCAGCTCCCATTTTGCATAATTTATATTTGTAGACATTGCTATTAAAATTTATCTGTTTGTGAAATCAAGAGCCATTTAAAATGAGTCGTCTGGGTGGTAGAGTGTATGTTGAGGTCTTTGAGGTCGCTCAGTGACATTCCAAGGAGAACGCTCAACTGCCAATGGAACCAAATACCTCAAAGTACTGGTAGTATCAAGAGATTTGACTTAATCAAACAAAGGACTCCAATAGGATCACAGTGCCTTGCTGGTGACTTCTCAACATAGGCCTGCTATTAAATTCAAGAAACCAGAGTAACACTAGATTCCTGCCTCAGGGATTAGGAAAGTCTGGGGGTAGGTTACTATTGCTTTTTTTCTAAGTATCCTGCAGCACCGTAACCTCTCCTGAATTCCATCCACCAATAAAATGCAAAAGTATTGGCACCTAATTAACTTTGCCTACCACATGCCAGGGAACAGCCTTGGAGATTTGGGTATTTCCAGGACAGCCAGTATTGGCTACTTCCCAATCTAGGGTTGACGTGTTCTACTCTGGTTATTTATAAATACATATTTCATTAGGATGAATGACACCCAATGTCATATTTTACCGGAGTAATGAGTGCAAACCTAAATCTGCCTGGTGATAATTATTACTGCATTTTGCACACGTTCGTTGCACTTGGTGCTGCCATATGGTATAGGTCTACTTAGTAAATGACAAACTCTGTGTTTTTATGATGGAGATCCTGCCGTCTTTACATCGCATCTTCACTTTGCTGGCACAGACAGTTTTCCAGCAGCTGCTTTCAATTTCCCACGATCAAAACTGCATTATGCAATACCCCAACACCTCCCGCCAGCCCCATTCTTTTTCTTTTCCCCATGAGCAACAGTGATGTCATCATCAGTCGGCTCTGGGAACTTGTATTGTTTCTCTAACAAATAGAGAAATCCCCACTCAAGCATTGAAAATGAGGGCAGACAAGCTGAAAAACATACAAATGCAAGGGGCTGGAGGAGGCTTGAGTTGTCTGGTTAATTCACCGCTTATCTGGCAGAGAAGCTACAGGCCAGTTGAAATAATAGATAGAAGAATTCAGTTAGGCATGTGGATTAACTCATTTCAGATGGACAGACCGTAATATCTTGGCAAGCGATCTCTATAGTCTTTCTTGACGTTGGTGCTGCTAGAAAAGGAGGCTGCATAGATGCTCCAAACATTCTTTTCTCTGCACAAACAAAATCAATTAAATTGTTTAATATGAAAATTTTTTAACCTAGAAAAAGGCAACTTTTTTAAACTCAAAACAATGGTGTAATTTTGAAATTAAAATAAATAGATATAAACATGCACAACCTTTTTCTACTATACTTCTATTGAGCCTTGTGTCTATAACACTGATTTTTTTCCCAGTGTTACTTTCACATTTACCTTATATACATTTTCATATTTCTTAATAAAATAATTTAATATTTTTTATAATATTTTAACATTACAACCAAGAAAATGCTAGGTATAAAGGACATGATGCTAACACAGTGGTGATATTTTGGGCACCAAATGTGTTTCACCTGGCTCCAGTAAATAATTTGACGTATCTGCTGGTCTGCCAAATAGTTTCTCAATGAACCAATATGTTCAGATATATTTGTTCATGTCAATACAATTTATTTGAAATTGGCCTTAAAACTTTGAAGCATAAATAGGCCATTATGTTTGCCTCCATAACCCTTTAATAATGAATACATATGAGGGTATGTAGCTAAAATAATGCAAAGAAGGCAGCGGGTGAATTTAATTGACACATTAATCATTTGAAGAGCCTGTGTAGTGCATATGAGCCCAATAATGAAGGAATGAAGTGGCAACCCTATTGCCAGACATGAAAAAAAATAATTCTAAGATCCCCATTAGAAGTATGAGTTCATGTAGCAAAATCTATTAGTATTTATCATATTAAAAAAATACAACCTGAATGTTGATTTGTTTGGTAAATTTCAATGACCCCGTAAGTAACTTACCTATATTATATATATAAACTTTCATTGCACAATATATATACA
This sequence comes from Pyxicephalus adspersus, assembly GCF_032062135.1. Taxonomy (NCBI): domain Eukaryota; kingdom Metazoa; phylum Chordata; class Amphibia; order Anura; family Pyxicephalidae; genus Pyxicephalus; species Pyxicephalus adspersus. The sequence continues at coordinate 147,254,194 of NC_092859.1, forward strand.
TAAAAACAACACACTCCAACTCAGATGTCACATAATTTGCTCTTACTCATCTTATTAATTTTCTCAGCTCTCAACCCAATATTTGCATTGGCAGTGGGCAATGGTAAGGTCATGGCCTGAAGAAATCAATTGTTTTCAAGCAATAGTGCTAAAAAACTAGATCTGGATTTTGATGGCAGAAAGGGCGGCAGGTAGAATCACTGCAAAATTCTTTATACTACGACAGTTTTTCTCCAACTAACCTATAAAAAAATGCAGTATATTGTCTTGCATACAGTATCACAATGTATCACGATGCATTGAATTGTAACCATGCTATGGTGACACATATTGAATCCTCCAAATTCTCCCAAATTTACATTCCTGTTGACTGTGCTGACTGCACCCATCACTTATTTTTTAAAATGGTCTCTTTTTAGAAGCTTGTGATAATTTCACATGCTTATTTATCAAAAAGGACACAGCACGGTGATTAAAACTAAAATAGATCATGCCATTGGACTAGCCTGCAAATTGAAATTATGAGGTCATTTGTTACAGGTCAGTTTGGCACGGCACATATAAATTTGGTGTATTGGCTGCTGTGGGTGCAGCTGTTTTTGATGATATTAGTAAAGAATGCAAAGTAATATGCACAATGGGGTTGAGAAGCCTTATCCTGCATTATGCCATACTATTTGTTCTCATAAAAGTTGTTCAACTGTGGCCAAATAGCCAGCACAATAAATTGCACACAGGACAAGCCTTAGCTGTTACATAAGTGTTATAATAAAAAAAAAAATCATGAGCCAGTTTAAAAGAGGTAATGCATGTTATGCATGTAGGGCCCCATGCAGGGTAAATCAGCAGGTTTGTGTTTATTCTCCCTTTCCAGCACCAGAATACTAGTCGTTTATTTGTCTAGGTTTAAATTCCTTGTAATTGTAATCAGAGCTTACACAAGAATAAGGACGCTCTTCCTGCCCCCATGTGACAGAGCTGGGGTAATCTCTATACACATGCATTGTCACATGAAATTAGTGAGCCACATGCTCCTCCATACCTGAAAGTACTGGATATTTTCTTCATTTGGTTGACTGAAGGGAATACCAATCAGGGGTGTAGTGGGGCTGGAACACATGGGCATGTCGTGCCCTCACTTTTTTTGGAAATGCAGCATTTACAATGATGTGCATGCGCGCTTACCATAGATAGAACTGTGCCCCCTCTTCTTTTTTATGACTACACATCTGAGTCCAATATGTGTTGCAAGGGCAGGAAGCCTTCAAACAAAGCTGTTGCTTATCCCTGCATGGGAAAACAAAGCGTTTTGCAAATTCTTTGGCTAAATTTTATGTTTGTAAAATATGCAAACAAGAAATTCATTTTTTGAGCTAAGCAAAAATGTGTAATTCTCCCTTTTTGCACAATAATTATGGTTTATTATATAGGTAAAATGTGGACATGTTATACGTTGCTTACAGCATGTAGATGTACCCCCATTCTTAAGCAAACTTGTCAAAATGTAAAATTCCTAATCCCCGCTCTCTGGCATTCTTTGTGGGTTGGACCGGTCAACATGAGAACTGGAAAAAAAAAACCTTTGATGGGCTCCAAAATTAGTTTTTGTGCTCTCAAGTGGGCCCTTCTGTCTTAGCAGAAATAGCAAGAAATCTATGGTAGGCATTCCTCTCACTACCTGGTCTGACCCTGGGTGCTACTTTTTAAAAAGTCCCGGTACTTCCACTGATGTTATATGCCACCTGCCTTCCCTGATAGCAAAAGCCACTGCCAACCTCCCTGGCCTGGGTAATCCATTCAGTACGATTGGTAGTGGAAGAGCACCAGAACATGCCTAGGACTTGAGATTTTTCATTTTTACAGCATTACTTTAACCACCCCCATTGTTTACAGCAAACCTCACAATGTCTACACCATTAGACCTTTTGCATTCCTAGCAATACCCACGCTGAGCAATAAACTTTCCGATGTTTGTTGCTGACATATTCCGATAAATATTATCTCTGATTGGCCACATTTGCTGAACTTCTCTGTGTTTTGCATTCTGATAAAGTCATTTGTGCATATGTATAATCTTTAGCAGTAACTAATAATATAGATGCTTGTTTGGGAAAATATTCTCCATTTGACTTATTCTTGTAGTTTGGCAGAGTTAAGTGCACTGGGAACCTTTAAAGGCGAGAAGTGGAACAGTTCCATGTGGTTTGCACTATATTATTTTATTCGGTGGGAGCCAACCTGATGACATATCCTGTAAAAACTGTCAATGCTTAATGTACACATTCAGATGCATCTAAATTATAGAGAACGGGAAAATGCAGCCTAGTAAAAATCCCAGGAAAGTGTTAGCACAGTTTGAGTCATCTTTGATTAACTGTTAGCTGGTTATGCTTTGGATGCTCTTAAGTCTGCCATTTTATCTGGGACTGCAGAAGGAACAAAGGTATAGGCGTACAGATCTGTTAATTGCTTAGGTTTTTGTAATCACAGTCTTTAAAGCTGCCTCTTACCTATGTTACACATTATTCGTATTATTGAAGAAAACTGTAATAACATTGAAACAAATTAAGAACTCGTTTAATACATCAAAACAACATATTTTATTGTGATCGTCATTCAGTATGTATGAATGGAAAAGCAGTACTTTTAAAGTAACCTCTGCACAGGATGAATTCAACTGTTTCCATTCTTTTATAAATGTTTCAGGTTCTAGAAGTTTTTGCATACTCATAGTCAGGCATAAAAGTTAATTTAGGCATCTTAAGGTTTGATTACATCTTCTGCAGTTGTGTCCTCCTCCTCCGCTGTTAATATTCTCAGACCTGAAATTTATATTGCTTGGCCCTACTTGTAGGGTTCCCAGTATAGAAGTATGGCCCCATTTAAGTATATAGAGAGTTTGAGCACAGGGGTGACCAATACTAAAAAATTATGTGGGGTTGATTATGTTAATTATGATGGTGGAAGTTTTTACAATGCTAATAAGAGTTTAGTAAGTTTACTCTAAGCACAAATATACTTTAAAGTAGTGGTCCCCAACCTTTTGCAGCTCGCAGACCAAATAAATGCACGGACTCGGGACCAGGCATGCGCGGGGAGCCGTGTGTCACTCAAAGGTGAAGAAACTTCCCCCAAAATGATGTCATAATGCCAGAACCCACCCACTGCCCCATTGTAGGTCTGATCCATTGCAGGTTAGAGACACAACCCTCCCTGAGCCTATAATTCGTACGGGAGACATGGTCTCTGGCTGGTGCGCCCCTCCCCGAAGGTTGGGGACCTCTGCTTTAAAGGACAAGTATACTTAAAAAAATATAGCCTACTTCTCCCAGCTCCCTTACTAAACTAATCTAGAAAGTTCTCCCCATCATCATCTAGGATACCAAGAATAGGAGTATGGCCACAGAAATGGCCAGTACTATAGAAGAATCTGGAGCTGATAATGTAAACCCAGAGGCAAGCAGCTTTACAATGGTATTAGCAGTTTAGTAAGTTTATTCTAAATACAAATATATTTTAAAGGAAAGGTCCACATAAAAATACAGCTTATTCTTCTCAGTAATCTTACCAAATCAAATTTAGAGACTCCTTTCTATCCAGATGACTACATATTCACCATGATAGTGTTGGACTCTTCCCCCACTGATTCAATCCTTAGGCCGAAATTTGCTATGGTACTTTTGGCTATACCTCTAAGGAAACCTTTCGCAACATTTTTAACTTGGGGGAATCCTTTAAATACTTGTCAGGTCTTGGAGAACCCATTTTTAGTAACTATATCCACAGCCTACAACATATTAGCATGGTGGTCAGTGAAAAGAATGTCACTCATACAGATAGCCAAAAAAATCATTGGTGTCATTTAAATTGCTAAGGAAAAGGATATTAACTTGCTTGGATAGGGGAACACCTGGCAACCTTTGGATGAACCCCTAGTTAAGAAATACTGATCTATGGTCTCTAGTATAGGAGTATGGCCTCATTTAGGTATATAGAAAATTATAGCATACTAACAGCCAGTACATGAGAATATATTGGGCCTGAAAATGTAAACTTGAAAGAAGGTAGTTCCATTGTCAATAAACAGTGGCAAATAAACACAAATAGAGGAGAGCAACCTGCACTACACACATTTTAACACACAAAATTCTCAATCAACCTTCCCCAAATTGCTGTACAATGGAAATGCTTTGAGTTTATTTTGTTTTTCTGTGTTATTGTGAGTTTATTCTGAATATCCTGGCTTTTTCTGATGGTATATCAATTGGCTTACAACTAGAATTGGTCTTGGTGTGGTTTGTACCTGGTTTAAATTTGTAGGTAAATCGAAACTAAACAAAAAACAAAACTCACTCACCTTTACTTCCACAGATCCCTCGATCACGCCAGAGCTTTTCTGTAAAAGGTCCAATGCTGTCCTGTAATTCATCTTTGTCCCGGCACAGCGGAAGTGTCGGGCACCTCCAGCATCTTTCTACGTCTTCTGGCTTCTGTCTACATCACCTGATCCCCTACTGGACAGGGGTGAAATAGGGTGATGTAGCGTGTTGTAAATGGGAAAAAAAGAAGCGTCGATCTCTGCGCATGCTTGAAATCAGCATTTTTTATCCTCTCCTTCTGTGCATGCCCGATCTCGGAGCAGGAGCAGCCAGAAGCCTCCTGGGATGTGGGAACAGGGTATCCAAGGAGGCTCTGTGCTACCATTCTGTCTTTATCACTGTGGCGATAGTAGGGACTAGAAAACTAGAACAGTGTTAGTAAGATTTAAAAAAAAAAAAAAAAGATAATTTTTACCCTACATAAAATGGTTGTTTGCCCTTTGCAGAATTTGTGTTACCTCTGTAAACTAATAAAATAAAATAATTGGTATGGGTAAAGCTTCTAGATCATCTTGTGAAGTGTGAGAAGGCAAAAAACAGGGATTAGTAATGCATATGCATTGTTTTGTCACCGCATAATAATGTAACATTCACAGATATCTCTAATGAGGAATATTTAGAATCACGGAGTGTGTTTTTTTTTTTTATTTTCTTCCTAGATCGTGAGTACACAGTTCAAGAAATATTGCACATTCCTAACAAACATTTTTTTGATTAATTTGAGTAGAAATTATTCGTAAACATGCAGGTACCTTGAAGCAATATACCAGTTTAAATGGCCTGGAGAAAATTTAGCAATTGTGACATTATTATAGCTGCTGTTTTTGTAGCTTTTTTATTTTTTAATGTTTAAATAATGTTTACAGATATTGTAATATTATCTATTGTCAATAGCAATTGTTTTCTGTTCCCTTGTGTTAAAACGGTAACATTTAGGTTTTTGATTGGTACTGTGAAGTGTCTATGATTCATATTGCTGGAGGCGTTAAGTCATTGCAAGGGTTTGACTTAGAGGTTAGTTAAGGATAGTAACAGTGTCAGGTTGGCAGGAGAAAACTTTGGATAAAGAGGAACTATAATGCTTCTGAGTCACTTTTAATTACGGTTGTTATACATTGTGACTAAGTGTCCCTAAAATGTCAGGGAAAGTCTTAGAATGGCTCCAGGGAAATGAACGTGATAGTATATATATATGGGGTTTTTAGAAGAAAACCAGGTTCTTTAGGTTCCTGGAGCTAGCCAAGTGAAGTGAAGGATGGGCCTTGTGCCCAACCCTGATTTGGGATATATCCACCTGCACTCAGGTGCAAGGGGAGGGAATAGATCAGCAAGAGGCTGGGAGATAACCAGAGTGGATTCCAGGCTGAGAGAGAGCCAGAGTGGATTCCAGGCTGAGACAGAGCCAGAGTGGATTCCAGGCTGAGAGAGAGCCAGAGTGGATTCCAGGCTGAGAGGGAGCCAGAGTGGATTCCAGGCTAAGAGAGAGTCAGAGTGTTCCAGGCTGAGATAGAGCCAGAGGGTTTCAGGTTAAAGAGAGAGCCAGAGTGGATTCCAGGCTGAGGGAGAGCCAGACTGTGCCAGACTGACAGAGAGGCAGAGTGTTCCAGGCTGAAGAGAGAGCCAGAGTGTTCCAGGCTGAAGAGAGAGTCAGAGTGTTCCAGGCTGAAGAAAGAGCCAGAGTTTTCCAGGCTGAAGAGAGAGCCAGAGTTTTCCAGGCTGAAGAGAGAGCCAGAGGGCTCCAGGAAAGCCAGCGGCCAAACAGTACTACAAAGTTGTGAGTTAACAGTACTGATTTAGTGTATGTGTTAGGAAGAGAGGGCACCAAGTGAGGTAGCCAGATGCCCAGCCGGGCTACTGTTTATTGTTTTGTTATAAAGTTGTCAAGTCTGTGCTGTAACACCTGGCTAAAATAAATACTGCTGGTATTTTGGACTTTTGGAGTCTGCTGCCTATTATCTGCCCTGTAAGCATCCTGTTACCATGAGCAACCCCCAGTGATCTATCACAACATTTTTGAAATATGTTTTGCTGTCTTCATTGAAACCTTGTTTTACAAATAAACATTTAATACACGCCAAAAGATTATCTAAGCATGACGGGTTAACTAACTAACTATTGCATAAGACTGTTGTGTCTGGGTGAGATTTTGGAATTTCGGATAATGAATGGGGTTGATTCATTGCTTTGACTAATGCGGTGCAGGCAAATTTCAGCTTTAGTTTCTAACTTCTGTAAACCAACAAACTTAACAATAAAGAAACAAGCAGGAAAAAAGGAAGCTAACACTTAGGTTACATACACACGTCAGATGATTCTCGTCCAATAATCGCCTCAGGGCTGATATCAGACGAAAATCTGGCATGTGTAGAGTGCTTATCATCTGTCGTCTAAACAACCGTCCTGGCGGATCCACGGACGACAGATGAGGAACGATCATAATAAAAGTGAAGGGGAGAAAGGGCAGCATGGTGCCCCTCTGTCCCCCTCCCTCTCCATAGAGCAGAAGGGCGCTGTATGTAGGTAAATATCATTGTTAAGTTTAAACATTGGTGAAGAATCTTCCAAGTCCACGTGTTTTTATTGTCAGTGTGTTACCATTCTTCTCACGCATTCCCCTCCGTGAAACTGCATGCTTCTCAGCTGCTGCTTGCAATAACATGTAGAAAACTTAATGCACAAAGACTTGCCAGATGTGCTCCAAATCTGAACTTACTGAGCATGGACTGGATTAGGAGGGCGATTAGGAGGGCTATTTAGGTTTCCTCAGTTCTGCCAGATGTTGCTGGACCCTCGGCATGTTTACCTGCAATTCTGCCCAGTGTTTACTCCGTCTGATTTCCTGGTTGCTTCTGCCCCGACCTAGGTTTGTTCTTGACCATGCCTCCGTGAGCCATGATCTAGCTGTGCCTGGCATCTACCTAGTTGGCCATTCCCTCACCAAAGTCATCTAATCCTACTCGTCTCTAGTGGGGAGATCCTGGGGGCCACAATCTGCTGGCATTCTTGCAGCAAAGTAGTCTGGTAGCCACTAGGTTTGCCACCCCACTGGCCCTTGTGAGATACACTGGTGAAGACTAGGTGTAATATAGACTTGGCACCTTGGGTAATCCCACATCACCTGCCAGGGAGCGAACCCGTCACCAAAGGTTCCAGTTCTATTCAGTTTGTATGAAGCGTGTTTATAGTAGATGTCCTAGTACCTGATGATCACATGAATCAGCAATAGTGACGTACGGAGCAAGATGACAATCCATGAGCACACAGCTTTATAATCAATCCACAGTTTCCAGATTTTCTGTCCTGATGGGTTTTTTTTTTTTAATATTTTAAGGATTTTTTTCTCTAGCATGCATGAAGCTCAGGTCAAGTATTATGTAACATGTTAGAAATCTGTATTATTTGTGATTGAAAGTGATATTCTGAGCAGTTTAAATCTGTAGCAGTATAGAGTTAGGTCCATAAATATTTGGACAGAGACAACTTTTTCTAATTTTGGTTTCTAACAAGGAGCACAATCAATGTAAATAAAAAATAGCTTTAGAAATAGCCTTTGAGTTAATTACCTTTGAGCCCCTGAAATGAAGTGATTGTGTTAAAAAAGGTTTTAGTTCCTCATATTTTTATGCAATAATTTTGTTCAACCCACTGAAATAAAGCTGAAAGTCTGCAGTTCAGCTGCATCTGAGTTGTTTCATTTAAAATAATTGGGGTAATGTACAAAACCAAAATTAGAAAAAAGTTGTCCCTGTCCAAATATTTTATGGACCTAACTGTATACTTTGTGTTTATCAATTTGTTTATTTTTACATATTGGTGGATCATGTACCTTTGTTAGCATTCTAGTTAATTACTCTCTTACCAGTGTGCAATTATAGAAACGTGTCCTTTCAATCACAGCAACATTTTGTGCTTCTTTAACCAAGCAGAGACTGCCATTCCTTCACTTTACTTTTCCTTTCATTCATATCAAGGGAAAAATATGTAAAAAAAAATCTACTACCTCATATTTTAGGCTTCAAAATGATTACAGTTTGCTCCATAAGGCCTGTGTTCTAATAAGCAGAATATTTGTCCCTTGATGATTATTTATATTCTACCTATATGTCATCTGTGTCTCTCTGTATAAATTATTAGTATGAGCTCCTCTGTTAGCTGATGCACAGGATAGATCAGACAGCACGTTCAGTGATCTACTGATACTAATGGGCTAACTTGACTGGCACAACATGTAAATAAGAAATACTGGAGATAACTCTTTAGTCCTCAAGGGCTCAGTGCAGAGTTGTTTTGGGGGTAATTGAGAAGCTGGCTTTGTGCCTCTCATCTGGTGTTGAATTCACACTTTAAAAAACGCATGAATTTCTTGGGCATGGGGCATGCACTTTTGTGCATTTATAGAACACTTAAAGCCTAATTTAATGCTCATATTATTAACACTATTTTATTGTCTGTTATATTTTGTCTACTGCAGATTTATTCATGAAGTATCAACATATTCAACATGTATTCACATGCCACTTATGTTAGAGGAGTTTACAAGCTAATGGTTCTACCATAGTCATAAGTCATTACTATGGTCTAAGGTCAATTTGGGGGGAAGCCAAATAACCTTCCAGTATGTTTCTACCATGTGTGAAGGGACTGGAGTGCCTAGGCTTCGGGGCCCCCTGCTTAATTCAATTCATTGGGGATCAGTGGGAAAAAAGCATCCTAAATGGGTGACCAGAGGAAAGAATTCCCCCTTTATAGTGGTGGCTGGAATACCTCAATTATTTACAGCATTAAAGCCATGCAGATGGCTCTACCAAGTGGTGTTGGCCCTAAAAATGATGCAGGCATCATCACATGGGAGGTCAATCAGTCACAGTTTGGGTAATCTCTAACATCCTCTGGAGGAACAATGTGGCCTGGAAGAAGCATACGGAAACACATGGAGACATGGTATACAGTACATGCTAGCCACTGTGCTGCAAATTGTGTCATGGACATATTTGGAAATAATTCCCACTTGATTTTGTGTACAGATAGGTATTAGGAGTTACAACATGTGCAGGAAGAGGCAGAGACAACTACCCAGACAAGACTGTAAGTGTAAAAGGCCCATCACTAGCGGAAAATGTCTAGTACTGGGAGAGAACACAATTAAAATTGAATTTCTCAGGTTTTATTTTCATTCTTGAGTTTTATTAAAGCTTGCAAAACGGAGAAGAGCACCTGCAACCTGCATGTTTGATGTAGGGAGATTCTTGGCAATGGAAAACTTGCAATGGAAAAACACTCAAAGCATGAAAACAAACCTAGGGAATTTTTTAATTTTAAGGCAGAACACTTAAGAAACTGTGTTTGTATTTTATGTCAGAATTGGCTTGTGGAACAGTAACTATGGGTAGTAAGCTAGCAAGTATACTACCACTATAGGTAACCTTCTGCAGTGGTTCATATGTTCATTCCATGCTATAACTCCATCTCCCCCTTCTTGATGTATTGAAAAGAGAGCTGCAAATTTATTTGGCTGACTGAAATAAAAAGAAAAGTTTAGCTGACCTTTATGAATATATACAGTACATATATAAGTAAATGCTGATAGTCGCGCCATAGTATTGCTTAAAGCAGTCACCAACCGGTGGTCCCCAGCTCTTGCTGGTGCGTCCCCCAGAGCACCGGCCAGAGCCGTTGACCATGTCTCCCAGAAACATTACAGGCTCAAAGCAGTAGCCGGGTTGTTTCTCAGGTCTGAGCCTGCAATGGGAGATTGGGCAGGTTCTGGCATCATGACCTTTGAGTGACACATGGCTCCCTGTTCATGCATGGTCCAGAGCCTGTGAGTTTAGTGGTCCATAGGTCCAAAAAGGTTGACGACCACTGGCTTAAAGCACATTAAAGCACTAAAGCACATTATACTAATTCAAAGTGATTTCTTAAATAATTCCTGTCTTTGAACTAAAAGTCATCTTGACATATCTTGGCGGTCTTGGCACATAGTTTTTTTTAAAATAAACACATACCTGTGAGGAAGAAATTGAATAATTACCTTTCCTTCCATTCACACCCCTGTGCTCTGCTCTGATCAGTAAAACTAATTCTTCAGGTCAACAAGAGGAACCAGCGAGAGCTATTGGGAACCAGAGAGACCAACAGTACAGTTTGGTTCTCCCTGTGGACTTTGGAGGGGGTGAATTCGAGTTATCAGTAGTGGGGGAAGCATGACAGGTAGATTGTCAATCTTTTCTTTACAGATGAAAGCTTATTTAAAAATACAGTATATGCATGTTGTAGGGTTTTTATTGGTGCTCCACATACCATTACAAGTCTTGACTATAATTAAAGTGTATCTATAGCCAGGATTAGGTTGAGTGGGGAAGGATTAAAACTTCTATCAGAAGTTACTGGAGTGCAAGTGAAGGAAAGGTTCCTTTATTTTTCCTTTCTGAAGGTTGTTTCCAGGTATTTAGTAGAATGTTAGAATCTCTGTCAGCTTTACATTGATGTCTTTTTACCTGTCTGGTAAAATGTTCGGGGGAAGGGGTCTAAGGCATCGTTGAATTTCTGTTTCTGTAAATTATCTTTCGAGATTGTTTCCAGCAACAAATGGGTGACAGATGAACGAATGAATGCTGTATACACAGTGCTATTCCGTTCTATAGCGAGTGGAGTAGAGAGAACAAGCGAGCGGCACCCCGGTGTGCTCTTCTCCACTTTTACAGCGGTTGATAACCATCGGTCATTCATGGATTCGTCCCGATGGATCCATGAAAGATGCAACAAGCAACTGCTGTGCACATATTCGTATCAGGGGAGAATTATCTGACATGTGTACATAGCCTTAGCTTTTCCCCATTCCTATTGAAACCATCACTACTTCCCCACTACATATCTCCCATACTATTGTGTGTGAAATTCCCCCACCTACTAGATTGTAAGCTCTTCGGGGCAGGGTCCTCTCCTCCTGTATCACTGTCTGTACTAGTCTGTCATTTGCAATCCCTATTTAATGTACAGCGCTGCGTAATATGTTGGCGCTATATAAATCCTGTTTATTAATAATAATAATAATAATAATATTTAAAACAAAAACATTTTGCTTATAGAAATAATATAAACGTAATTCTAAACCTGAAAGATGATGTTAAAGAGAAAATAGAGATGATTTAATGACCCGTGCCCCTATTTTTCACTTAACTGATTTATTCACAGATGTCTAGCGGTGGACAAAAATATGAAACAAGAATAGTATCAGGATGTTAAAATTACTGCTAAACCTTCTCACCCTCCTTGCCCTAGGTACTGGCCTATAAGAGTAATAAATATTGCCCAAGGACTATTGAATGTAATGTGATTCAGAATGTCATGTGCTCTCCATGCATTTTGGATATGCATTATAGTTATTGAATTGGTCACCTGGATAACAAGATTTCCAAACAGATGGCACCAAAGGAAAACATTATCTTGCTTTTTCTTACTCCGAAGGCAATTATCATATTTGCAGACATGTTGGATCCTCACTGTATACCTGCCAGGGGGCACAGCAGCTATGAAAACCTGTGTATGCAGCTTTCAGAATTAGGTGAAGCACACTTATCAGATTAAATGTTTTTGACTTTTTTTAGAAAAGAATAAAAATGCTCATTATGTGTTTTTGGTGCATCTGCCATGCTTTTATGCTGCCTGCAATGGATTAGTGATGCAATGTATGAATTTGGTATGTTCCATCAACAGTTAATATATAATGTCATTATTATAGAAGCAGCCTTAATGCATGCCAAATGCACTGTAAACACTTATAATGTATTGTGTTTGACAATAATATAAAAAAGCAGATGAGACATAGCTGAATGTGACAAGATGCATTAGAAAAACGCAAGACAGCTCAGTGCCGAGGAAATGTTGCAGAAATTGTTAGCCATGTACAATTTTGTTAAATTCAGTCCTGTGACAATGGGCTTTTGGCTTGTGCCCATGGCAGCAGTTTGAGATGAATTTTATGTCACAGGTACTCTTTATGGAGACATTAGGAAGAAGTTTGCATTTCTTCCAAATAATTTAAGAAGAAACAGTAGTTAATTTGTTTATATTCATTTTCCAATCCATGTCTGAATCCAGTGGCAGAAATAGTCAACAGCAGCCCTCTATGCAGAACTGACTTGGAGCCTCTATGGGGGCCCCTGTTGGCTAGGGCCCTTGTGCAGCAGCAGTAGACTTTACACCTCCCTATGTTCGCTCCTATCTAAATCTAAAGGGGTGCGAACCTGGGAGTTCAAAAAAAAAAATATCCTACTGTGTAAACCCTGAATATTACTTGGACTCAGAGTATTATTGTTATCATTAATATTATTAATAATAATAATAATAATAATAATTATAATAAACTGTATTCATATAGCAGCAACATATTACACAGTGCGGAGGGGGAAGTAGCACACAATAGGAACATTGTAAAAATAAAATGGTTGACCTGAGTAATGCTTAGAATACTTTTTTTGACACATATCAATTATTTATAAAATTGAACACAATGGGGTTTGAAAAGGGAGCTGATGTGGCATAATAGCTAACCTGTCCTTTCCCTGGAATAAGGGCCTAGTCACAGTTGAAACCATCAAATGTCAAAGTGAATATTAGTTTTCAATGTAAAGATTTGTTGGCCATTTACTGTAGGCAGAAGCTCCCCACTGTGTACAGTACCAACAAAATCCCCACCAATCACATCCACTGTAATGGGCTGTCAGGATATATGGAGGTGAATGTTCCCATTGTCTGGTGGTTGTTCACACCGATTTCCATTTCTGTACACAGTAGGCAGTCAGCTATGTACAGTACCAACATGCTCCCCACTGCTCACATCCACTTTAATAGGCTGTCAAGGTATATGGTGGCAGGGGTGTAGTGAGGCGGGCATGCGTGGGCACGCTGTGCCCTCACTTTTTTTGAAGAATGAGGTGTTTAGATACCAATGATGCGCATTCATGCTCGCCATGGGTAGACTACACCCCTGTATGTTGGTGGTCATTACCCACAGTTTTTCGTGCTGACTTCAGTTAGCTATTTTCTGTACATAGCAGGCAGTTGATGCCCTGTTGATGTGTATAGCACCAACAAGCTCCCCGCTACTTGTGTCCACTGTAAACAAAGTGCCCAGAGCCCACTAATGGGAATACTCACCACTGTATACCCTGACAACGGGCTGTAAGACAGTAGTCCAGGTATGCGGAGTAGGCATTCTCATTGGCTAGTCTGCTCCCTAATACCCACCAGGCAATTGAAAAACTTACCACCATACATCATGTGCTCATTGTTTGCAGTGGATACAGGCTGTAGCAAGGCAGTTGACAGGTTGTACATTGCCCACTGTGTACAGACAGCTAACTGAAGTTTGCCTGAACAACATAATTTTTTGGTTCTATTAGACCTGAACCAATTATCAAATATTTTGTATTCTGATTCTTAACAGCCACATTAAAGTTTTTTTTTACACACTGAAGTTGATTAAGGGCATATAGGTTGTTCTCCAAGGGATAATTGACATAGATTAGTGACGTCAACCGTCCAATCACATTCCTGTTTTTTATATTTAAATTTCTGGATATAATTGTGTAATCTTTAAATAGTGAAAGTCCATTATCTCAATATTTTATGGCAATTTACAATTAGTAATAAAAACGTTAAATGTTTTGGTACAAGAGATGATATTAGCTGTGGCTTGGTTCTTTAGGGTTGTTCTTACAAGTTCCAGTGATAGAACCCGCCCTGGTGCAATAGTCAGAACATAGGGATTTATTTATCCATGACTTTACTTGGATGATGCTTTTTCTGCCAATGAGCAGGAAGTGAACAGTACTGTTGGCAATATACAATGCAGTAAATAGTAACCCAAGATTTCAGAATATTTCGTAGTTACATTAAAATACAATCAATAATTACATAGCCATACTAATGCTTTGCCTACCCATCTTCTTCTGATTCTTCACCGTCACTCACCAATCCATACCCCCCTCCTATTGTGTGATACTTCCCCTCCTCCTAGATTGTAAGCTCTTCTTAGCAGGGTCCTCTCCTCCTTTTTCAATATTTGTATCTGTCTGTCATTTGCAACCCTTATTTAATGTACAGCACTGCGTAATATGTTGGTGCTATATAAATACTGTATAATATTAATAATGCTTCCTAATCATTTAAAGTTTGGCTTATGTCTATAGCACAATGACCAACGTGATGAAATCCAGAGCCATGGAGCAGCATATATGAAATTTTAAATTTTAAAGTTTAAATAATAAATTGTTCTAAAACTAAGTCAGTGAATGTGTGCATTGCAATTGTTTTTGTTTTATCACAGCATGACAATAAACGATGAGACGGTTTAAATCCTACCCACTGGATATAAATACATATGCAGATACCCAGGTGCAAGACTCAAATCTCTTCTTTTCCTTCCTTTGGATAAAAGGTTTTTTTTTACCACCTTCTATTCTAAATGGTTATAGTTGCCTCTTCTTGAAATTGGAATTAGAAGATGACTGAAGTCAGATCCAAGGGCTTCTAGTAGGTTCCTCTATGAATGTGCATGACATGAAAAGCACAATTTGGCTGCAATTTCCTCTTCTAATTAAGAGCCTCTCCCATTTGTTTTCAAGAGAGAAGCAAAAAAAAAAAAAAATTCAGAACAGAGATCCAGGCAAAAAAGACTTTAGAACGTCTGTATTATGTACAGATGTGGTTGCCATTGTGTTGGAATATGCAGGCGATCACTTTGAAGATTAAAGGGTATCCTTTGGTAGCTTCAGAATGTACATTTACAAATACTCTTTTTTTTTTTGCTATATTAACTAAATTCCATGTACACATTTACATATTTTATTTTTTTTTTGTTTTTATTTATTTTGTTATGTTTATGTTATGTTTATTATTTTTTTATTTACCAATCTAACATTTAGGAACATACATAACTAAAAATCCAATTATTTTGATTTCTATATATAAATATCATAATACCATTCCAAATAGATCTAAATAGAATAAATTGCTGTGATAGCCATATAATGTAATTTATTATAATGTACATGTAATTTGTAGTTGTAGCCCAGCCACAGATTAATGTCGTTTTTATTTTTGGGTGATGGCAACTGAAATTCTAATAGTTTATGGATATAAGTATTCTTCCTATTTAGAGGTGACTTCCAATCACAAGGTTTACAAATTAGCAGATTTGTTTTTCATTGGAAATTTGGATCTCTTGGAAGGGTAGCTGCTTAGTTTATCTCTCGTGCACTAACAAAAACAAGCTTATCCAACAACAAAGAGGACATGATATAGTCTATCTGTAATACGTAAAGCGGGCCTATCAATACAATTTTTACTTTATATAAAAGGGTAGATAACCCCTTTATTAAAAAAGTAAAAAATTGTTTTGTTTTTGTTTTTTTCATTAAATGCCTTTAAAAAAAAACATGGTGGCATGAATCCCAGGAGGCTTCGGGCAGCTCTTTTTGCGCATGCCCGAGATCAGGCATCCAC
The DNA here is from genome assembly GCF_032062135.1 of Pyxicephalus adspersus. Lineage (NCBI taxonomy): Eukaryota > Metazoa > Chordata > Amphibia > Anura > Pyxicephalidae > Pyxicephalus > Pyxicephalus adspersus. The sequence goes on from NC_092859.1 coordinate 147,270,081, forward strand.
AGAAGGGACTTTTCTGTCATTGAAAAAAGAAAGGTGACAATCTCACACATTCACAGTGAGATCGGCATCATTTTGTTTTACAAATACAGCAGCATACGTCACCCGATTTCATGCCTGTGCAGGTGACGTAGGCACAAGACACAAGAAGAAGGAAGAAAATGTCGGCAACCGGTGCTTCCACTGCGCTAGGATAAAGGCAAGAAACCAGAATGACGCAGGAGCTCCAAGCCAGTACTAGAAGGATTGATGGATCTGCAAAAGTAAACGTAAGAGTCATTTTTTTATTTTCACTTTAGTTCTGATTTAAAAAGTACCGGCACTGTCCAGACACAAAGCAAAGCTAGGTCCATGCCAGTGTTTCTCAACCAGGGTTCCTCCAGATGTTGTAGGGGTTCTTTGAGCAATGAGCAGTTTGTGACTCTCAGATCTGTATAACAGATACCAATTATCTTTTTGCCTATCTGTAAGGGTGGTAGCCTTCCTAATGGCCAGAAATGTAAGAGGCATCCTTCCAATTGACCATTACTTTAAGATACTGTAAGCTGTGGATATAGTAATTATATCAGGGGATCCCTGAAGACCTGAAATTATTTCAAGGATTTCCCTATGTTAAATTGTTTGAGAAACACTGCTCTATGCAGCTTTCTCCACCTGTATTTATCAATTTGTTTTAGGCTAGCAGACATGATAAGGTGCTATATCATACAGTCCTTGTACTGTACAATCTAAGGTTCCTAGATCACTTCCAGAAATTGTAATCAGAATTTTATAAAAGATAGTTTTTGCATAGCCTTAGATACCATCATGCCTAAGATAACAAATGATGCCTCAGATGAGCATTCTATAAATGATTTCTTTCTACTTAGACAATGGATCTACATTGGGTATAGCTGATCTCAAAACTACTCAAATCAAAATTGTGGATTGATGAGCAGACAAAACTGACCACCCAAGCATTTTTCTACATAAGGTTACATAAACATACTTGCTTGGTTCACCTAACTGTGTGAACTTATAGATCGGAATGGAAGGACTAGTGATTGTGCCCAGGCAGCTCAAGAACCAGTTCATCCAAAAGGAAAGCAATAGCAATGATCTGAAATGATCTGGTGAGGCTGGTCACTATAGTGGCCGAGCATAACACCTAGCATAAGCTCTGCAGGACAAGATCAAGATTGTTGCCTGATTTGTAAATCCATCTTTTATGTATAACTCACTGAACTCCAGCAACCCAAGCGCATAAATGAAATCTTGCCTATTTGTGAGTCTCAGGGTTTTGAGTCAAGTATATGGTCCAAGAGAAAACTAAAACATATACTTCTTAAAACATAATTGGTAAAAGAGGCCATGGCAATTTTTAACCATGACTTTATAAAATACTTTCACTAAAGAGTCCAAGATGTGGGTCAGTACTGTGCTTGTGGTTTTTGGACAGCTGCCACCAGCTTTTTACCCCCATACCTCTTCACACAACAATACCTCCATCTACTAGAACTAGATTAATTAATAATTATTACATCATTAAGATAGCCATCCAAAATTTCCAATGGAGTCATTTCCCCCTTTTTGTGACATTTTTTGGGTTGAATGGACTCTTCTGACTTCTCGATAAGTCAATATACCAAGGTCTCGGCAATCCCCCAAGGAAGCCCATTTAGGGCGAAACGCGTCGGGAGAGACCATAAGTACAGTACTGACCCACATCTTGGACTCTTTAGTGAGAGTATTTTATAAAGTCATGGTTAAACATGGCCATGGCCTCTTTACCAATTATGATTCTAAGAAGTATATGTTTTAGTAACTGAAATAAAAGGTTTTATGTCATGCTAGACTTATTTTCTGCCATAAAGAGCCGCTATCTTTCCACTTTTTCTCTTATGTACTATTGGCTCGGCAACTACTCTAGTGGTATTTTCTATCCTTATCACTGCGGGATTGGCTTCCTCTCCTTTTGAACCAAGTATATGTCTAATCAAACCTTTTTTTTTGTACAGTGGAGAAAGATAAAAAATCTTTTTAAAGCTCTCTGGGGCTCTATTAAAGGGATTTTGCTCACAATCCTGATGACAGTGGTTTTACTAGACAATAAACAAGAGAAATTTTCCAGAAAAAATGTTATTTGTTTTCTATTAGTTTTGGGAAATCACCCTTAATGACAGTGGGTAGGAGTAGGCTTGGAATGCTGTATCAGGCTATGTTCACACTGGACATGAGGTTGCAGTGCAGTTACCACTTCCCCATGTCAGTGAATCACAATCCTATAGAGAATTAAAGTGGGCTTTCAAATATGCAAAAGCTGGTTCTTTCAAAACTAGCAATGTGGTTCAAGTAACCAAGTGGCTAGCAAGGCGGCAGCTGCCAGGAACCGAGAAGGATCACTTGATCCCTAGCAAGACTAACCCTGCTCTCAGGCATGTACAGATATCTCTAGGTGCACCTACACATGCTTCATTTTCCCCCAATCCCTTAGTGACATCTTCTCTGTAAAGCTAGGGGATCATTATACCAGCCATCCAACTATTTATTTCCAAAAGAAGGTAAGTAACAGCATACTGCATGTAAGAAGTTTAATTCCAAACAGGAATTTTCTCTGCACACAATAAATTAAAATTGAATTGAATACAGCTTGTGAGCTAACTGGAACATAGAAGTCCTTAATTACTCAACCCTGACATATTTTGTATTGTCCATAATACAATCGAATTGTTTTAGTGTAGGTTAGAAATGAAAATCAGGATGGAGTCTTGAATACTTGTCAACACAGACACTCGTCTTTAATGCAACCCTTATAAATTAACCCAACTTCATTTTATTCATCTTGTTGTATTTATTGAACTAATTCTGAACACGCAAAAATTATTCAACTGTTAAGGAAACATAACAATTCAGGAAAAGTAATTATAAATAAAAAAAGAATCACTGTTTCTCTTTTTCAGTTAGACTTGTGTGAGAACCAATGCTTTAGTAAATGCCGTCATTCTTGGCTTTCCTGGCATTGAAGAGTTTCATCGACTTAACACAACAAAGCAGGAACACTGCGTCCTCTCTCAGTGGTCCTTCTTACTGTGCCAGAAGAGGAAGTTTCAGTGTGGGCTGTTCTCATCTATTTTCCAAAGAGAACATTACCATTTTACATGAAAGGGTCCAGTGTCCTGCAAACACCATTTCCTTCTTCTAGGACCCTTGCACGGCTACGGTATAATAAAACATAAACCAGCATTTTTTTATTTCCTAAATACTAAAAAGGATATTCAATGGACAGTATTTGAAACAGTAACTTTATTAAATGTTACAACTTTTTGTACATTTTTTTTTAAAGTAACCCTCAACAATTTAAAGTTGCATTGAAATGGAATATATATTGAACTTTGGAAACTTTGTTAATTAAATCAAATCTTTGATCACAACACATCACTTGTATTTTGCGCAGTTTAATAACAAACAACAGCATAAAAAGTGTTGCAATATAAATTTTCTCCAAGACATAACAGAATTCTCACCAACATGACTTGTTTTATCGCTATCAAATAAGGTCAAGCATATACCCAGAAGGTAAATACATTCCTGTACCTTACAGTTTTTTTTTTATAATTATTTCCAGAAACACTTTGCTGCTGTTTTGTTGTAAGCTAACATTTCTTGAAAAATGCAATATCACTGTGAACAATGAAGCAGTAGATATGCAGTGTCCATTTTAAGGTATATATCAGTATTTCTCGTTTCTCCTCCACTAATATTTAATTCATATGCTCCAAGACATGGGCAGCCATGGCAATAGCCGGGGCTATGGTGCTCGAAACCTCAGTCACCATTCTATAAGCCTTGCATAATCCTCTGTCATTTATCTCCAAATGTCCATCAAGTAGACCAACTGTCTTACAAAGCTGTTTTAGTTGTCATGTCTGCCTTAATCAGTCATTCTCTCTGTGTCTCTTTGTCAATCTTGGTGATTTCTCCACTGAATCTAGAAATCTTTCACCTGTCCTCCAGATTTTCTTTTTTCAACAGAGTAAGGAATTGGATTCTGGTCTGAAAAACAAACATTAGAGTCCTTTGTTAGAATCAGAGTCATATATCAGGCTCAGACACTATCCCCAATTCTTTCCATTACATTCCGTTTTTTTTTTTTTCTTTTATTAATTTTTTGCAAATGTCTCTTTATTTCTATACTCTTCCTCTTTACTTTTTTAGTGAATCTATGCAATGTCTACATTGTTTGGCCTGTGACTTTGTATAGACCTTTCTATAGACTTCATCATTTTTTCAACATATACCTTCTAGACTTCCAGAACGACATGCTTTCTTGTTCTCTATGCATGGACACCATACAGTGGTACTTCAACTGGATTTAAATTTCATTTTTTTTACCTATTGTGCATGTATGATCCATGTATATTAGCTTCTGTTCTGTATGCTGCATGTAATTATTAGTATCTGTTCATATTTATATGTAGAAAAGGTGCACAGTGCAATGGCTCTTGTCCTGTATGCTGGGTTTGATTTTTAGTATCTGTCCCTGTTGTGTATGTGTGGCAAGTGTACAATACAACTTGTACTACATGCAACGTATAATTCTCAGCATCTATTTTTATGTATGTATTTTTCTGTATGTATGGACTAGGCACAATATTTCCTATATTCTTTTGTATACTAATGTCCATTCGTATTCAGAATATATAGGTATGGCACAGTACCGATACTATAGTTCTATATGCTGGGTGTAGTCAAAATATCTATCCTCATTCTTCATTTTTGGATGCTACATAGAAACACTTTGTTGTTCTCTATGCTTTAGGTATTTTTCAATATCTATCCATATTCTGTATGCATGACGACTGCAGAGCAACACTCTTATTGTACAATAGTGTTATTATCAGTATATACCTCTATTCTGTATATAAGAAAACTGCTCCTCTTCAATACTGGATGATAATTGTAATTCTTGATGTCTGTTCCTATTGCATATGTATGGACTCTGCACAGTGCCACTTCTCTTATCCTAATGTAATTCTTGGTATCTGTTTTATTCTGTATGTATGGAATATGCACAGTACCACTTCTCTTATCCTGAACGCTGGATGTAATTCTTGGTATCCCTTGCCCCATATACTGAACGCTGGATGTAATTCTTGGTATCTCTTGCCCCATATATACTAAGTATTTCCTATTTTCTTTCGTATACCAAGGTTTATTCTCAGTATCACTCATTTTTATTAACATTTTTCATTAAAAAGATTATACAAATATTTCACATAATGTACAAAGGGGAAAAAATAAATCAAAACAATCGTACAACAAACAAGAAATGGTGGGGGGTAGAACCAAATAAATAGGGTGGGTCAACCAAATGGCACATTAGGGAAAAATCTTCCATCAGCCTTGTAGTAACAAATAAAGTAATAAAGCCATGGGCCATGAACACCAATTACATTAGCCTAGTTAAAAGTTACAATTCAGTACCCTGGCAAGCAACCCTAGGCGATCAGGATAAACAAATTTAAACCAAAAAACAACCAACACCAGACAAGACAAAGGGGAGTGGGGGCCGAGGTGGTGGGGGATTTCAGCTAGGGGGGTTATTGTCAAATGTTTGCGGGGCTGTTATTTGGGTGTTAATCCGCAAACATTTCCCCTTCCATTTGAATGGTTCATTTATTGGTTCAAACCAAGGTTCATTCTCAGTATCTTCTTATTCTGCATATATTTAGGTACGGCACAGTACCATTTCTCTAGTTCTGTGTGTTGGGTGTAGTTACAAATATCTGTGCCTTTTCTGTCCTGTAAGCAGGGTATAATTCCTATATGTTCTCTTTCTGTACATATGGATTGTGCACAGTACCATTTCTCTTCTTTTGTGTGTTGAGTGTAATTCTCGGTAACTGTCTATTGTTGTGTGCATTGAAGCTGCATGATATTGTTACTGTGTGTTTTGCAATATTTTATTTTCCATATATAAATGTGGCAAAGGTCTATCTATCTATCTCTCTATCTTTGCTGGTGGATATGAATAGCATCACACAGCATACAAATAATCAAGTCAAGCATTTCTCACCTTCTGTATTCCCAGCTGTGTACACAGAAGTATATTCTGCTCAATTTGCACACATTACTGTACAACATGCACTTGCAGACTGCACGTATCACAGAACAGTAATGCCTACCTTATGTGTTTTTATACATAGCTGATCCCAGTATTGATGTGTAAATGAGTGTGAATGAGTGAATGCAGAGCTGTATGGCAAACAGGATACTCTTTCATTTGTATAAGATTCCAGAGAGAAGTCATTCATTAAATGTCAATATGGTTGTACAATATATATGTGGGAATGTGGTAAAGCAGTTTATCCCCTTACTTCTCCATTTGTTGCTGGAAATCTGTGATGAGAGTAATATGGAGGCTGCCATTGATGTCCTTCCCCAAATAGTAGTCAACATGGCAGGTAGGCAACTAGCAACTAGCTCGGTCATGGCAACCTTTAAATCTTCTTGGCACAGGATTTTTTCAATGGTAGGTAGCACTAGATTATAAAAGAGTGCCATTAGGTATTAAAAAAAACAAATAGAATGTTTAAACACCACTCCACAGTTTTCCTTTTCTGCAATACTGTATTACTGATGCTTCTTACTATGGTAAAGTGATTTCTGGCTATATCACAATGGGAGCTAGAGAGCCCTGATCAGCGCTCAATGATGGTACCACCAAGGTGTGATTTGTTAACAGTAATAATAATAGCTTCATTGGATGTGTTATTCTTCCGAACTTCATTCTTCTCATTTAAATATCTTTGAAAAACTCACCTTGCTATTAACCTCCTGGGCGGTTCATTTCTGTCCGGATTTATATGTCTAAAAGTGGTACATTGTTTTTCACAAAAATTTATTTTTCAGTATAATAAATTAGTATGAGTAAAACAAAGTTTAAAACACAAAATCATGTCAAAATAATAAATGAAATGAATCAAAAAATTAAAAAAATAAAAAAATGAATAATATACTCATACTAATATATTATACTGTAAAATGAATGTTCATGAAAACAATGTACTGCTTTTACACATATAAATCCATTGTATTGCATTCAATACAGTTATTTTGTATTGAATGCAATGCAAATGGATATGAATTTCCTGCCCCGAATGGAACGTCCCCACTCACCACCGTCACCAGGAACTCAGCGGTGACTCATGGAGTGCAGAGGAAGCCGGCCGGAGGAAGAAAGAAGTCGAACATCGCGGAGAAGGATGACGCGGGACGCCGGCAGATCAGGTAACACTCGACTTACTATTACTTCCCATAGGTTTACCTACCCTAAATGTGACTCAGGGTTACTCAGGGAACTTTTTTCTACCCTGAATCACACTTGGGGTTACGGCTGGGCAGGATATTGATCAGCTGTTTGCCAGGATCCAGATCATTTTTTCTCAACCAGGGTTCCTCCAGAAGTTGCTGGGGGTTCCTTAAGCAATGAGCAGTTTGTGCAGTTTTACTGACACTTGAACTTTTTGGTTATCTGTAAGGGTGACATTCATCCCACTGGTCAGCAATGTAATAAACATTCTTCCCACTGACCACCAAGCTAATGTACTGTGAGCTGTGGATTTAGTATTATAGCAGGGATTCCCTGAAGACCTGAAAGGTATTTCAAGGGGCCCCCCCATGATAAAAAAAGTTGAATAACACTATTTCAGATTGTTCCTTGATTAGCTTTTACAGCAGGTGTTGTCACTGTACCTGAGACTCTGAAGGTATGGAGTGTATCACTATCACTTCAAGTTTTTTCCTGGAAGAATGAACGATAAAGAATTTGGGGCTGTCTTTGTAAAATCAATTTTTGTATAACTAGAGTCTTGATTAGTGAAAGTTGGAGACTCTGTACTCTACATTTTCTACTGGGTAAAATTCCCTGAGAAACCTGCAACAGAGTACCAAAGAAAAAGGAAAGTGGAGCCATCGCAGGGCTTGTAAACAAGGTTTCAGTCTGTACTAGATAATACAGAATTAGGATTATCAAGTTTATCATCTTGAAAACATTGGAACTAAAAAAGTGCTTCTTAAACTTGACCCCCTGGGTATATATTTATCTGTTCACGGCTTGCTTTTATCTGGTTTTACATGTACACTCCCTTTCTAAAAAAAAATATGGATGCACAATTGGCTCATTGGATAGCACTTTTTCTTATGCAGGGCTGGGTTCCAGGTTTGAATCCTGGCCAGGTTAGTACCTGTATGATTCCCCTGTGTCCCGGGCCCTGTAGTTTCCTCCACATCCCAAAAATTATGCAGCCCCTAAAAAAAATTAACATTGGTTATGGAAAATTAGCAGCATGGGCTCCTGGCACAAAATGTATGCCTGATGATAATAAAATAAAATTCTTTAAAAAAAGACCAGGCACCCTAATTTATTACACATTTAAAAGCCCAACTGAGTACATCCACCAAAGGTAAATGAAGGACCATGTTTAGATTTTTTGACTTAGGATCGATCTAGCTTAGCTGGTAATACATTTACTAAATGCATATTCTTGAAACAGCCACCAAGCGGCAATTCTGCTCCACAGATTGTTCATTGTGTCTTTAGTAATCAAGGGAGCATTTTGCCAGAATGATACTGGGCTTGAAGCCATTTTAGGAGGAGCCAGCACGTGATATGCGTCACGATATCCACCTCTTGCTGCACTTTACCCAGAAATCGTGTGTGTTGTTCGAAGCATGTGACTATAAAATGAAATCAGGGGCCAGTGATGGCAGCTGGACATGTAGCCTATCACATACAGCCTACAACGCGTAGAGAAAACAGCTGGTAATGGCTCATTTACCTGACATGCGCTAAGGTGGTTCACTGCCATTCTCTTATTATTTTAACTGCTCCGCTGCTGAAGATATTTAACCTCTGTTGGAAACCTGGAACTGAATGCAAGAAAATAGAGATATGAAATATGCAATACATTGTTAAATCCTTTACCATCCTTCTACCTATACAAGGAATTCAAATAATTCAAAAAATACATTCAAATTCCTATGCAGCCCCCAGACATGCTTGTGAACAGCAAATTGGTACACTGGGGAACAGAACCGAACAAAGGAATTGGTGTGGCAGCCCACTGCAACCATGTTTACTTGGGTGTAAATGCAAAACAGTCTGCCAGACGGCACGTATGCAAATAGCCAGACGTTGCTAACCGAAACACAAATCTGACAATATAGCGCTGCTAACACACGGGAAATCCTCAAAAATACAGTGCATAATTAGATAAAAGGCTGAAGAGGAGAATAAGAGGAGGGAGAAGGATTTCTGCGCAAACATCCACACCCTCCCACAAACTAGGAGGATGAGTAAAAGGCTCCGAATGGTGCACACATAAACACACGCTTCCCTTTTGTCTATGAAACAAATGGCAACCACAACCGGTGTCTTTTCTAGCACAGCCATTTGTAAAAAGCTTGTGTACTGGAACAGATGCATACTTTTTGTTCATTTAACCAATTTAGGGACATTTCAGAAATTTAAAATCATTTTTTGATGACATATATTTATTCTGTCTGGTCCAAGCTACTAATTACGTATTAAAAATTGGATACAATCTGCTCTTAGAACACTTAAATAATCATTTAATTTCTCAAAGTATTCTTCATTTTTATTTAATATACAGTCATTTATCATGTTCTCTTTTTTATTATTTTGGCAAAAGACTGTATACGGGTAGTCCCTGGGTTACATACGAGATATGGACTGCAGGTTTGTTCTTAAGTTGGATTTGTATGTAAGCGGAACAGGTTAATTATTTTAATAAATGCAATTAGGACAGATGTTAGTCATATTATTAGGCGGTGTGGTGTCAGTTACTGTATAAAATCCTCACTGTGAGTTAATCACAAACAAAGCAAAAAAACTTTATGGAGCCTAGACATTCATTAACTTCTGGAGCAAGCTGTGCTTTGATATGCAAAAAGAAACAACTGCAGAGTTTGTCTTTATCATTAAAGAGTTGCAAGATGTTGCAAAACAGCGACAGACTTCCCCTCATCAAGCCTCCGTTCTGCAGACAATGAGCAGGGAAGCCCCGTTCATATCAAGGAGTCGTCCGTATGTCAGATGTCCTTAACTCTGGGACTACCTGTGCTAATATGAAATTTAAAGCCCATCTCTAAGCAAATATTGTCTACTGTTTTTTCTCCCTCAACTCCTCATCCAACATGTTTTCTTTAGGTTTTTTACTCTGTAAAGCCAAAAGTATTTACCTAATTATGCCATCCAAGACCCCTGGCAGCACAATGTCATCACTAATCCAGCCTTCCTTCTGTCCACCTGCAATGGCATTAGTTTACTTCTTAACTGCTACAGGACCCCCATTACAGTTATTTGCACACTATGCGGATTAGCTTCAAAACACACTCACTGCAGAGAGGTATTTCAGACACTTGTTCCAGTTTAAGAACCCTTTGCTCACTTTTATTTCCAAAAAACTCCAACACAAACAAATCGTCCAGGGTTTTCCCTCACAGGGGATCAATGTCATGACAAAAAATTGTCATGGCAAAATTTTGCCTCCTGGCTTTGGTTTACCAGACCTCAAAGTTAGGAGACCTTCTACCAGCACACAGGCTGCACATAGTCTGTCCTCCTAAACCACCTGGCCCCAGGCTCCAACTTCCCTCCCTGATTCAAAGGCCATTCTCAAATGCTGGCATAGAAAAGGGTTGAATTGCCTGGCCCACCCATTCCTTCAACTCCGGGCCTGGATCTCAAATAAAAAGCAGCAGTTCCGCTGCAAAACAATTACTAATAGCCTTATCCAAGCCATTTAATCCATTTTCCAGGGAAGATTGAGGTTTATGATGCCAAATAACCCCTGAAATTTGCATCATATGTTCCTGCTCACTACAACACCCAAAGAAGGACTCATCAGTAAGCAAGCAAAAGAAAAGAGAAGACTGGAGCAGAAGTGTCATTTGGCCATGGGTTTAGGTAGGTAATTTCTTTTTGGCCAATGGTTAGAAGGCGGTGAAATGCAGTCATCAATGTTCACAATCAAATCTCTTTTTATTTTATGACTGTAGAAGTAGGTATTAGGAGGAAACACATATAGGCATCAGATGATTATATGTGACCTCATACACCCCTTGCAATTAAAAACCTTTTTTCACCTTGTAGTAATTTAGTTACCTTGCATAACATTTTGGTGATCGACGTTAGGTAAGATGAACAGTGGTGATGCATCAGTTACACTCTGTAAAACTTATAGGTCAATGCTGGACCCACTGGCCCCTGTCTCTTCAATGTTTTCTGAGGCCTTTTATAAAGTAGAAACACTAATTATGTAAGAATTATTATTTATTTAATTAATAATTATGTATGAAGTAAGAAAAAAATGTCTTTGCTTTGACTACTAGTGAGGAGTATATCAGTTGGTAAGCAGTTGGATCATCTATTGTATATATTCAAATATAAACCGAGGGACCTACTTACCAGAAAAAAAAAAAAAAAACAGGAAAACTACATTGACTAAAGGATAAACCTTTTACCTATCCTCTCTCTCATTTGTTCTCTTTCTACCCTTCCTAGCTTACTGCCTGAAGCAAGTACTTGTGGGGCCCCTGCTGGTGGAGGACTGCCTAGGCTCCATTCACCACTAAACCGAGGAACCCAATTTTTACCTGAAAAAACAGGAAAATGTTTTAACTCAAATATAAACCTAGGGAATAAAACAATATATGAATAGAAATGGCAATAAAATTACCATGAATAAATTCTGGTTCTTTACAGACAGTGAAGGGTCGTTCTCTAGAAAACTTCGGCAGGGTACATGCTTTTTTCAGGCTATGGCTTCTATTTAAAACAATGAATTTGAAGATTTTGCATGCCTTTTGTTGTCTAAAGATGTGCAGCAACTTGTTGATCAAGTGTCTTATCAATGAAAGTGGACGTCACAGCTACTAGGCAATATGCTCTTGTAAATACAATAAAAGGCATCAACACAATTACTTTTTCACAGAAATTGTAGTTCTTCATAGAGGCTCAGCAGAGATCAATAGCACTCAAGAGATAATTGCAAAAGAGCCTAACGGGATGGAAAAAGTAAGTGTGCATTTTTAAACTGATGGACCCACAAAATAGGTAATTCAATGGCCATAAGTCAAATACAATGTACAGGTAAGCTGGATCCCCAAAGACCTAAACAAGGCTGCACAATGGAAGCTCCACTGAATGTTTGCACTGGAAGGTATAGCAAACAGGCTGATACATTCCTGGTTAGAGCACCATTCCATGACTTAGGTAACTAGGAGGTTCACCACTTTACCAACCAACTACCATCCTACCTCCCCACCGCCATCCCGCAATCCCAATTTTACTAATAACCAAACACAATAGCATATTTTTGGAAATAGCCCCTTTTATTGCCTAAATTCCCCCTTCTTTTATATTAACACATCGATTTATTACAAAAGACATTTGAATATCATTCCATCTGTCAGCATCTATCTAGATATGGTACTACATAAATGTAATTACCAGGACACAAAAATAAATAAGCTTCTGTGGCAGTACAACTTGAGTTGTGTATACTCCTCCTATGTCATCCTAACATGTTTTTGCATTTTAAAAAACGTAATTTAAATGTTCTTGTTTGGATTTGTCAAAAATACCATATTACTGCAAAATATTTACATGATAAATGCTAATCCTATTTGTATTGCACACCTTTCTTATATCTCCTTCTATTAGGAATAATGGACATCTATCTTATCACCATTGTCATATCTTATCATTATGCAACAATATTGTTACAAATCACAACATCACTCGCCAAGACTGCTAAATGCAAAATCCTACAGAATTAGCTATTTATTTGGAAATGAATTGAACTTCCCATTATGCCAGTTCAGGTGTATTGCATGTTGTTATCACAGAAGGCTGATCTAGCAAAGCAATAAGGCACCCATCATTCCACATTCTCTGATTACACATGTCAATGTAATACCTTAATTTCCATGGGTCTAGGCTTATTATTTCCTGATGTGTGGTTTAAATATATTCAGACTTTCCTTTTAATGTGTGCATTTAAACCTTTGGTCAGCAGAAAGCGTTTTGTATATATGACTAGGCATGTAAATAAATGACATACTCAATGATATACTCTGCCAAGCTGATTCTGCAGAAAAAAAGTCCTGCACCTTCTAAAGTCCACTTATGCTTATCCCATAAGGCCAAACAAATAAGCAATGATTTTATTTATTGTGAACAAAAACAAGACAATTAAACTATGTGGTCAGCTCATTAAAAGATGATTTCTGTCTGTTATGAGCCTACTGTACTTTGTATAGGCAAATATTGTTTAACTTGGGCGGCACGGTGGCCCAGAGGTTAGCATTCTGGTCTTTGCAGTGCTGGGTCTCGAATCTCATTCAAGTTTTTGCCCACATCCAAAAAACATGCAGTTAGTTTAATTGGCTTCCCCCCAAAATAACCCTAGACTGTATTAAAGACATATGACTATGATAGGGGCATTAGATTGTGAGCCCCTCAGAGGGACAGCTCTTGACATGACTATGGATCTTGTACAGCGCTGTTTAATATGATGGCGCTATAAAAATACTGTGTAATAGTAACATGTTTAAACTCTGTAGACTACATTATAGTTAATCAATACAGTCTGGTCACAGATCCCAATCTCTGATGTAAGTAATAGCACTTTGACTCTGTCAACTACTGTCCCGGTCAAAGAGTTTTCACCTCTCCAGGTTTGATTCTTTTGTTATAACAGCTGTTCCCCTGGTTATTTCCAAAAATGCATAAAAAACCTTGATAATGCTTTAAAAACCTTGACACACACTCCTTCTAGCTATTATCAAAGAGATGGTAAGGACAGACATTCTGTGTGGCTCCTGGTGGCCGGCACATGGCTCACCCAAAGAAACAGATCAGGGGTGCGAGGAAATAGTAACCACACCGCAAACTTATCGCCAATCTGAGTTCAGTTGATCTCTAGAAAAGAAAAATCTTTACCCTGGCCACTACCCCAGCATCCAGTACTGCCCCCTGCTGTACAATATTTTACATGTGGATTAGCGTCTTCCCATAGAATGCAGGACAGCTTCTCCTGCATTGTACAAGATGGTCCTGGAAAGCTGGACTAGCCAGGAATTGAACAGAAGAAGCATCAGACACATGAAGAAAATTTGCAAAGCAAACATATGACCATATTCATCATTCCTTGGGGCTAGTTCATATATGCACATCTGTGTGTTCATGTAGCGCATGATTGTGTGCTGCATTAGGCAGCTAATTAATTTGAATGAGCTACCCAACACTCCAATGTGGTCCAAAAAGTGATATAGCAATTTAGTATGTACTATTTAACTTTGTAACAGAAAATATGTATGCAGAAGTGGGGCAAAAAAGTAGGTATCTGGGATATTTTTTTAAGAAGTGGGAATCAGATAAAATAGTGGCATTTCTTTTATTTCTTTTGTAACTAAAAGCCACATTTAGGAAAGGGTGTTCAGCTTTTCTTTTTTTTTTTTCATTTTTCATTTTTTTTTTTGGTAGCAATCATTGAATATTCATTCTAACATAATTACCATAAATTGGTGATCAGATACTCTGACGATGAACAGTCTAATTTAATGGAGTATTGATTACCCTTTTTTTCAGCCATAAAAGTCAATTTAAAAGTGGCAGTCAGTGCTTGGATATGTTTTGGGAATCAGCAGTTTTAAAGCTGATCTGTACTTATTAGTGGGTGGTGAGCTTCTGCTATAATCAGAATTCATAGCATACATGCTCAATATGGCACAAACTTACCTCTGTGCAGGTGCCCTACAGCGATGACAGGTTCAGGACCTAAGGAAGCTTCAGATGCAAGGAGATCTTTTTCAGCCATTGGATGGCTCTTCTCCAAGCCCAAGAGTTATATCGTCTCCAAAACGGTGTTACATACAGGGCCGAGCTCTACACTGCATGGTGCATTCGCTGTGCGGTGTAAATCTAAAACAAATGGTCACCAGGAGCCAGGACTTAATTTTTTGGAGAAAAGACATTGGAAGTCTCTTTTGTCAATTACCAAAAACTTCTGGTGACTTTTTGCTATTTCACCTCAGATTCCCTTTCAGAAGTGATCATAGTGTTTTAAACAAACACTTTCAATCTCCTTTGTTGCCTATACATTTCATTATTATCAATTTGGCGAACACTGCTTGGCAATTCAAAAGTAGCAATCAGGCTGGGTAAATCACCATTTTTAATAATGAAAGTTGGAGTGTGGCAAAATTGGCCATCTTTTTGGCCAATCACCACTTTTATGAATACAGCAAACAGAAAAAATGTGCGTATAAATTTTGGATATGAATAATGCAATTTGTGGCCAGGCTATTCGCCCTTTGATAAATGAGCCCCGTTTTGTTTGCCTGGCTCTCGTTCAACCGCAGTGAGCCTTTGCATAATCCCTTACTACAATAAACACTACAATTCTTACTTCACCCATGAATAATAAACCTCTAGCAGAAAGACAATGAAATATCTGAGTTTATTTTTTATTTTCTTGGTTTAATTGAATAGTAAGGTCCTTCCAGATAACGTGATCCCATTTTTCATGTAGTTTAATATGCCTAACTATAAATGTATTTTCTATTTCATTTTCTAATTGAATCTTTAGTGACTTCTGCATTGGTATGTGCTACATACAAAGAGCATGATTGCTCTTTTTCTTCTCAGACAGGTAATGTTTGTGTGTGTGTGTATCTGTGTGTTCGGGGAAACAAATTATATAGAGCACTCAGGATATCATTTGAAGCCCCAGTTATTGTCTGTTATTACGCCTTCTATCATCGCTTCCCACTTTTATTTTTTTGACAAGTTTTTTTATGTTTACTGGGTATAAATACCACTTTGCTAGCAATACATTTTTTCCACTTCTATGGACACAGTGAGAAAAGGGACTTTTTATACTCATGTTGCCTCAGCTCCCTGCAGTTGTCTAAATCCCAAAAAAGAGATTTTGTATACAAAATGGATTTATCAAGTAGCTCTAGAATAGAATAGCTATCAGGCTATTACATTTCTATTTGTTGTGTTTTAGTCTCAGATTATTCTCAAAATTTAAATGATGTTGAAAGCGAAATAGGGAAGTAAAAAAAAAAATACATTTATTAGCCATCCAATCAGAGGACAGTTAATTATAGAAAGTTAAAGTGCATTTGGTGGTTTACAGATGTGTAGCTAAGATTATCCCATAGCATAAAACCCTGTATAAACTTTGGATTTCTGCAGCTGGAAATCAAATTTCTGTGATTGTTTCCAAGAAAAAAAACACAGTAAAGTTCTGTTGTATGGATAGGAAAGGCAGGGAGAATGAGCGAGTGGCACCCAACTAAAAGTACAGCGATCGAAATACATGGACCTAATTAGGTCCCTATGGTACAAATAAAGCTAAGCTTGTTGAAAGACACCAATCTTGATTTCTCATCTTATGCGAATTGCACAAGCTATCAAGAAAACTCAACCCAATGGAACCGCATTCTGAAGCCCCATGTCTTTGTTTTGTCCAAAACTAAAATCTAAATCAATGCATTAGGCACTATTTATTTTTAAGTTAGAATAGCTGACTATGCCAGATTCTGGTATGATGAAATACTCATTATATAATGCTGTACCATTGCAACCATTACTTCACCCTGCAAAAATACTCAATAGCAATAGTAATAGTCTTTAATAGAGACTTC
Organism: Pyxicephalus adspersus; assembly: GCF_032062135.1. Taxonomy (NCBI): domain Eukaryota; kingdom Metazoa; phylum Chordata; class Amphibia; order Anura; family Pyxicephalidae; genus Pyxicephalus; species Pyxicephalus adspersus. The sequence goes on from NC_092859.1 coordinate 147,286,800, forward strand.
CACCCAAAAGATGTTTGAAAAGTTAAATAGTAAAATATATACCTAATATAAGTTTTATATGGAAAATCTCTTATTAGTTGAAGAAAAATAAGAGAAATTCCGCCAGTAGGTGGATCAGTATTATTTGCAGTACTAGTACAACACCAGCTATGGTTACACAACTACCGGTAAGCATTGATTAGACCGGTATAATTTCCAAGAAATAGAAGAGTTTTATAAACTAACAGACAGAAAAATACTGACAAAACTTTTGTGAATGGACTAAGCACAATGTTCATGCTTTTTAAGTTCTTTGTACTGAGTTGTCAATGGTCCCATGGTTAAAATTTGACATAACGGCTGAGGGACGTCTAGCTATACCGCTGGGCTATTTGAGTATGCAGCTTCAGAACTAGCTTAAAACACTTATATGTTCTGCTATATATGATTACATAACCACTGCAGCAAATGCTAACTTAGCTGAGTGCATTCCCTTTTTATTCCAGTGCCAGTACACCTCGACAGACTGCTGTGCTAATGACAGACATCAGTGAAGGTAGAGCCTTACTCATTTAGAGGCCCTTATCCTCTTCACTGTTGAATGCCATGCAAATTGCTTTTAATGCAGTCAGAAAACTTCTGAACACTTTTTAGTGAATAAATGAAGTGCATGTTTTTAATATAAGACATGTTTGACAAATCTGCAAATTCTGCTTTTATTATGTTTTTTTTTTTTACTATCTGTTGTCACATTAAAAGAATAAAAAGGAGCAAATTACGAACTCATAAAATGACACAGAAGGGGTCGATGACTTTGCTATATGAGCTTGCAATCTGAGTGTTGGGGAAACACTAAATACTAGATATTATAATAAACTGGTTGCCTGGATAATGATCTGATCCACAGCCTTCAATACTGTCTGAATCCAATGCAATAAGCATTGGATAGAATTAGTTCAATAATAAGGTTGACCTTCTTTAAACATCCTAGGCCCAAGCCCATGTCAAATGGGGGGCAGGTGGGTGTGCCTAACACTACACAAGGACTTATTTTGGAGAAGTCTGTTACTTAGAACCAGGGTTCCAGAGGCTACTAGGGGTTCCTTGAACAATGAGCAGTTTGTGCGTTTCAGATCAGTTACCACTGACACCAATGACCTTCGGGCTATCTGTAAGGTTGACATTCATGGCCAGCAATGTAAGAGTCCTTCTTTCTACTGACCACCACACTAATGGACTGTGAGCTATGGATATAGTAATTATAGAAAGGGTTCCCTGAAGACCTAATAGTTATTTCAAGGGTTTCCCCATGTTAAAAAGGTTGAAAAAGATTACTATTAAATAATAAATATTAATTATGATGTCATCATGTATCATGTTGTTGAACTTATCAATTATTTATACCACTGATTATCTCCAATCTAATTTAATGTTTATATGACCTTTATAGTCCCAGAGGTGTTATTCAGAGATTACCTTATGAAGCCCCTTGCGGGCGAAACGTTTCGGGGGTAAAATACAGTATAACGCCCTTCTTCAATCCATGCCACCAAGTGGGATTTTTTTGTGAACAACCTTTCTAGTTGGTTTTTATAGTGTTATATAGACATAGTTCATTTATTTATAAAAATCTGTTTTCTGCTTTTAATGATTTGTTGAACTCAAAAAAGTGTAAACTGTTTCTATACAATCCTACGTGCCCTAAAAGGAGCCTTCTTTCTCTCTTCTTTTTAATAAGATAGCTGAAAATACAAGACCAGGAAGGAGATCGGGTCAAGATGGTGGCACCTGAATGGACAGGTGAATGTAAATAAAAAATTGTGAACAGGCATGTAAAGTTATTTTTTGTGCAGATAGGACATCATCTTTTCTGCATTAAATAACCTGTCTGCTCGCTATTTTTTATAGTGGAAGGTTTAGTTCTCCTTTAAGTGCTCTTTTCCACTTTTCTCTGCTAAGTATCAATGGTAATATTGGACTGGAGTAAGCCCTAACCCTAAAATCAAGTAGTTATAAATCATTTGGAAAGTTAATTATAATAAAAATTTCAGACAATCAGTAAATAATGCACCCGGATATTAAACACATCATTTGTCTTATGTTATTTATGGACAAATTACATATTTTAGCAAAATATTGTTAACAGAATGCAGCCATTGGGCTAACATTTCCTTTTGGTTGCCCTCGTGTGAGCATCCATGTAGCTTAACGCTTGCTAATTGGTTTTAGATTGCTGCTAACATTTTTATGGACTGGTCACAAAAGAATGACCCCACGTTCCTTATGTCTATGAAGCTGTATAAGCAAGGTCATACCATGGCTGAAATTCAGCTGGTCAAGTAGTTTCCTTGTAAATAGTACATGCAGCTTTCCCACCCCCTAATTGTTTGTCCCATCTGTCCATCTAGACAGCTAATTAATTGAACACCATCTCCCATCTCTCGGCATTGTCTTTTAATGACCCAATGGACACATGTTCTAGCTAGGGAAAGGCTGTAACCTCAAGACATGGCTCTGGTGTATCCCGAATTCCTCTGTGTGGGAACTGGAAGACCAGAATGGGGATTAGGGTCAAGGGACAGAAGAAGTAAGAAGTAAGAAGTAAGTGTAAAGTAATTTACCATGCCCTGCAACTTGTAAGTAAGAGTCCTAAGTAGCCAATAAAACCAGAGATTAACCTAAAGTATTTCTTCAAATGCAGATGGCATGAGGTCTGTAAATGAATTGTTTTGACATAAGCAATAGCAACAATAAAGTGCATGAATGACTGAATGAAGACTATTCTCCCAATTAAACTGATACAAATGACCAGCTGACAAACTGTGAAGGTGAGCTGAAGACATGCTTGTTACAGAGAGGTCTTTTCAGATGGCTAGGGTAAGAATTTTACTTTTCTGCAATTAGCAATTACAGTTATTAAGTGGTGCCAAACAGTTTATATCTGGAGCTAACACAACTTTGAGTTAATTTACATTACTAAGTTGCTAGAAAAGCTCATATTTTTACAAATCAGTTTGTAGTAGAAGAGAATTAACTTGCCATGATATAGCTCTGATATGTTCAATACAACCACAGAAGAACCAAATATATGTCCCACTTACCTTTCTGACCTGATAAAAAAAAATACTCCCCTAGCCGCTCCTTTCGTTCCTCCAATGACCTACTACTTACTTCTTCACTCATAACCTCATCACATGCACGACTCCAAGATTTTTCTAGAGCTGCCTAACTTTCTGCAATGGTCTTCTTCATCCTTCCTCACAGCTTGCTCCTACTTTCTACTCATTTAAAAGAGCACTCAAAACCCATCTTATTGAACTTGCCTACCTGTCTTCTTCTGTCTCTCAAACCCTCACTACTTCCCACCATTCCATATCCCCCTCCTATTGTGTGATACTTCCCCCACCTCCTAGATTGTAAGCTCTTCGGGGCAGGGTCCTCTCCTTCTCCTGTGTCACTGTCTGTATCTGTCTGTCATTTGCAACCCCTATTTAATGTACAGCCCTGCATAATATGTTGGCGCTATATAAATCCTGTTTAATAATAATAACCAAGGCACCAGGGTTGCAAAGCACACCTGTTGGCCAGCTAGCCACCATATTATTATATCACATAAATATATGACATCTTAAAAAAAGACCTTCATTCTGTAAATAGTTTATTTTTTTTAAATCATCAAATCAAAAAAAAAATTTTAACATCTTGACATTTAAGATTCGGAATTCTTGAATATTTTTTGACATGCATTTGCTTATGCTTAAAAATACTGAATTCATCTAAAATTATAAATATATACAAATTCAAAACTACAGAAATATGTCTATGTATTGGTTTTTGACATTTTAAAAAGCTCCTTCATTACATTTCAAAGTTCTGAAAGGTAATTTATTTATCAAAAGATAAAATATTTCAAACCATATCCTTTTACTTTGACAACTCCACCAGGTAAGTTTTTACTGAATGCTTTTATTACTGCTGGTTATAGGGAATAATGGAATTCTTATCTTGTTGGACATTCCTGAATTGCATTTCAGATAAAATATAAAAGTAGGTGTATAATGATAAAAGTTCATAAAATACCATATAGGTCTAAAAACTTAAGTGATTCAAAGTCAGCAAGCCTCCTTACATCTTTGCCTGGTCTTCTTCCGAGTTTAGGGCTTCTCTCGTCTTTATTGATATATACCAGGTTTGCTTGAATAACCAGTTTCTCCCTTGGTAATCTATCTGATCCAGTCTTGGAGAGCTTTCATAAATGAGGCTCTATGTTTTGGATGATCCAGTATTTGGAATGCTAACAGATCCTCTTAAAGATGAACATCACAAATCATATGACTGGGTATTCATTATTGAATAAATTAAATATATTGTATACTCACCTACATACAATCAGATGGTTAAAAGTATATCTTTGTCCAAAACTATTATTTAGACTGATTTTGGATATAGTGGGGAAGAATGAGAACTCCTACAGAGATTACTTTGCTTGCTTTCTGATTAAAGGGTTGTCTCCTCAAGACAGAGAGTAAAGAAAATCTAACAGCAACACAGAGAGAAAGAAAATGTGTTTTTATGTTAAATGGGGGAATGCTAGAACCTCTATCTGCTTTTTTATTGTTGTCTGTTGCCGATTTGCTGCTACATTAAAGAATTCCCTCCAAAAGAGCCCCAGATAGCAGTACAACCTGTCTGGGGTTCCAACCTATTCTCTTATCAATTAAAAAATCTGAAAAAAAAGTTTTGGGTATAGATGTACTTTATGGGCCATTTCAGACCCATGGTTGACCGTAGTGTTCCCCTGTAAGCTCAACTGTAGTCCCAACTGCTCTCTCTTGGTTTGCTTCCTATCTGTCTGACCGCTCCTTTCAAGTTTCTTTCAATTTTAATTCCTCCTCTCCCACTCTTCTCCCTGTTGGTGTTCCCCAAGGGTCAGTCCTTGGACCAGTGCTCTTTTCTCTGTACACCTCCTCTCTCGGTAGTCTCAAATTCTCCTTTGGTTTACAGTACCATCTGTATGCTGATGACACTCAAATCTATCTGTCCACCCCTGACCTGTCTCCCTCAGTCCTGGATAAGGTCTCATGCTGCCTGTCAGCCATTTCATCATGGATGTCTGACCAATTCCTGAATCTCAACCTGGATGAAACAGAACTCATCATCATCCCCCCCTCAAATTTCCCCCTGACATATTCTTAACTTTTAACAACACTGTTATTCATCCCTCCCCTCGTTGTCCTGGCATTACCTTTGATTCTGCCCTCTCATTTACCCCCCATATTCAGAACATTTCCAGGTCCTGTCACTTTCATCTACACAACGTCTCCAAAATCTGCCCCTACCTGTCCCCAGAGACCACCAACACCCTCTTATCATCTCTCGTCTGGACTACTGTAACATCCTTCTCTCTGGTATTCCACTAACCCGACTCTCTCCTCTACAATCTAATATGAAAGCTGGAGCCAGACTCATCCATCCTTCCCACCGCTCCTCTTCTGCTGCATCTCTTTGCAGATCTCTACATTGGCTTCCATTTAACCTTAGAATCAAATTCAAGCTCCTGTGCTTTGCCTTTATATCCCTACACAGTTCTTGTCCCACTTACCTTTCTGCCCTGATGGAAAAAAACTGCCCTAGCCGCTCTCTTCACTCTTCCAATGACCTACCAATGACTTCCTCACTCATAACCTCCTCACATGCACGGCTCCAAGACTTTTCTACAGCTGCCCCGACTCTCTGGAATGGTCTTCCCCATCCTATTTGGCTTGCTCCTACTTTGCTCATTTAAAGGAGCACTCAAAACACATTTTTTTAAACTTGCCTACCCGTCTTTTGTATTTTGAAACTGTCACTACTTCCCACCACTACATATCTCCCCTCCTATTGTGTGTTACTTCCCCAACCTCCTAGATTGTAAGCTCTTCGGGGTAGGGTTCTCTGCTCCTACTGTGTCACTGCCTGTATCTGCCTGTCCCCTATTTAATGTACACCGCTGCGTAATATGTTGGCACTATATAAATCCTGTTTATTAATAATATTAATAATAACTGAATGGGAGCAGTTGTGAACCACAACTGCACGTTTCTGCACAGAACTGCGATGAATTGTGGCTTTGTTCCAGAAGTTGCAGGTCCCTTTTGGTCATATAGTTGCTTTTCTTCCTCTAAAGGAAGAATAGCAGCCACAACTGCAGGCAAAAGCTTTTACCTCTTCCCAGGTACAGAGTTGCAGTTTCCTATGCACTCAGGAGGGGCCATCTATGTGGTTTTCCACTACAAGCATAAAAGAGGCCTAAGTCTCAATTATAGTAACTGTTCCATTAACCTGAATATAAGACCTTTAAACAAACTACTGCATATCAGGCATATTCATAATAATATCATTTTTTAGTGATGTGTGACATTTTTCCATGTCTTCTTGTCCATACATAACTGCAAATAAGTCATGATAACTTAATCCTGCATCGACTATAACAATGTTGCCTAGGCACTGGAGCTTGGGTTGACCTAAACCTGTCACAACATTGTTTTAAAAATACACTTTTCAGAATGTACTTCTCTACAAGTTTAATATATTACTTAAGTTTCCAAAAAGAAAGTAGCGTGTTCAGTTTCTGAGAATATTTCATCTGCCATCAAACGACATGTTTCCGTGTTCTTGCCACATTCTCATTATCACTATGTCGAAGAATCTTTCAGTGTCCAGTCATTTTCTCTACAAAAGCTAATCTTAGATTACGAATGCTACAGCTGCCTGCAAAGCAGGAGCCAAAGTAGAAGAATATTCTGCCCTTGGACTTAGAACATTTCATATTAAGAGCTTACATTTTCCTTGTTCCCAAGCCCAAAAGGGCCAAGGGAATGCTGGGCTGCTCTCATCTGGCTGCTTATTAAGGAGCAGACACCACTAAACTCATTTGACTTGTAGATCGTGCCTGAATTCAAGCTGTTTAAAGCAGATGAATGGCTACTGCTTTAGCCCGCACTGTCACCAAGCCATTTCTTGATTTTCATATTAAGTATGCCAGGCAATCATATGCATCCTTAACATGGAAATCAAGCACAAAACTCCCTGCCTAATGACGGAGATCAAAGAAAGCCTCGCTGGTTATAGACCTCATGCTGTACTGCTGTACATCCTATTTAAGTTTAAAACCTTCAGCTGCCACAAAGGGGTCTTCTGTGTTCATCCCTACATCTCACCTCTGGCAGTTTCCACAGTAAATGGGTCAACTCTCTATTTTCAGTTCATAAGTCATTATCTACACATACCGTTCCTTAACCGGTGGTAATGGAAGGGCCCCACATTACACACACTGTACGTTTCACCCTCATTATAAATATCAGATTGGCGCACCTCTGATGTAAATAAGCTGGATCATATTCATTTCTTGGTTGTTAATGTGGAGCCAGTGATTTAGCTGCTGTGTAAGTACATTCTTATACATAGGGAAAGAAGACATGTCATGGCCCAGGATTTTTTTGAAACCTTTACCAGGACAGTGGTGTAGATTGAATGCTCAAGAGCATGATGTCTATTGTTTTTAAATAATTTAAGTTAATTAGTACTCAGCATTGCAATGTTAAAAGTGGCCGTCCTACATCTCGAAAATGTAAAAAAAACAATTGTCAGTTTATTGTGCTCTGTTCTCTTCTTCAAAACCATCCAGTAATATACAGGTAAAAAAAGTATAAGTAATATCACATACATGTCTTCAGCAAACCAGGATAGTTACTAAAGTAAAATTGAAAGACTACTACTGTAATTTTAACATTAAAGCAGAAAATATGTGATCAGGCAAGTGGTCAGGCAGGACACAGGTTGTCCCTTCTGCAATAAACATAATTAAATGCCTGACTATTTTCTTCATCTGTCAAAAAAAAAATGTTGAGCTGTACGTTCGAGATGCCGGGATACTGCTGGGCTGCTCCGACTGAATAAACTTCCAGGCAGATCTGACCAATAAACCTGGGTTACTGCCCTGTACCACTCAATATCCATTCAATTTCTGCAAAACTTCTACCAGAATGCAGACACCATTAGCTTTGTAGCATTCAATTAAGTTGGTCTTCTACCATTCTACCTAGCAGCCACTTACACTCGATCAATAAAAAGCAGGGATTCCTGATCAATGTACAGTCAATGGGCCTGATTTATTAAAGCTCTCCAAGGCTGGTGAAGATACACTTTCTTCAGTGAAGCTGGGTGATCCAGCAAGCCTGGAATAGATTTCCTCAAAGTAATTTGCTATTTGCTAGCAAATGTTTTGAGTCCTGTGCCAGATCCATTCCAGGTTTGCTGGATCACACAGCTTCACTGATGCAAGTGTATCGTCTCCAGCCATAAAGAGCTGTAATAAATGAGGCCCTATATTAAAAGAAAATATTGATCAAGAGTGTCCTTGTTTTATTAATTTTATAAAATCTAATGTCTATTCTATATAAGAAAAATAATAAATGGCCCACATGTAGCAGATTTTGAAGTTAGATGTGATTACCCTACTCTGCTGCTCATTATTCTCTTGGATAAAATTTTTTACACATAGGGCCTGATTTATTAAAGCTCTCCAAGACTGGAGAAGATAGATTATCATGGGTAAACCTGGGTGATACAGCAAATCTGGAAAAGATTTCTTAAAATCATTTTCTATTGTTTGACCAATATTTCAACCCTGGACCAGATCCATTACAGGTTTGATGGATCACCCAGGTTCCCCTATGACAGAGCTTTGATAAATCAAGTACAAAGAACCATAAATGCAAAGATCTGCCTATACCAACATGGTTGACCACACAGCCACACAAAACAGTGCACAAAAGTCAGTTATGGATAACGATAAGCAGACCCCATTTGTAACGTGTTATATAGTTTTGAACCTCTGTCTAAGACCATCCGATATTAAGAAAGAACTTGAGAGGATTAGGTGAAAATTTATTTCCCAAATTATATCCAAAACCAATTTTTTATTTTTTCATTGTGTATAGTAAAACCACTGTCAGCTTTTTTTTTCAATAGGAAATCAAAGAAAACAATTCCAAAGCAATAACTAATAAAACGTAGACAACTGTCATAGAAACATCTATTACCATTGGTCAGTTTCCCTCCTATTTCTGTTCTGGAAGAAATTACAATTTTTTGATTTACCCTCTTTTTTTTATTTTTGGTGGCATTGGTGTTCAAGACATATGGAGAGTAAATCTCCCTCTCACAGACAGATATAAAGCCTTAAAAAAAGGTTTAATTTTAAAAAGCTTTAAATAGACATTTTAACAAACAAAACATGTTTACTTTTGACAAGTATATTATTATAGTTTGGACCTAATTAATATGTGTAAGCTTATTAGGGGTCACCATGTGCAAGCAAGAAAGGGATATCCACTTAGGCATTTAAAAATATCCATTTGGTCACCACTTAGCAGAATAAAAGGAGCTTGTCCCAATGAAGCTAATTAGACTTTGCAGTTGTCTGCCAAATAAGACGGTGATAGGCTACAGGGAATCTTTCCTTAAAATTGAATAGTATTCATCAGTGGATTGATTGATCCATGGAGTAAGTCTCAGTGCCATTGATGAAGACAAGAAAGATTTTTTCCCCCATTGTGAGCTTAAATTAGCAGCTGTTTTACTTGAGTTTTTGTTTTGTCATCTTCTGGGTCAACAAGATTAGGCTGTTCTAATTCTAATGTAAAATTATTGACCCAGAAGATGACAAAACAAAAAACTTTTTTGTCGGAGTATCAAAGGTTTAAATAAAGGAGGATGACAACATTTCAGGTTTAAACCAAGTATCGCCAAAACCTAAAATTTGTGAGCTGTGAAGATGGTAGATCAATACCATTTTCCCGTCTCTTGAACAATGAGATTTTGATGATCAAGTCAGTACACTTGCAAATATTGTGTATTTGTTCCCATATTTGTATATAGTCTTTATTTTCCATTGTTTTTAATTCAACGTTTTAATAAGTCTCAAGAAACCTCTGCCTAAAGCATACCTAAACTCCACATTTTCTCTTTACGTAAAATGGTAGACAATCCTATGTGTAAAAGGAAAATGTTCATAATTTTTAATTTTTTTAGATGCAACACCTGCCTCAGCGATTTAGACTAAATGGGAACGCAGTGCCTCCCGGGATACCTACGTCACACATCCAGGGAGGCTTTGTGTGCTCCTTATTTTTTCTATTGAGGAAATGAGATGATGATCTCACATAAGCGCAGTGAGATGTCTCTCTTTTTTTCACCTTTACAGCAGGCTATGTCCCCCGATCTCTCACCTGCACAGTGCAAGATCAGGTGACATGCCAAGATGACCGAGGAAGAAAAAGGAAGTGAAAAATGGGGATGAAGAGGAATTCCAGGATGACGGATCACGGGTCATAAAGTCATTTTAGGTTATGTTTGATGCACATAATCCAAATATGGAATTGGATTTGTTAGATGCGCTCTAGTTTTTGAAATAATAACCTCAATAATAACCTCATAGAGAACTAATGAAACATGAAAATTAAGCAAAAATAAACTAGATATGCCTACTTAATACAAAATTACATTGTTGAATTCCCAATGTCAATATATTCTTTATTCAGCATATTTACAGAACTTATCACAAACAAGTCATTGTAAAACTCAGTTTGTATGATTTCCTTTTATGCTGATGATCAGGACAATCACATTGAAGGCTCCAGCAGTGGTCTGCCATCATGTGTCTTTCCCATTGGCCCTGATACCTTTCTTCCATCACCTTTATATCTTGATAGAACCTCTCCGTTTGTTCCTCATTGAAATCGCCAAGGTTTTCTGGAAGTTTTTGCAAATAGCTATAGAGCTAGTGTACCTTTATGTTCATAGTAGCACCTACATTTTTAAAGTTTAAGGTTAACAAGTTTTGTACCAGTTCTTCATAATTTTGTGCTTTATGGTTACCCAAGAAGTTCTTGACAACCATGACATAGCTGTGCCAGGCAGAAGCTTCAGTATCAGTCATGTAACTTGTAAAACTTTGAATCATTTATCAGTTTCCGAATCTGGGGTCCATCAAAGATTCCTGCTTTTAATTTTTCAGTACTCAATCCAGGGAAGAATTTACAAATGTATTTGAATCACCGTCCTTGTTCAGAGCTCTAACAAATTGCTTTATTGATGTGTACTTTATGTGTAGTGGGGGGAGAATGATTTTTTCTTTGTCAACCATTGGCCCGTTAATGATGTTCGCTGCCCCTTTTTTTATGTTTTCCCTTGGAGGCCATGTCACTTTTTTCCAGTGATCCTGCTTTGCTGTACTATCCCACAAGCAGATGAAACATGGGTACTTTGTGTATCCACTTTGCTGTCCAAGTAGGAAGTTCATCATTCTTAAATCATCACATATGGACCATTGATGTTCATAATAGCAAAGCTTTTGTAAGACCATTTGGATATTTTCATATTCTTTTTTAAGTTTTTGTTGAGTGACCATGTGGAATTGATCCATAGCAGTTGCCATTATGCAGTAAAACAGATTTCAAACTTTGAGTGGAACTGTCTATGAAAAGCCTCCAGTCTTCTGCTCGTTATTCTGGTACTCCCAAATGGGCTACAGGATACAGGAATCTCAGGGAGTGTACTGAACACTGGTATGGGAACATCAGCACCATGCGGCACAGGTCGCCTTGCTGAAAATGCAAAACATCGGTGTAAATAAAGATTGATAATAATATGCTGTGTTAACATTTGTTGTTGGTAAAATTGTCTATTCCGATTCCTGTATCACAAGAACCAGAGCCAATTCAATGAAACTGATGCCATTTCTGGATTCAGCAGACCTGAAATTCTCTAAATATATTGAAAAATCCTTTGCAAGTGAAGAAAAAACATAAACCTATTAAAGTCACTCTGTGAAATCATGTTACAAGAGCACGGGTGTAGTTGTAAAAAAAGAATAGGGAGCACAGTACTATCCATAGCCTGTGTGTATGTGCATCATTGTTATGTAAATGCCTCACGGGCGTGTCCACGGGTGCCCGCCCCACTACACCCTGTACAAGAGATAGTTGGAGATGGTAGATATGATACAAAAGATGGTTACAGACTGCAGACATTCTACAAATAGTTAGAGATTGCAGCTGCATTACAACAGATGGATAGAGACTGTAGACATGTTGTATGAGAAGGTTAGAGACTTAAGACATACTACAACAGATGTTTAAAAACTGTAGATATGTTATATGAGACAGAGTCTATAGTCAAACTAGAAGAGACAGTTAGAGACCGCAGACATGCTACCAGAAATGCTTAGAGACTGTAGAGATCCTTCAAGAAATGGTCATGGATACGGGTGTAGTCGTAAAAAAAAAGAGGGGGCATGGTACTATTCATGACGTGCCTGCGCCACTACACCCTTGCTTATGTGTCACTCAAAGAGGAAGAAATTTCCCTAATAGTGACGTCATGATAACAGAACCCACCCACTCTCCCATCGCAGGTCTGAGCCGGGCTGTGGGCGGGTTAAGAGACATGGTCTGTGGCTCTGGCCGGTGCGCCCTCCCCCAGTGGGGTCCTTCTCCTGACCCTGCGGGGGGACAGACCACCAAAGAATTCTTTGCAAAATACACACGTGCCAATTCCCAAAAAAAAGTGAGGGCACAGTGTTCCCACCCATGCCTACCCCACTGCACCCCCAAGTCATAGACTATAAACATACTGCAGGAGATCGTTAAAAAGTGCAGGTGTGCTATAGGAGTTGTTCAAGACTGTGAACATGCTTCAGTCATAGTTTGGAGACAAATTATAGGAGACTGCTATTTCATCCCCTTTACAAACCATTGGGGGTGAGAGAAGATATCACAGTTTACCTTTACTGCATATGGTGTCACCAACCTGGATGTTCCCGCGCTTCAATCTTGGACTTGAATGAGAAGTAATAAATAATCTTTCACTGGTAAAACAAATGTATATGTATTTTATCTATGTAGTTAAATTTTTGCCCAGAGGCTTTAGGAATTAGCATTCAAAGAGGACCTATCAGTGAGATATTCCAAAAGCTGCCATTGCTGAACTCATTGTAAAGAATGATCATTCCCTGGATGTAAAGCAGACCTTTAGGTTGTAATAGTCACAAACAGGACCAAAATGCAGTTAGCTGGGTGACAAGTTGTGATTCAATTAGTCAAACCCCTGAGCTGCAACTTCATTTTGGGTCATAGATTCAGAAGGTATCAATGGCTGAACACCAAACAAGTCATGCAAGAACCAGGACATCAATGGCAGCTCACATCATCTGTCAGTGAAAGGTTTGCTTTAAGATTAAGAACTCTTTTCTTGAATCAAACCATTTATCCCCTAACCAGTTTGTTTCTCAGAAGGCCAGCAATGAGATAATTCTGATTTAATAAGTTCCTCCAGGACATCCAGGTAGCTTTATGGTCCATAAAACTTTCCGTCAACTCTGACTTCTTCGTGATTATTCCACATCCTTGGCTGGTTACATTTTCACATTACTTTCCTCTTCTGTGTATCATATATCAGCACTCATTATCTTCACCTCTCAATCATAAAGCAGACAGCACTTTTATCATTTTTTCCTATACTACAGAGTACTGGCATAAAGTGCATGTAATGTTTTCTCTTGTAAAACAAAAAACACCAACCTTAGTCACCAGAAGTCAGATTCCGGTGCCGGTTAATAATTTGTCATTTTTTCCATGTAGGATTTTGTGCCACCACACGTCTTTTTTGTTCTTTACCCGGAGAATGTGCTGACTCCCAAAAAGATATTTCCATACCAATCATTCACAAAATAATGATGCTTTATTTAAAAGGAGACACTGAAAGGAGCAAAACGTTTGTGGCAACGGCTGCATTTTTAGGAATAAGTAGATTGGGATTTATTTTCTCAATTTTGGGCCATCTTTACTACAATCTGCGTAATCCCAATTAGTGTAGAATACCTATAATAGACTTTATGAAAAGTGTCCTCTTCTTTTTATATGAACAATCAAACAAAACAGTTGATTAGTTTAGGTTTTCTTTTGTATGTAGCGTTTTATGAAATTAAGTTAGTTTGGATGGAATATTGGAATAGAACTGATTTTTTGCTGTACTTCTTTAGTCTTTGCAAGTTTCTTGTTAGATAAAAGTTGATCTATGTCATTATTACAAATGTTTGAAAAATTCCAGCTCCATTAGGCCTTGTTTGCGCTATATGCATGTACTTTGTCATGCACTCTAGTGCAACACATGGCAGCGCAAATCTACCTGCGTCATTGTCCATTTGTGCTACTGACCGCATTCATTACAATGAAGAAGCAGCGTGCAAAAATGACAGCTATGGATTCAGCAGTGCCTCTCACTGCCCTGTATTGCATAGGGTAAGAAAATCAGACACTGTTTTCTAAGCAATGTCTCATGTTCTTGTGTATTGCACATTATGGGCCCCCCCCTTTTCTGTCTTTATCACCATAGTGGAAGACATAGTAAAGACAAAATGTCAGCACAGAACCTCCATGGATACCCACTTCATACATCCCAGGAGGCTTCTGGTTGCTCCTTCTGCGCATGCTCAACATGCCCAACATGGGGGAAAACAAGATGCTGATCTCATGCACGCGCAGTCTTTTTTTCTCATTTACAGCAAGCTATTTCACCCGATCTCATGCCTACACATAGTAAGTGATGTAGCCAGAAGAAGAAAGAAGACAGATAAAAAATGTTAGCGCCCATCGCTTCAACACGGCAACAAAGAAGGATTCCAGGATGCAGTGGGGCCCAATCCAGAAAAACAGAAGAACGGATCTGCGGAAGTAAGGATAAACAATTTTTTTTTTTAGTTTAGATCCACTTTAAGCTGTCCAAGACTGGAGATGATTGACTATCATGGGAGATTGTTCTGTAAATCTCATTGTTTCTTTTGTGTGTATTAACCAAAGTATAAGTAAGGCTAGGTACACACGTGCAATGGTTCTTGTCCAATAATCAGCTCAGGGCTGATATCAGACGAGAATCTTGCGTGTGTACAGTGCTCGTCATCCATCGTCTATCAACTACCGTCCTGGCAGATCAAAGGAAGATAATGATGAACAATCGTAATGGAAGTGAATGGAGAGACCACAGCAGGGTGCCGCTCCGTCGTTCTACCCTCCCTTCTCCATAACACCATTTTCTCTAAATAAATCAGAACAACAACTCTATAGATCAACTGGTGTCTTAATCATAATATTACCCTAACAGCTGATGTTTCTTTAAGAAATACATACATTTTCCTTAATCATAATATTACCCTAACAGCTGATGTTTCTTTAAGAAATACATACATTTTCCCCTGACACAGGTAAGTATGTTTTATTGCAGAAGGAACATTGCCTTTCTCTTCTATAATAAAAATGCTGCCTGCTCGTAATCTTGGAATGTGGAACTTTGGTTCTGCTTTAACACGCATTGACTCATGCCATAATGTGCATTACCGTGTTTGCAGTAATTTACTACAAAGTATTAATGCTGCCCCATCCCTAAACACAAATGCAGCCAGTTATCTTTATCTTGGGATTTTCTGCAGATCCCTGTGGACTAAAACAGTGTTTAAGATTTTGTCCATCACTTTTCCCTTTTCCAACCAAAAAGAATGCCTGGGGGTACATCATATCTTCATATCATCATCGGATCTACCTTTCTACTGTTTCATTGCAGGCTGGGCATACTAATGCTTTGCAGTAAATCTATAATGTATTTGATTTGCAGTATTCTACATTTATTTAAAAATGGCCTATACATTTAGGAACCCCTAAAATGATTCCCTATGTATTATTTTGGCCATGTTAGAAAGCCGTTTGTCGATTCCACTTCACTCTTTTTCCTACAGAAAGGGTTAGGACTCATTTCATATTAGGAAATGCTGTTTAACAAGCGAGGCATCTGTGATGTGATGAAAAGAGAATGAGTATGTAGTTTGGTGCATCATTATGAATTGTTCCAGTCTGCTGTGCTTGGTCACACTCGGCTATCACCGCCGCTTGATGCACATCCTTCCAACAAGAAGTGTTCAGACAGCTGCCAGAGATACACTGAACCTGCCATTCCAATCAGCTGTCAAAATGTTCAGTTCGCACAAAATTCGGGGAAATGTAACTTTCATTTGAATTTCAAATTCGTGCATTTGTATTTTTTTTTTAAATAAAGTCCTAATTTATAATCAAGCAATAGAAGTGGGCAAGTTAGTCAACCAATTCTTTTGGAGAAAAAAAGCACTTAACCGATTTGATATTGTTCTGAAGCAGAATTTCTCATTCTATGATTATTTAATTATCACCGGCACACCCTGTACTATTTCTATTTGATATATTCTTTATATTATTTCACTATTTGCGGTGTACATGTATCACCAACATGGGGCTATATTTACTATAATGCATTGATGGGCTGTGGTTAGAGGAGCAGTGTTACAGAATTAAAATGAATACATTATGACAGCCCTATGGAGCCCTATCTACTGTCTCCCCAGGGAAATACATGTTTCTACCACCAACTCCCCTTTTACCGGTAAAGTCTTGGGTTATATTTCTACCTGTCACGCTTGGATAGAAGGGGTGCTACAGCTTGCACAGAAGTGGTGTGAGCCCTGAGAAGGGCCCAGGCACAGAATCCAAGCTACAACCAGGTCTTCCCTGGAGCCTCTAGTAACTTAACACAGGAGCTGGATAGGGAAAGCACTGAATTAACCTCCCTGGTGGTCTGAATATTTAGGTATTTTTCAATGTCAAAGCGGTACATTTGACATTTAAAAATACTAATTTTTTTAAATTTCCCGCCAGGTCCCATGCCCACCAGGTATCTGCGTCCCCTGGCCTTCTGTCTCCAAAGTTCACATGCTGGGGACGCAAGGCCATGGAATGCAGATGCCGGGAAAGCATCACTGAAGGACACCGCGGGCTCATGGGAACCAGGTAAGCCCCACAATTACACACCGAGTGTGGCTCAGGGTTATCGCTTTCGGTACTGAAAATTAACCCCCGAGCCACACTCGGGAATTTAGCCAGGGACGTTAAACAACAGGTGTAGAGGAAAATCTCAGCAGAGCTGGGGGCTCGGCACTAGTGGAGACATGTTGCATGAACGCAGAGTGCTGTGTCTGAGCTAGCTTAATAGCCAAGGGTGATTGAGAGGCTATTTCCTGATTGGCTGGTGGGATAAGCAATACTGATTAAATCTGGAAGAGCAGGCTCACCCTGCCTGCATGTGCAGGAGAAAGGCGTTTGTGAGACACTACCTCTATCCTCTTTCCTCCTCATCTTTTCACCCTATTACACTTTTGATACCTATGACGCAATGCCACATTTAAACTCCATGGACAAATATACATGTAAAGGATAAGTTGGAATTATACATACCTTACCCCTGTGTTCAGCCTGGGACACCTGAACAAAGATGCCACCTTTGTCCTTCTAGTATGTAGAGAAGGTGAAATCCCCCAGAAGATGCTCTTGCAATGAGCTGAATTGTATTGTTTTGAGATTACACCCACTGTGCATTCAGGAGGGCTTTACCCAGGACAATGGTGACATCACAGTCAGCATTTCCGAAGACTGAACCAAGGCAGGTATAATGCTAACTTTAGTCTTTACAGGTAAGTTTTGTATCATATAGTAGATGATTTAAAAAGGAACAGTGGGCCTCACCAGCACAACTAATCTATCCATATTAGTGGAAGTTCCACTTTACCAAATAGAATATGAAATTTTGAACAAACTCTTTACTCTCAGCAGTCATTTAGCCACCTTCCCACCCTCTAATCTTTAATGTACACACAAAGCAGGAGAGCAGATGAATATTGAGATGCTGAGAGCAACATCTGGATGATTTCAGTGTTTCAGCCTTGAAGAGGATTAGGTGTTCCATAGTACCTATAGCTAAAAAGGCTAGTGCGGGGGGTTTGTTCAAAGATTGCTAAGATATTAAATATTAGTATTTGTTACCAAATTTATGCTACATCTGATGGGCCATTATGATTAACTAGCTTTTGCACATCTTGCAAAATAATTTGCATGTTTTGAAAGAAGTTAAAAGCATCAAATCAAGAGCTGCCAACAAGCTAGTTTCTTTTGTGTTTGTATATGAAATGTTGCTGATTTTTTAGAAATCTTTAGTTATACTAGACTCCAGGCTCTATGTGTGCATTAAAAGCAAAAACTCTTTTTTTCAGGAGCATAATTGTGATATAAAAGGTTGAAATACTCTTAAACCACTTGTAGAATATATAGTATGCACGCACTTCAAGTGTACAAACATGAACATTACTTAAGTTAGTTTTGTTTTAACAAGAACAACAAATGAATAAATTCCCTTTATTTCTTTATCTGATCTGCAAAGCCAGGCGACCAATGAGAAAAGCTGTGTTGGGGAGGTACATTGGCTCACTGTACATCATGTACACAGTACCAGGAAGTGGGCACAGAGTTTTGCTATATCAATTTCTAATTTTTGCTTTCCTCTGTGGCTTAGAGGATCGTCCAGATTCCCCTCTGCTCTCCAACTGGCTTTTACTCTCATGGGTGACTGAGCACTTTATTGTTGTGATGCATTTATCTCATCCGTCAAGGATGCTCCTGTGCTATCAGAAGATTGCATGTCAGTTAATAGCTTGGTCACCTTTCACAAACCTGTAGATATCATATTTTTCTCAAAAGATAATAATATTACAAAAATCAATAAAATAAAGGTGTAAAAATAAATCTGGGGGAGAGCTGATGGGCAGGTTCAGTTTGCTGTTCCAGTGCATAGTACACCATTCATACTAGCACAGCTCATACTCTTTCCTTTTATTTCAAGCTAAGTATATACGTGGTAAGGTATAGGTAAGGTCAATTTAATGGCCGTATTTTGCTCACCTGTCGAGCTATGCAATTTAATTTAATATATACAGTCCATTTAGTATTTACAATCTATGGAGCTGTTAGACCTATTAGAAGGATTGGGTCATTTTTGTGCAGGGACCATCCAGGGTCACCTTCTACATGGACTATGGTTCTGTCTGAGAGATGACAAAGCCTTGTGAGTTGTTACTGATCATAAATATATGACATGTCAACCCTTGCACCAGTCTCTTATGACTCAGTGCAAGGTTACAAGGTTGCAGTTTGTTTTTTTTCTGGTGAAAAGAAATACAGTGGTACCTCGGTAAAAGTCCGCTTTGGAATAAGTCCAACTCCCGTTAGGACACGAATAGGCTTGGTTTACAACCTTTGCGCTAGAACTTGTATGGGTCGAAATGAGTCATAACACCGCGTGCTACCCTTATTTACCTCTCTCGAGACAAAGCCACGAATGCCCACGAGCGTCAGTACGCCAGTTGCTACCATTCAGTGAACAACCCGCGCTATAACTCTCTGTGAATTACATAACATTTCCTCCTCCCCCATTCTCAGCACCATCCTAGTAGACACTCAACTCTTCTCAGCAAGGTAAAGGAGGGTAAATTTTCATTTATTTCATCTAATTGCTTTTGTATTTATGTATTTTAGTATTAAGCAGTGTTTAAATTATTTTATACAGCCTCATCAATGTATAATATGCCAGTAACTATAGGATTCTTTTTCATGGGAATGGATTAATAATTTTCTTTTATTTCTCATGGGAAAAATTTGTTTGGTATAAGTCCTGTTTGGTTTAAGACCAAGGATCTGGAACGGATTAGGACTTATACCAACGTACCACTGTATATACTTCTTCTGACTGATGGCCTCATCTAGACCTAGACAAAGTCACTTGCCAAGGATTGCTTATTAATAATGAAGACTTAGACCCTGTGCTTTCTTTCTGACTCTACATTCTTCTTCACTCCGCACCACACCTCCAGGTCCTTCTTATCCCTAGAGACCACCAAAGTGGACTTTTAACTGTCTAACCTGAACAACATTAATAATGCAGTAATATAACTCTTTCGCTAATCCTCATTTGCAAATCCCTATACTGGCTTCCCTTTCACATCAAAGACAAATCCAAGTTAATGTGCTAAATCATGTCATCAATCCTGTCCCATAGATACACCCATAACTGCTTCTTCAATGACCTGCTAATGACTTCTTCACCCATCACCTCTTCCCATGCCCAGCTCCAAGATTTCTCTATAGCTAACCCTTCTCAGCACATGTCTTGTTTTCATTTAGACTTTGCGGGGAGAGAAACAAGAGGCGATTTGGGCTGCATGGGACCAGTAGCAACTTACAGGCACCTGATTAATACCTGAACACTAAGAAAAGACTTTGTAGTATAAAGTGAATAAGATAACAACCCTCCAATCACATAGATGTTGACCATCCTCTACTCCCCCCCCCCCCCCCCTTTTGTAATGTTTATGTTTTATTTCCTTCCTCCTGAAATTCTCAATGCAGTTGAAGCATTATACAATTGATTTTATGTCTGGGTTTTGTATACTAGGGATTAAAAAGATATAAAATGTTATTTACATGGGAAACTTATGGTCTTGTCACCATAAAATGTTGCTTTAACCCCCCTAGAGTTCCAATTCTGTCTGTATTTTCATGCCAAAGTGTTACATTTTTTAGCATGGAAATGTATTTTACATTGTAGGCCTATAATTTTTAGGCATAACCCACCGAAACATGTCCAATATTTAAAAAATTTAATAAATGTAAAAATAAACTTTATATAAAAAAAATCTGTGAAAACAAGGGTGCATAAAAATACTAAAACCTGTAAAATATCTGTACAGTAGCATATATAATATATATATATTATAATTATATTATTATATATCTATATAGATATATATATTATATAAAGTATTCTTTGAATTGGATTCAATACAGTTATTTTGTATTGAATCCAATACAAAATTATTTGAATTTCCTGCTGCGCCTCCCGCCCGCACCGACACATGCACCAACGTCAACGTTAAACCTCGGAGAACGTCTCTGCAGTTGCCAGCTGAAGATCAGAGGAAGAGGACATGTGCCGAGGACCTGCAGGGACGAGCAGGACACTGGTGGATGCCAAAAGAATCAAGGTAAGTGGGTTTCTTTATGTTTTTGGCAACCCCGAGTGTGACTCAGGATTAGCGCTTTTTGCAAGTAAACGCCACCCCGAGTCACACTCGGGATTACCGCTAGGGGGGTTGATGTTGATTTGCTAAAGAATACTGTATCTAGATAAACAATCACTGCTATGTTATAGATATATGTGAAGACTCTTGTATACAGAATATTGACAGATTGTATATCTTACTGATTTTTGAACCAGAACTTTGGGGGGGGGGGATTTTCTTTTATATATTTTTCATGTATTATTTAATTTTTCTCCCCTTCCTTTTAGTCTTTTTTGTTTTTTGTTATGTACTATTTATTTTTCAATAAAAATTTACATTTTTACAACAATTCTTGCCTATAGCTTGGCCTCACATAGGCATCTTCTAACAATACTCACAAGTAACTTTAGACCTTCTTTGATCTTTCTAGAGCTGATCATTGGCGAGTCTTTGCCATTTTGGCTATTCTTCTATCCATTACAATAAAAGTTTTCCATTTTCTTCTACGTCTTTCAGGTTTTTGTTGCCATTTTAAATCATATGAGTTCATTTAAGCTGAGCAGCCTAGCTTTTTGTGCACTGTGAGCCTGATTTCATCAGTGAAGCTGGGTAATCCTGAAAACCTGAAATGGATTTGGTAAAGTCAATTGCCTTTTTGTTAGCAAATGTTATGAATACTGGAACAGATCCATTACAGGTTTTTTGGATCATCCAGGTTCACTGATAAAAGTGTATTCTCAGAATCAGCAACTTAAATGTCATGCATACCCTGTTGGGTCTGTTGGTTTTCTAATACTCTACTACACCTACGAGTAACTTATTTGCCATGTAGAAATATAGATTCTACCAAAAACAGGTTAGTGAAGTCAGACTGCTAATACTTTGAACACAACTATATATATATATATATATATATATATATATTTATATATATATATATATATATATATATATATATATATATATAAATATATACAGTGCTACCTTGGTAGAAGTCCTTAATCTGTTCTAGATCCTTGGATTTATACCAAGCAGGATTTATACCAAGGTACCACTATATATAAATATATATATATTTATATTATTATTATATATATATTTATTATTATTATTATTATATATTATGTATAGTATATATAATTGTTACTGAAAAGTCCACTTTAAAATCACTCTTTAATATTTAGTGCATAATATGTTGGCTCTATATAAATACTGTTTATTAATAATAATAATTAGGATTTGGAAGTCACTTCATTCTACTGTAAGTTACAGTCTCTTTATCTCCAGTACAGCACATAATCCAGTGTGACAAATTATTAATTGTACTTGATGTGTTACTGGGGCTGAGTTGTATGTTTTGAGCTAATAAAATCCGCTGGGGTTAATGGCAAAACATTTTTTTCATGCTTTACTGCTGCTTAGGAAGACAGAGACAGTGCTAGTGAGATCTGAAACTACAGCTCAGGAATATGCTTAGTAGATGATATTAGGTAAGGTATTAAAAAGCTTGTTACACCGAATATGATATACGCGGGTGCAGTAAAATAAGGTGCAAAATGCCCTGTAATATACTGTAGGTGTATAATGTACCTATGCGTTATTTTTTAGGGCTAAGGGCATTGTACAACACAGAATCTTTCCATACAACTGCACTAAACTGTATGTCCCTTCTGTTCTTGGCATTAAAGCATATCATGTCACACCTAAACGCGTGGTGTCACAGCATATCATGTCACACCTAAACGCGTCACTTTGAATGGGCTAAAAATACACATAAAATGACAAAAAATGGACATTTTGGATGTGGAGCATTTTTTCTGCTGCATTACACAACAACCCGTGGTAGTGCATTACCATCCCTTGCATTGCCTTACTTTGTCAGGGTGCTATTCAGAAAATAATAATCCCCCAATACATTAAGGCACATAAGGTGCTTTGATAAGTGCTGCCGTGGTGTGCACATAATACGCTTGGTACTGTGGTACGCCAAATTAAAGGTGTTTTTTAGTTTCCAGAAGAAGCAAAAACAAACCTCCCTTACTGCTTCCAACACTGGAAAAAAATACTTTCTCTGGTACAATTTATATTGCATTGTTCTTTGAAATATCCAATACAGCCATTGATATGCAAATATAAAAAATCACATCGGCTTCTAGGGGCTCTATTTATAAAGCAAAAAATCTGACATTCACCAAATATTCTCTGATAGAATGTCAGATTCACTACTTATAAATTAACTTCTAACAGTGGCATAATTTTTGTTCCCCTTCCCTTTATCTTATTTTTTTTTAACTGGACCAATTTTGCTTTACTTTGACTTTAAGAAAATAAATAGTTAAAATATAATTATACTGAATAAACAGTAACACAGGTTTTCTTTGTAGCTTTATTTATTTTTCATCTTCATAATATTCAGCTTCATTTTATCCTGATAAGATAGTCTATCCGGTGGATTTCCCATTCTTATTCATCCTTAATTGTTGTCAAGGCAATGACCCCAACAAGCCAGCGGTATTTAATTGACTTCGGCGCCTGAAATACCCCTCAGAAAGGAGAAATTGTTAAGCCAACCTATCAGTCACGATTTTGTTGTAGCACATCCTCCTTTGTCTTTCATTACTATATATGAGTTCCCCGTTAAATGGTAAATGTGGTAGTTCATATTGCATTTCTTCATTGTTGGACGTGCTGCCGTGCAGTTGTAACATTCATCCATGCATGTTGCATCCTCCGCCATAGCTGTTACCAGCCGAGCTTGCAATGGCATCAGACCTGCACATGAACAAATATAATTAAATGAATGTAACCTTAATGTCTCTTGATTGAAATATATTACAACCTTCATAGCACTTGCAAGCATGCAAACTCAATCTGGGTCTTCAATCCATCTGATTATACAAGGAAAGTATCATACATATTCCCATAGTAATTGCAATCCATTCCCAACCTGTAACAATGAGGAAATCTGCATAAGATTCCTGGGACATTTGCCTCTGGCTTTCTGTGTGATGTATGGGTGTCCTCTGCTGCAATGTAGACTTTCATCTCACCGTGTTTGTGTTCAAAGTGATGATGTCCTTTACTGACCTTGGTCAAGAACCCAGCATTGTTCCTTTCTTTCTGGCCTAATTATAACATATCATGTATTAGTAGGATACGGTGCAAATGATACGGTAAAGGGTTATTCTAGTTGGACTGACAAGAAAAATCCCTTATGATATCACCCCAATGATCCAATAAAATGGCTGAGGGCTGCAGTCAATACCTTTGTGGATACATTCTACACAATATGCCTGCTGGTATTATTTTGTTTTAATGCACCTGATATTATTGCAAAGATCTGAAACCAATGAGTTGCTGTTTAGCACATTTTTATTTTTTTACGTACCTTATTAGAAGGCAAATAGGAAGGAAATTCTTGTATTATAGTAATACCAGATGACTCCTTACGCGCCCAAATACCACATAAAACAGTACAAAATACCCCAGCATACTGCCCAGGTAATAAATAAAAAAAAATGGATCTGAACCAACACGAAAATGTCTTTTAATGTGTTGCAATAAGTTTTATTTTTCCCCTTGTGATCCTGCTAGTAACATGTTTCCTGATCTAGGGTAACAAGGTCCATTCACCATAATGTACCTATGGAGGAGCAGCATTGTCATCCAAGACTGTTATCCTGCTTTGGACCTAAACACCTCCCTGTCTTCTCCATATTGTACAAGGGAGGTGTTGTACCATTTACACAGAATACTAAATAAATGTAACCAAAGAACAATGCTATATAGGCCAGAGAGCACAGGATGGTATCTGCTGGCAGGACCAATAGGTAATTTTTGCATTTGTAAGCAATATTACAATATTTCAATGGGAAGTGAATAGAAGGGCTATCAATCCCTTTTATATCAATGCTAACACATCCTGAAGTATTCATAACTGGTACCAAAAAAAAAGTTCTATAGGGACATTTAAGGCAGCAAACAATGATTATTTCAATGGTGTATTTATCAGACCTAAAGGGACTACAACTAATTGTTAAGGTTTATATATGCTTTAAACCAGTGGTCGTCAACCTTTTCAGACCCATGGACCACTAAATTTACCCGCTCCAGACCGCGCATGTCGGGTGTCACTCAAAGGGGAGGAAACTTCCCCCAGAGTGATGTCATAAGGCCAAAACCCGCCCACTCTCCCACTGCAGGCTCAGACTACTGCAGAGACATAACCCGTCCATTTTACTGAGCCTGCAATCCGTACAGCGGACATGGTCCGCGGCTTTGGCCAGTGCACTCCCTCAGCGGGGTCCTTCTCCTTCTCCTAACTCCAGTTGACGACTGCTGCTTTAAATTGTTTCTTCATTTTTGGTATAAAACATAGGTTTTTGTGGCATGTATTTGCAAATTTGCATCATTGTCTTGTCAAAGCACCTCTGTAAAGTGTGAACCCTAGTTAAAATCACAATTAGTAACATATAATATTTTCCCCATTTTGTTTTGAGGATACATTATACTATGATTATACTATGAACATGTGCAATAAGAAAGGCCTCCAGTCCACAATTATAAGGATGTCAGAATGTGTAGCTGGTGGGCAGTAAGAAGTCACAGCATTTGGATTTTGGGGGGGGGGGGTTGGGGCATTAGGCTACCTAACTAATCCAGATCTCCTTATTGAAGTGTAAGCATGGATTGGAAATAGTACACTTACCATTGTTGGCATGAGTATCATTATCAAAGTGGGTCCCAACATTCTTGCTGGGGAGAAATTTTATTTCTATTTAATTCTATTTTTAGATAGCTCAAGGGTATTTAGAATATTTTTTTCCCCACCGATCCACCTTGTCTATCATAGCAGGTTCAAATAATAAATACCAGGCTTTCTCAGCAAAACCAGGGTCTTACAATACCCCAGGAAACTCTACTATGAGTATTATTTGTCCATGTTTGTTATATGAAAACAGTAAGGGAAAAGTGTTGCTAATTCTGATCTACTTTATTTGTCTTCTAATGTCTTTTTTTTTTAGAGTTAGTTTGTATTTAATGCTTGAATATATTTTGTTGCCCGTTTTTTCTGTATACAGGTATTCCCCGGGTTACGAGATAGGGACTGTGGGTTTGTTACTAAGTTGAATTTGTATGTAATTTGGAACAGGTACATTATTTTAATTAATGTATATAGGACAGATGTTTGTCTCAACGTATTATTAGACAGAATAGTGTCAGTTACTGTATAAAATTCTCACTGTAAGCTAATCACAAACAAAGCAAAAAAAAATCTTTATGGAGCCTAGACATTCATTAACTTCTCGAGCAAGCTGTGCTTTGATATACAAAAAGAAACAACTGTACAATTTGTCTTGGTCATTTAAGAGTTACAAGATGCTATAGATCAGCTCAGCCCTTAAAATCATCCACAAACTCAGCTAAAGATTTCCTCAGCAAATTATGCAAATCATCCTTTCCCCCATCAAGCCTCCATCCTGCACATGAGCAAGCAGGGAAGCCCAGTTTGTATCCAGGAGTTGTCCGTATGTCGGATGTCCTTAACTCGGGGACTACCTGTAATAATGTCGGAGCTAATTGCCAGATGGTTATGGACTAATTTTAAAGGAGACCTAAAACGTTATGATAGATATAAAGATATATACATCATATATAGATGTTAATTTTACTAAGTTTAGAAGACCCCCCATCACTGTGCTGTGTTACATCTGCTGGATGAGATACAGTATATACACCCTATATGTCGGTGTTACTGTATATACCAATACATTGAGTTACCAATGGCTGTACTGCTCTGCACATATTGAAAATGAAAGTTGCCAAGCTTTTTTTTTAAACCTGTGCTTTAAATGTTGGCCACGGTCACGACAAAAAATGAAAATTAAGAAAAACATTAGAAGTCATTATCTGTATATTTGTTATGGGTTGGTAACTCCAAGTAATAATACCTAGGGTCTATCTTAGGGATGAGCAAGAATGCCTCTGACATTCTCCCAAAAATTTCCACAAACTTCAGATGGGTCCGCAAAATTTCTGAGAACTGCGAATTCCATTGAAGTGCAGGTTCCCACGCACCCTGGGCTGTACTTATATTTGATAAGTACAGCCCGGGGACATGGAAACATGTGGTCACAGCTAATTGATGGCACACAGGTGCCTCCAATCAGCTGTGACTGCAGGCGAACTCCAGACGAACTCTCAATGGAATTTCTCCATTGAGAGTTCATCCAAGTTCAATTCCCATCCGAGTTCAATTCCCAAGGTCACCGGGCTGTACTTATCATTCATAAGTACAGCCCAGTGACCGTGGGAACCGGCAGTCACAGCTAAATGGAGGCACGCAAGTGGCCTGATTCGCTGCAAGATCAAAATTCGCTCGCTCATCCCTATTCTGTATCAAAGCTTGGCAACAAGTAGTGGTAGCCAATGGCAGACTCCATGCTTCCCTAATTACATACTTTTGATACATTCTCAAAGTTTTCATATGGTTTAACTGTTCCATAGAACAATGGTGTCAATAGTCTTTCCAGAAGTCAAAAAGTGATGCAAGGGAATCCTTGATGTCCTAGAATATGAGAGTTCAAGAATGCTTCTTTGGCATATTTGTGTTGCTTTAGGAAATTCTTGTTTTCAAACCACAGGCAATATTTAGAACATGCAAACCTTTGCATGTTTTTTCCCCTGCAGGTATAATCTTTCAATAGATTCCAAAGTCATCAAGACAAGTGTACAATTATGCGGCACGAATAGACTCATTTACATCCATACTTTTTCTCTAGGGCCTCTTAGCCTGAAGCATAGAGCAATCACTGGAGGGATTATCAAATGTAACAAGTTTATCAGTATATTTCTGGAAACACACAAGACATGAAAAACATGTCTGATATTGGTACATTGTGTACTCAAAATCAAAATGAACAAGAGGCACAGCAAGAAAATTCAAAAGGTCCTGATATTTGGCAAATTATGGAAACTTCAATTATACAAATAATACATTCTTTTCTGGTTTAGCTGTTTCATGGTCATCTGATCAAAAATATACTACCAAAATGTTACTCCTGCAATCAGCTGGTGCTATGTCAGGGACAGTGACACATAAGAGGAATCATCTTATAGATGATCAGTGGAGTTTCCTGCTGTTTCCTGTAGAATTTAAAACTGGGAGAATTTGGTTATATCCAAGACTTAAACTTGTCAGGTATTTCTGGAAAAAGGCTATGCAGATGCCTGGAGCTCAAAATGATATTATTTTGGGAATACAGTAGCAGAATTTAAGACAGTTGACGTTTTTAATAGATGAAATGTACCAATGGTACTCCACTGGCAGTTTCAAAACTTCTGAGGAAGCAGATTCTGCGAAACGCGTCAACATTGAGACCAAATATACTGGTTGTACATTTGCAAAAGATAATAGATATGTCTTTATAATGTTTTAATAAATTCATTTAATTCAACTTTGAAGGATGTGATTTGATGAAAAGATGCCTTTAAAGGTAAATGTAAATATTATAGTAAGAAATTTGATTTGGTACCAATAGGTCTGATTTCTTAAAGCTCTCCAAGGGTGGAGAGGATACACTTTCATCAGTGAACCTGAGTGATCCAGCAAACCTGGAATTGATCTGGTCCAGAAATGAAAACATTTGCTAACAAATAGCTAATGACTCTTAGGAAAGCCATTTCAGGTTTTCTGGATCACCCAGCTTCAATGCTGAAAATTATTCCTCTTTAGCCTTGGAGAGCTGTAATTAATCAGGGCCAATGTGTCAAAATTGTCCTTGGTAGATGAATAAAGGTAAATACAGAGACTTGACTAACCTCAGATTAGAAATTTTATACCAGGGACTTTGCAGCCTGCAGGTTCTGTACATTTTCCAGAAACCATTTAACTCTGCTGTTCCTAAGTACAGAGGTCGGAGTAGACTTGTGTTAAACCCTATTTAACAGTATGAAAATTCTTAGTTCATAACCTGACCACAGGTTCACAGTTACATGTATTAGGTGAAATCTTTTTGACAGCTGCTACTATGAGTGCATGCAGCCAGCTCACCTTTATGTTTATTCAGTAGAAAAAAAAGTAATACTGTGCAAATTATAAAAAAGAAACATCTATGTCACAAGGATATCTTTTAAATGGGACTGGCCATTTCACTAGTGTATCCACAGAAAAAAAAAGATTATTACGGCAAGTCGGTCCAATCAGTCCAATCTATGCAGTGCATATCAAAAAATAAATGCACCCAATGGTCACCTAGGAAGTCTGTGGGGTTGGAATGAAGGTGAAATAGGCAACAGTAAATGTTAGAAAAGAGATACTTACTGTATACACTTAGTGGTAGCTACATTCTAGTGTCAACATTTTTTTCATCTGACTTTTTGCTTCTTAAGGTCACATAATTCTGCTCTTCTTCTTTCTCTGTAATACATAACACCCAGCTTTTAGTACGTGGTTATTATTTCACATCTCTCATCAACCAGGGTATCAAAAACACCAATGGATCATTTTAAACAGTAGGGTTGTCTGATATCCTACATAATGGGCCTTGTTTATTAACCTCCCTAGCGGTAACCCCGAGTGTGACTCGGGGTAGAAAAAAGTTGCTAAAAGCGGTAACCCCGAGTCACACTCGGGGTAGGTAATCCTATGGGAGGTAATAGTAAATACAGCCCTACCTGATCCACCGGCGTCCCGCACCGTCCATCGCCGCAATCTCTGTCTTCTTCTCTCTTCCTCCGTCTGGCTTCTGCACACGATGAGTCACCGGGGGAGTTCCAGGTGGCGTCGGTGACGTCGGTGCGTGTGTACATTGCCGGCCGGGCGGGAAATTCAAAATCCATTTGTATTTCATTCAATACAAAATAACTGTATTGAAGGCAATACATTGGATTTATATGTGTAAAAGCAGTACATTGTTTTCAAGAACATTTTTTTTACAGGATATATATTAGTATGAGTTTTTAAAAAATGTTTTTTAAATATATAGATTTTTTAATGTATTCAATTTACTATTTTTACATGATTTTGAGTTTTAAACTTTATTATACTTATACTATTATACTGTAAAATAAATTTTCATGAAAAACAATGTACCGCCTATAGACATATAAAACTGGAAAGAAATGAACCGCTAGGGAGGTTAAAGCTGTCCAAAGCTGGAGAGGGTACACTTTTATCAGTGAAGCTGGGTGATCCAGCAAAGCTGGAAGGATTTCTTCAAAGGCATTTGCTATTTGCTAGCAAATGTTGTAAATCCTGGACCAGATCTATTTCAGGTTTGCTGGATCACCCAGCTTCACTGTTGAAAGTATATCCTCCCCAGTCTTGGAGAGCTTTAATAAATCAGGCCCAGGGTGTCATATAAACAAACCTAGGTGCACACAGTCACAGAAAAAATAAAAAGAATGTATTAAAACAATCTGGCCTCATGAAATAGCATTGTACCATATGGAGAACATTCTACTGGATGGGTACATATGCCTGGAGTACATATGCCACATTTATTTTTTTTTCTAGTGGTTTACTCTTTACTTCTTGGCAATATGATGCCCAGTAGGATGAGGAAAAGAAAAGTTTAGTGTCATATGTTACATTCGGTTTTTGCATGATTGGTGATAAGAATCCAACTATCCATGATTGCATGTCATGACCACATCACAGAAAAAATGGGTGGACATTCTTTTTTCTTTTTGAATTTTAAGCTCCTTGATCATTTTTATTGATCCTCTCCTCCTCCTGTGTCACTTTCTGTATCTGTCTCTAATTTGAAACCCCTATTTAATGTACAACATTGCGTAATATGTTGGCGCTATATAGAACCTGTTGATTAATAAAATAAATAATAATAATAATAATAACATATACCTACATGAATATGTGCTTTTTTCTTTATCTACTTGGAGCTTTTCTTTAAATAGACTAAATTACAATGCTAAATGTTACGGTCTGATTGGTGGTTACAGCTGCACAGCTTAGACATTTGGACAATGTTACCAACAAAACAAGTTTTTATTTAAATAAAGCAATAGGTAATATGTAAAAATATACAATGATAAATAAGTACATCGGAAATCTCAGTAGACTAAAACCATGAATATGCCATCAGCTTGATCATCAAGAAAAGAATTGTAAAGAAACAAGAATCAAGAAACTTTCTAATCTGTAATGTTCCACAAGTTTATAGATATAAAAAACACATGAATGCTCATAAACACAATTTAATTGGAAGCATTAACAAGCATTTGAACTTGAAAAGCTTATGCATTAATTCATGTTATAAGCCTACATTAATGGATGCTTATAAGTGTGAAAAGTTCCTTAAATCTGAACACCAGGCAAGTAGAACAATACAAGATTGAAGTTAGAATACAGGAGCTGTTTTTAATGTATTTATTCTTACTTATATGTGTGATAAGGTTCAAGTTTGGGATGCAGAAACAAGTCTCCAACCTCCACTATAGCTCAGCTTGTTTAACAAAGCATTCCTACCTGCTGATTAAAAAAGAAGGGGCAGCGGCACTCTGATAAGGTCATCCATCTACATTACTAGCTGCGTTTAAATAAACATTTTTTATATAAAGTTATGCGTTAATTGATGTTTTATATCTGCCTGTAGGTCATATTTAAGGTTACTAACAGCTCTTACATATCTTGCATATTATTACATTTTTCTCCTTTTATCTGTCTTTATTTACCACTGATATATCCCAGAATAACCGCATAATTCAATTTATTTTCCAAGAAGCCTGCACAGAGCTGAAATTCTGATATCTCCTGCCACATCCTTAGGTTTACTGTAGTCTTTTATCTTTATATTATATTGACCAAGGATTCTGCATGATTAAAGGGATGCATGGATCATATATGGAAATCGTGTTTCCTATTATATAACATCGGTATTGGTCTTATGGATACAGTCAGGAAATCCTCCCACTTAGCAAATACTCCCATAAAGTGGATCGGGGTTGCCTAACTCAGTATCTACAGAGCAAAAACATTATTCTGGAACACACATTGATAGGATTTTGCACTTGAAGATGCAGAAATGCAACAAAAATGAAGCTGACTTTAAGGTCCAGATACTTTATTTCATGAAATACAGCCCAGGAGCCATATGCAGCCCTTTGGTTGCTGTGTGGCCCTTTGCAGACCTCAAAAGTCAATAGTGGAAGCATTTATTTGTAAAGAGGCTGTAATGACTGTAAAGACTAGAAGTCTCATGTAGAGTGTCCCAAGTTTCTCAATATTTCCTGTAGTGAGTCTTCCCACCACCCCCGATAAAGGTTTACAATCTCCCATTGGATTGGATATTAAAGCTCTCCAAGACTGGAGAAGAACGCTTTTCATGGGAGAACCTGGCTGATCTAGCAAACCTGGAAAGGATTTATTCCAGGATTTAAAGCAGTTGCCAACTAAGAGCAAATGATTTTTAAGAAATCCATTCCAGGTTTGCTGGATCTCACAAGTTCCCCCATCAGGCCCATTGTCTCCTCCAAAATGGCTAAAGTCTCTAACAGTCTTTTGTCATATACCAAATGCTATGAGCAGATCTGTCAGGCATCACACTTAAGGCATCTTACAAAATGATAATCACAACTATTTGTGGTGGTCGTACATGTCCACTTATTTTCATCAACATGATAGCTTTTATTATTCTAGCTTACTCTAGGTTTCCTCCAGAGATTGCTAGGGATTCCTCGAACTCTGGCTGATTGACTTGCCATTTGATGATGCCTACAACTTTTTGAGACAAACACCACTTGGCAGACCCAGCTGCATGACTCTAATGATGTTTTTAGGTGTTTATAATGGTGTTATTTCAACCACCACTGTAGAGGGGATTCTTTCTACTAGCAACCTATTTAAGAGTTTTTTTTTCCAATCAGCCCCCCAAAAAATGGTTTTATTATGGGTTCCCTAGAAATTATTTCTAGAGTTTCTCAGGGTTAAAAGGTTGAGAAAGGCTCCTCTAGCTTGTATATCTATAGCTCGTACAAAAGTGGTAAAGATCAGTCCAGCTATCAGAACTTACACCAGTCCTAAACCCAACCAGTCCAACCAACAGCACTTTGCTCGTGGATCCCAGCAGTTGCAGTGAGAATTATGATGTTGGTCAATGGGCTGTAATACCAGTGATCTCTCTCAGTCTTTTAAAATGTTCCTAGTCCTCTGGGTCCTTCAACATTTCTAAAGTCTCCAACTATACCTGTGGCATGTCCAAGACTTCTGATCCTTTCTTTTAGTAAGTTGTCTGTCTCTGACAGTCTTTTTTTTACCTTTATGTATACTGAACAGTATGTGCAGCCTTTTGGTGACAACATGGGCTACAGTTGAGGACCCTTAAAACGTCATGGACTCCAATTGATCTAGTGTTTCTCAACCTTTTTTAACATAGGGGAAACCCTTGAAATAACTTTCAGGTTTTCAGGGACCCCCTACTATAGTTACTATATCCACAACTCACAGTACATTAGTGTGGTGGTCAATGGGAATAATGGCCCTTGCATAATTGGCCAGTGGGGAGTTTGTCAGCCTTTTAGACAGACAAAGTGATCATTGGTGTCACTTAAACTGACCTGGAAGCCACCGATTGTTCATTGCTCAAGAAACCCCTAGCAACCTCCGAAAGAACCCCGGATGATCTAAACCAAAGGTGATGTAATAAATTTTATTTGGATAATATTAACCACCTGAGCATTATGAGGTCTAGATTTCTGTACCAAAAGTGTTCCACTGTTTTTCATGAAATTTTTTTTTTTAAATTGTAGACCTGTAACTTACAGAAATATGTCCGAACAAGGGTCTAGTAGATATTATGAACATAAAAAATGTTTGAAACACACAATCATGTAAAAAAAAAAAATTACTTTTAATAAAATTAAAGGAAAAACACAAAAATCAGCTTAAACATGACTACATAAACAAATCAAAAATACTGAAAATACTGAAAAAGCAATAACTCTGTATATTGTAAAGTACTATATTATTCTAAAACACCTCCCTAGTATGGCAATTTTTAAAACTTTGATTGTGTATTTATTGGAGTTTGTTTTGAATTATTTTGTATTTGATTGGATACGGGAGTTTGTATCCAATCCAATACAAAATAAGAATTTGAATTTCCAAGTTATTTACTTTTATTTTATTTTTTTTTTATTTTTTTGTATTGGATTGGATACGGGAGTTTGTATTCAATCCAATACAAAATGAGCGTTTGAATTTACCAGTTATGTACTTTGTATTAATTTTATATTATTTTGTATTGGATTGGATACATGAGTTTGTATCCAATCCAATACAAAATATGAATTTGAATTTACCAGTTATATACTTTGTATTTATTTTGTATTATTTTGTATTGAATTGGATACAGGAGTTTGTATCCAATCCAATACAAAATATGAATTTGAATTTACCAGTTATATACTTTGTATTTATTTTGTATTATTTTGTATTGAATTGGATACAGGAGTTTGTATTCAATCCAATACAAAATGAGAGTTTGAATTTACCAATTACATGTACACTTTGTATTTATTTGAATTATTTTGTATTGGATTGGATACAGGAGTTTGTATTGAATCCAATACAAAATGAATAAATGAGTTTGAATTTGAATTTCCCGCACACGCGCTGACGTCATCGAGCACGCAGGGAGAAGCCGAGCGGCTTTTTTTTCTCCGCCGGCCGGCTTCTTACCGGTCCCGCTGGTATAGGAGAAGGCACCCGACGCTGGAGAGGGAGATCGACGGAGGACGACGCTGGAACACGAACACGACGCTGGATGAGCACAGTGGGACCAGGTAAGTGGGGATTTTAATTTACAGAAAATCTCGG
Organism: Pyxicephalus adspersus; assembly: GCF_032062135.1. Lineage (NCBI taxonomy): Eukaryota > Metazoa > Chordata > Amphibia > Anura > Pyxicephalidae > Pyxicephalus > Pyxicephalus adspersus. Next base: position 147,321,623 of record NC_092859.1, read on the forward strand.
GGTTAACCAAAACAGCAACTTTTTTTAGCCCGTACGAAGGTCGGGCTTAACGGTCGGGAGGTTTATATTACTACACAGTATTTATATAATGCTGACATATTACACAGCGCTGTACAAAGTCCATTGTCATGTCACTAGCTGTACCTCAAAGGAGCTCACAATCTAATGTCCCTACCATAGTCATATGTCTAATACAGCCTAAGGTCAATTTTGGGGGGAAGCAAATTAACCTAACTACATGTTTTTGGAATGTGGGAAGAAACCCACACAAACACAGGGAGAACCTGCAAACTCCATGCAGATAGTGTGCTGGTTAAGATTCAAACCTGGGACCTAGCACTGCAAATGGCAAGAGTGCTAAGCACTGAGCAACCATGCTACCCAATGTGATATGATTTATTTATAATGATATAAGTATGTTATTACAACTGTGAAGTCAATGATGGAAATAAAGAGGAGTACAGGTGAAATGGGCATATTCCATTATCCCCCTCTCACAAAAGACTTGCTACCATTCCTGACATATCACTGAGATATCATTGCTCCCACAAAACTGAGCTATACATGATTTACTCTGATTTTAGATAAATTACATTGGTGGCAGTAATATTTGAACAGAATAGTAGTCTCCCGCTGTTATCAGGATTACTGATTATCAAATCAAGCATCATTTTAATGCTGGTTAGAGTTTCTCATTTTAACTGCAGACTGCTTGTCTATTGGTATAACGGAATTAACCATCTGTGCCGACTTATTACATACCGCTTTCTTCCTAAAAACCTTTATAATGGTTTACTTTATCTGCCAGCAAAGATTATTCCAGTATTTTTTATTTTTGCAGAAATATTTTTGCTATAAATATCTAATAAAAGCAAATTTGTGGTCAGTTATTATATTGGAATTAAAGTCAATGTTTGTGTCAATTTGCCACATTTTTTTTATTTCTAGGAACTGTATCATTTTGCAAACACAATTCTAAAATGGTTAAACTGACTTAATTTATTTCTCCTTTGAAGACTAAGTCTACCTACACACATCAGATGATTCTCAGGGATAGTATTGGATGAGAATCTGTCAGCGGCCGACCAATCTCGTTCATGGATCTGTCCTGGCGGTGAACAAGGAACAACCATAATGCAAGAAAAGGGGAGAGTGCACGCTCGTACTCCCCTCCCCATAAAACACAATAGCACTGTATGTACAGCACTCGTTCATGCTCGTTCTTTCAGTCTTTTGATGTTGAAAGGATTGTGAAAGATCTTTTCCAATGAAAAAAGTCTTACATTTGTACTTTGACTCAGACCCACTGGATATGTGCAACATTAAGATTATTTGATGTATAAAAAGAAGGAGATAAGCTTTTAATTGATAAGTAAACAAAGTAGAAAGATTCTGTGCAACAAATGAACTATTTCCACCTATTTACTAAAGCTTGACGTACAGTTGTGCTACATATATGCTTACTTTATAAGACATCACACACCTGAGACATATAATAGTATCAGAGAATCTTCACTTAGTAAAGTGAAGCTTTTTTGCCTTTGAATTTACAATTATGTTCAGGGGGATTTTCCTTGCATTTACCTTAATGACTAAATTGAGCACAACTTGACTTTATTCACATTGCTAAGTCAAAATTCACTACTTCTTTGGAGCGGGTTTAGACCTGCATATGACAGCTGTCAGTAATGAGCGGTATTGCTTACTCTCATCCCCCCACCCCCCACCCTATTCATTACCTATGGAGCTGCCACAGGGAGGCGTCATGATGTACCACTATGTAAGTGTCTCCCAAGAGGGAGTGGTTCTCTGCAGTAAGTGCACTGCAACCTCACCGCCAGTGTAAACTTAGCTTTAGCAAAGCAGCCCCAATACATTTAGGCAACAAAGATAACAACCAAAGATAGAGGAATAAATTAGAATATGATATTTAATACAAAGTGCCCTGGTGGATGTGTTGTGCCCTGTGGAATATGTTTCATTAAGTATACTACTCCACGTTAGTCTTCATATAATATATGTTTGCTTTTAAAATCTGATTCATTTCTGGGGAAATGTCTATATGCCTACCCAGTATAGCATAAAACATGGCCAGGATTCTAATCCTTCCCTAGCCTAACCAAAACTAAGCCAGCTCGGCCCCCCCTGCTCCCTCCTCCCAGCAGTCATTGCAGTCCTCTAGCTTTGTAATCTCTCATGTAAAAACAGAGCACCATGAATGATGTTTCCACTGTCAACATTGAGAATTCATTGTTCCACAATACCTGCAGCTACAGAGGTTATTGAAGGCCCATTCTAAGTGAATTTTTTGTTTCTTATGAATATTTGATCACTGGGCACTTTTAAAATTTAAAGTAGGATTCCAGAAAGCATAAATCTAAAGCTTTGTGGAAGTTAAGTGTAATGTGCATTTTGCAGTTCGAACTCCTACACCCAACTAGTCACCTCCATACAAGTCTATGTGGTCAACTAGACCAATTCAGCTGTGCAAAGCAATTGGACTAGTTAACAAAAATGCTATTGCTGATAGTGAGATTTTCAGGGAATTATATCACGTATGTAAAAACTGCACGTTACATTTATCTCCCACTGTACTTCATGATTTATTCTTCCCGAGATCTACTTTATAAATAAGAACTCCATATAAATTGGGATTATATGTTAAAACAGTAAAGATAAATCTGCATTACCATACTTAGTAGACATAGTAAGACTATAAATATATAAATTATAATAACTTATGTGATCACATTCACTGATTTACTTCCAGCAAAGATTTCCTAAAGCACAATATCCCAGATCATGTCAGAGTGATGCTACACCATGGCTTGTGATTTTATAAATGGACTATTAGAATATTTATTATGTTACTGGCATCAGCAGAACTTGATTGTGGCTGTTTTATTGCGTATATCTTCACCATTTTTAGCTTCTTTTGAGGTATACAATACACACTGCACTGCTAATCATTAGCTTACTCTGTACATAAACATAAATACGTAGTAACCTGCGTAGGAAAAGTACAAATTGTTACTCTAGTCTGCATTTACTTCAAATGATTCCTCATGTTCTGAAGAATGATAATCTTACCCGTCTGAATATAATTGTGTGTTTTAGGTGAACAGTTCATGATAGAAATGTCATCTGACTATCCTCGACAAATATGAGATTTATGTTCAGCTTGGTCCTTTTACTTTGTTTTTACATTTAAATCTGCTCAAAGTCACTTCTAACTGTAACTATATTGATATTATTATTATTAACAAGTATTTATATAGCGCCAACATATTACACAGCGCTGTACACTAAGTAGGGGTTGCAAATGACAGACAGATACAGACAGTAACACAGGAGGAAGAGAGAACCCTGCCCCGAAGAGCTTACAATCCAAGATATTTGTCTATTTCTTTAATTCACAAGATAAGTAAAACAGATACCATTCTGTTCTGGTTAGTTGCTGTGGAATGCTCTTTTTATTCTTTTAGTGTATAAACATAAACATACTCAGCTAATTAATTACCAAAGCTAAAAAAAACATTGATTATGTAGCACTTTGTATTGCTCCTATGCAAGAAGTTTACACAGTTACTCTAAAGTAAGCTTACACCTAAAGATATGCAAAACATATTCCTAGATAAATGGATAATATATGCATTTAATTCATACAAACAATTGCTTATGACTAGTCACAGTTAGACTACCAGCTATGTGAATAAAGATGCAAAACAAACTGGGTATACACAGTAAAAGGAGAGAAACATTCATATATATATATATAATATATATTATATATTTAACATACAATGCTTTTAAGTCTGGATATTCACAAAGCTTAAGTTTCTTCCATTATATGTGTAAATAGTTTTACATATCAAATTGGAAAAACCATGTCCACCAAGATATAAAAATTATGTGTTTTGTTTTTTTAATGTCCTATTGATTGACTATGATTTATTACTCAATAAACTATATGTCCTATTGTCCGTTATATAACATAACCTTAAATTGTTTTAAATGTCATGCCTTGAATAAAATGTTTTAATCCCATATATTTATAGCTATTTTGCAAGTGTTTTGTATGATGAAAACTGTAATACATATTTATAAAACATGTCCAAGTGGCAAAAGTGCTGCAAAAAAACTTTCAGCACCAACTAACATTGGACAGCAGTTCTTTTGCATGTTCACTCATCTATATAGAATAACTCTAGTTATAAATATTTTATTTTATAGTTAATTTTTTAATAAATTTATTTTTATGTTACAATTTGTTTGTATGGCTCAAATGTAAACAGTTGCCATTTTTTTTTTATTATAGTAAATTCCTTTTTTTCTGTAATTTTACAATTCGCAACATGCTAGCTATATTTTTATGTCAAATTGTTGGTTATTTTAATATTTAACTATTTTCTTTTTGTATTGTCCAAGTGGACTTTGTATAAGTAATGAAGATACTATTGTATTAGAGTACAACTGTACAGAAACATCTATACTTGCATGATATACCTTTCTTTTGGTTATGGAAATGCACAAATGCCTTTTTTACATAGTAGTAGATATAGATAGATGATTCTTTATATATTACCAGCATTAAAAAATGTATATTACATGTACATGCATAGTAATTTACTTCTATATATTTCTATATCACAGACCAGAGACATCTAGTTTTTTTTAAGTGAATGTTATATACATATCCCTGATATAAATAATAAAAATTAGTAGTAAATGTCCTGTTTTTTGATTTACACACTGGTCCTGTTCTATTCTTAATAGTAAATCATGTTCTCGTCTTAAAAAGGTATATCTGTGTTTTTCATTTGCATATGTCCTGAATAAAATACAGATAACAAATGTTATTTGTGGTTACTAATATTGTCTAGTGTACTTTATCAGGCAACTTCACCTGACATATCATTAAACATCTAAAGTAATGACAATATCATCTGTTTTATCTGTGATGTATGCATGCATTGTCATATATTGTATAGAAAGCTTGTGATGTGTTTGTATTACTTACAGTATATGTAGTTCTTGCAATACAGCTATATATTTCTGCTTTATGGTTAATATATAAATATATACATATATACTTAAATAAATATATATATATATATATATATTACCAGAATAAAAGCTAATATATATATATATATATATATAAATGAATAAAATGAAGTTACAACTCTGGAAGTCAGTATTATGAAAACAAGGTTTAACTGATAATTGGTTAATACAATCTACACATAAAATTGTTGTTCTTTCCATTAACCAATAAAGGAAAAGGAAACATATTGTTCTGGGACTATAACATTGTGCTGGATATATAACACAATCCATTGATTTTAATAATCATTGTATTATAAAATCTGGACTACTACATACATCTACCTCCAATTCTATTTTGCTTCCTAGATGCTTACTCATAATTTCAGAATGCAGTTTGTTACATTGCTAACTGAATAAAAGGCATCACATTTTTTGTTTTATTGCATTGTAATCATGTGAATTTAGAACTAAACTACAGAACTATTTAGAACTAGTCTCCATTATAACACTTCAATGATATCTGTGATTTAAAAATGTTGCAAATTTTATGCTGACCATACACACTTTTCTTTTATTGTTGTACAATTAAAATGATTTTTTTTACATTTTTCCTGGAAACTTTTATGTTTTTGCTTCCTTTTGTTGAACAGATATTTTCAAGTTTAAAATGTATTTTTATCCAGGCTTGAATCCTGATTTGGAATATGTTCATGTTCTTCAGTTATCTTTTAAAAAAAATAATACATTTTTGATTTTAAATTGGTCAGTATACATTTTTTTTAAAATAATATATGTTTTTCTTAATATTTTATTGTTTGTTATATGCATAAATTATATTCTTTTTGCTACATTTTACACTAATTTATGTACAGCAACAACATAAAGTGATTTCTCAGATTACATTACTATAAATCTGGTTGGTTAAAATGTATTTATTAACCTATAAATGAGAAATGTTGTTATATATATAATATATATATACAAACAAACATAGCTTTTTGTTTTGTTTTTTTGCTGCTAGTGTGTTTTATTTTTCTAGTTTTTCAACAATAATATTTGCATGATACATCTTTTTTAACTGCTGTGATTTGCTTTTTTCATGTTTATTTTGTAACTTTTATTTAGAGCTTATTCATATTTCTATCCTAAAAAATTTGAGAGAATTACCTTAAAGCAATATGTTTGTAAATGCTTATATCTGATACAATGTTTAATATTGGTTTTGGATGTTTTGTTGAAAACCAAATCATATTTTTTACTTACATAAAGAACAATACATGTTTTATATTTTCACAACTATTACTATGTAAATTCCTTCATGTTTCTGCAGGTTATGTTTACAGATGGAATTCTTTTTGCTTGTATATACTTTCAATTTTGTAACAAAATATAAAGAATAAATACCAAAAAGGCAAATAATAGGAGAAGAATAAAAGATAATTGGTGTTTACACTACAAAAGTGTTAAAATGTATTTTGAAAAAATACAAAAAATATATATTTTTGGGTAAGATATAGCAACGGGTAATATGTTACTTTAAAATCTTGTCATATTAATGATAAGTTATGTGATTTTTTGAATAAAATACAAGACAGGAAAATATTAGACGTGTATATATATTCTGAATTCAAAATTCAGCTCCAAAAAGAGAGATTGTAGAAAATTGCAACAAACCCATCTTTGATTATAATACCATATGTTTTGATGTCTACAATGGATGAAATGGTATAATATGGCATAACCTATAGCAAGAATCCACTCTATAGCTGCTCATTAAGGAGTATGTGAAGCAACACAAATGAAGAAATTATGCCAAAATATATTAAGAATATATATGTAGGCATTGGGTAATATTAATAAAAAAAAGTGACATCATTGACTAACATGGGCAAAAGTACTGTTGCAAATATGACATCAAATAGTATTTTTTCATGTTTCAAATACATTACCAATAAAATAATTTCAATAATCATTTTTAACAAATAACAAGTGGAATACCTAAGAAAATTATTGGCAACAACAGTTGCTAAAATATTAACAAAATATGTAGGGTACATTCTTTTGCAAACTAAAAATGCAATTAAAGGTAGGCGTAAAAAGGAAAAATGAATCATAAGAACCCCTACAACACCAATAATCTATAAAACAGCATAAACTGCTATTTGACATGATGCAACATTACAATGTCCCAATAACACTACCTGACAAACTATAACAAAAATTAAACATATATATTTTTTTAATTTATAAAGGAAAATTACATTGTTACCATTACCTGAGCCCACACACCTGCTGACATTTTTTCCCTATTTATGGGAGCAAACTCAATCCTGAGGCTGCAATGTGGATTGTACCTGGTGTCAACGATATTGGCATGCCCCATAAATAATGTCACAAACTGATATATCGAACAGAAAATAAGAATAAAGGAGAATGTAGGTGACATACATTGATTTATTTTCTTTGCAACCATGATAGCCTCTGTTATATAAAAATAAGAAAAACAAACCCTTGAAAAAGTGTTTTTTCTAATAATGTATCTGGTCACAGTTTAAAAACATACAAAGACAAACATTACCACAATTGTTTAATGGTCTTTTTAAATTATTCAACATATTAGGGTCTCAAAATAACATTATTCATCCCTTGTATGTAATTTTGTTTTTTTTATATATATACTATATATACAATGATTGTGTTTAATGATGAATAAAGTTACTTAATCTGAACTATGATTTATCTTGCAAAAAATGCTATTTTTTCTTTGGATCCTTGCTGCAGTACAGGTCACTTACACTACATCGCTACATCATGCAAAACTGGCTTTCTCCAATAATTTTTAAAGAATGATTTGTAAAAGTTAAAGTTTAAGCTATTCTGAAACAATTGTATACAATCATTCGAATAGGTAAAAAAAACACAACTTTTTTATACATTTCTTTTTATAAACCAAGTCATTGCAGTTGTTATAAACTCAATATTTTCTCCCTAAGTTGTTCCCTTCTTATCAGGTTCATTAAAACAAACCTGTGTGAACTCATACTACATTAAAATGACTCTTTATTAAATCAGTCTTTACTATTAATTAAGACCATTGTTTTATTAGTATTCAGCAGGAAATTAAATGAAATTGTCTGTGTATTGTATAGATTTATCCTATTTTACATCTACATCATAGGTACTATCATTGTTCATTTTCACATAAAACATTGGATGATCAAATAAACTAAGCAAATATTTTTACATAGTACAAAAAAAGCTAGTATTTCCCAATTTTTAAATTACAGGTTTGTACTTTTTCTTTTACTCATAGCTTGTTATTTAATTAAGATATATATATATATATATATATATATATATATATATATAT
>NC_092859.1:147330160-147339066 GCF_032062135.1 Pyxicephalus adspersus
TTCTCTACTTTTACTTTGTTTACCCAGTTTGTTTTGCATCTTCATTCACATAGCTGGTAGCCTATAACTGTGACTGATAATTAGCACTTGTCACCTCTGCTAAAAGTTCCCCATTATACACCCAGCACTGCAGATGTGATCCGCCTCCTGTACCCGGCCTGCCGTCTTTATAGGCACTTCGTTATTTTTCTTTGCAGCAATAAAAGGGGACTGGACAGATTTTACTGATGGGATAATTACAGAGCTTGTGGCAAATGCAGGTTTTGGTATATCCCATGTTCCTTGGTTTGTTAAATCTGGAAATCATGAAACATGAACTCTCAAGTTATAACAAACAACTTAAGGCACTAGTCTGCATGTATTATACTGGGGCATATATATACTTCATTTGACACATCAATTAATTTGATATAACTGGCAGTTACAATCCAAAAGTCCAGTTCAAAAAGCCAAAAAGCGTTAAAGCATTAAATTGTAAGAACTAACAAGATTTGACTTGATTGTTGTTGCATCAAGTGGTGAATATTGATTGCTATTGTTGGATCACTGCCATTGTGTTATTCCTTACTAAATAAACCTAAAGATGTATGTCATTAGCAGTGTGTAATATGGTAATATATTATTATTATTATTATTATTAATAAATAGCACCAACATAATACACAGCGCTGTACAATAAATAGGGGTTACATATGACAGACAGAAACAGACAGTGACACAGGAGGATGAAAGAAGCCTATCATAGAAGCTTTATCTTCATAGTATCTTGCAATCAATGTTCAGATTATTCCTAAATTGGTCTGGAATAACTTTTTTTTTTTTGGATCTTTATGAATAGGTTTTACCCTCACATTTTCAAGATCTTGATATGTAATCTCATGGCTATTACCAAAGCACCTCCTTTACATACATACATATTTTTTTAAGCTTTTAATAAACTGTTACTAATTGCTGTAACACTGTACCTAAAATTGTTAGTTATTGTTTGCCTCTATCAGTATGTGCTGGGACTTGTCATGAAGGAGACCCTGAGTACTTATTCAGTCATTTTCTCCTTGAAGCAAGGTTTGCACTATGTAAAAAAAGTTTTTGTTAAAGGATAAGTAATTTCATGGCATCCCATTGAATTCAGTTATATAATTTGTATTATGGATTTTATAACAAGTTTTAGTGTGCCAGGAACAATACATAAGCACCGCAGTCAGCACATGTTGAGACGCGATAGATAAAAAGGTTTTATTGTGTGGAGCTGTCCTTGCCCTCAATATTTCTATCATAAGATAACCACTAAAGAGAATCTGAACAATAAGTATTTGATGTGAAATGTTTATTGATATTGTATCTAATTTTCATATATCATGTCCTAAACCAAAAAACAAATGTTAAAACGGTAAAATGTTTTTCTTAGTTATTACAAAATATTGCATATGACTGTTTATCCCTTGCAACCAGCCAATAGTGTAATTGAGTCAGTTTTGGGGAAGTCATTTTGCGGCTTTGTTGTGAATAAGTTATAATAAAATATGTTGATAAAGCTGAATAAATGAGAAACCCTCTAATCCTTAATTCCCACCCTCCAGCTCATGCTCATGCTACTGCTGGGCTTTCTAATAAGTATGTCCAGCATGGTGGGAGCAAAGTATCATGAAAACACTTTTTTTATTAAAAGTTTACACAATAATAACAAAAGAATCAAAATACAAGATATAAACATGTATATTAACAATGAAAATATTTAGAAAGAAATACCAAAAACATTTATTTTCTCTTTAGTCTTTTTCACTTATTTAAAAGGTGCCATTGAAACAATAGAAAACCCTGCACAGATCTGTCTATAGTTTGCAGACCTTCACTTGTAGTTCATTCTCAACATCAGAATGGATTAACCAATCTAATGATAGTATAATAATTAAAATAGGATTCTGTAATAGTTAGGAACTATTTTTTGGAAAATGCATTTCAATGCATTAGTAACTTAAATGTTGCATAGAATTTAAAGTCCTTCCATAGGGGAATAATGGCTCCCTTTACTTTTTTATAGTATCTGGTATTGTTAAATTAAAGGGAAGTTGACTTTGTGCCTGGGTTATCGATGGGTTATCTATTCTACTTTATTCTTATTGAAAAACAGAAAACTGATATAACTATGAATTACAAAATGTTTCTCTATGCATTGAGAAAGCTTAACTATCTGTTCTTTGGATGTTATGTTTTTTTTTTTTCATGTGACTCCCTTATGCTTGTTGTAAATTCCCTTAAAAAATCAATAAAATAATAAAAAATACAAAATGTTTCTTTATGGTAAAGATGAGCACAGACACAATATGGATTTATAATGCATGATATAGATATTATCATAGCAAATAATTGCATCAATGGCATTTAGAACTAATCACACAAGGGTCTCTTTATTAAATGTTAATCAGATATGCCAACCTGTAGCCTCTGTATGAAATAAAAAAATATATTAAAAATATATTAAAAATGTACATTTCTCTTCTATTGCTCTTGCAAGTAATTGGAGGACCCAGAGTTGAATAAAAAAAAATGACAATAGATTTGCAGGGTGTTTATAAGCATTTCATTTCAATTATAAGGCGCTACAAAAACTACTTTCAGCCAAAGACAAGGGGAAAGTAACCTTTTGCCTATAATTAGTACAACAAACAGCTCAAGATAATTCCATGCACCCTAGTAACATAAATAATGCACATTTGCAAAAAAAAGCAAGGGCTGCACCAGGCTTTGATCCCAAATATCTTATTAATGTATTTAAATCCTTAGAAGAGAAAAATACTCCATCTCTAAGTATTATATGTATACAGCCATCCATGTATTAATGTATCTCCAGAATGAATTTATTTACAGTTTCCATAGTGCTATCATTTATCAATATTTGATATAGATATACAATATATCCAGTATATATATATGAATATATATATATATATATATATATATATATATATTATTTTATTTTATTTTTTTCAATGAACATTATTTGCATCTAGCTAGCTGGCCATACAATATCTGCCCATTTTTAACTTTGCAAGTACTATATCTATGGCATGAAGGGAAATACAATTACTTATATTCTATATATTTGCCATGTGTCACATTCTGTAGCCCTCCGTTCGCGCCCCTTTTTGTCTCACACCTGACTTTCACTATTTAATCATTATGTATGTATGATGAATACTCATACATATATGTAAAATACCCCAAATGAAGCTACCAGTTTCTAAAAAAGCACACAATGACATACCTAAATAAATTGTTAATTTCAATAAAGGCAGAGATGATCAGTCATGCAGCAAATAGAAGCTGACATTGAGTTTAATTAAGCAAAACAAGGCCGGTAGAGGCAGTGTGGGAGATGGGAGCAGTTGGTGAGCAGACAAGCACATAGCATTTAGCCTGGCTTTATGTGAAGGTCATTATTACCAGAATCATAAAGCCAGAAGACTTGGACTTTCACTGGCATGGGACCATAGCCAGAGACAGAACTATCTATCCACTATCTATTATGCCATAGAGCCTATATGAGTGTATTATATTTACCGATGCATATAGCAAGAAAAACACACATCATTACTAACATAAAATAACATTGTACTTATTGACATATATTTACAATAAAGTCAATTTCATAGAGTCACTTTCCCAGGGGATTTGACAGATTGTCATTAGGATACTAAGCACCCATGCATATAATGTTGCAGAATTCAGATTCTAAACACATCATGCAAATGGAAAAAATATATCACTGGAAAAGACAAAGAAAAAGTTGAACCCTTGTCACATTTAAGATCCTTTTGTTATGTGATCAAAAACTGTGATCTCATCTTCATATGAGTCATATTAATAAAAATAAGGAACAATTTACATTGGATTATCTCTAATAAATGAATAGTTTAAACAATAGCCAATGTATGTGACTTTACAACAGACTTTCTCAACCTTTGTATTTTTAATTTTTTATATTGTTAATAAACAGTATTTATATAGAGCGAACACATTATGCAGCGCTGTACATTAAGTAGGGGTTGAAAATGACAGACAGATACAGACAGTGACACAGGAGAGGACCCTGCCCCGAAGAGCTTACAATCTAGGAGGTGGGGAAAGTATCACACAATAGATGGGGGATATGGAGTTGGGAGAAGTAGTGAGAGTTTTAGGACACAGAAGAAGACGAGTAGGGCAATTTGAAAAGATGGGTTTTGAGTGCTCTTTTAAATGAGCAGAGTGTAGGAGCAAGCCGAATAGGAGGAGGAAGACCATTTCAGAGAATCTAGGCAGCCCTAGAAAAGTTTTGAGTGGGGGAAGCCCTGGAAAAGTTTTTATCCTTGAGGAGCCCTTGAAATAAAATTTACACATAAGGGAATTCTTGCTATAAAATAATACATGTACACCTTTTAGTACATTAGTATGATCAGATGTTGTAGATATGTTACACAAAAGAATGAAGGTTTGAGTTTTCCTTGAGTATTTGATCACAAGGTGGATCATTTGTGGTTTGTTTTTTGGTGGTATCCAGTAGAAAGAAGAATGCCTTCTTGCATCGGTAGTCATTGGGAAAATGCCACCCTAAGAGACAGCTGAAAAAATGATCTGTTACAATTATTTACTCATCTGAGAGAAAAGATAAAAAGGCTTCACTGCTTTTAAGCCATTGGTTCTACTGAGTGACCTGGGGGGGTCAAAACTCCACAGATACCATCAGGCTGTCAGTCCACTATGGTCTTTTACTTAAGGAACCCTCACCGGTCTCTGGAGGATTCCTAGGATATATAGACCCCATTTTCATTGCTATTTCCTGAAGACTAGTTCTGTAAAGTAAGTTGGAAGGAATCAGACAGAGTGCATCAGTTTTGCATGTAAATTTATTTTACATTGTAGGCTATAATTCTTAGGCATAATTCACCAAATTATGTCTAATATTTAATAAATTTATTACATTTATTAATAAACTTAAAAAAATCTGTTAAAAAACAAATAAAAAAATACAAAACATGTAATATAACTGAACAGTAGTATGTATAATATATATATATAATATAATTATATATATATATAATATGATTACTTCTTTGTATTGGACTCAATACGGCTTTTTTATATTGAATCCAATACAAAATTATTTAAATTTCCTGCGGATCCTCCCGCCCGCCCCGACGCCTGCACTGGGAAACCCCAGAGATTGTCTCTGCAGCTCGCGGCTGAAGATCAAAGAGGAAGGGCGTGTCCCTAGGACCTGCGGGGACCAGCAGGATGCCAGGGGACACAAACGGAGCAAGGCAAGTGTTTTTAAAGTTAAGTTTAAGGCGACCCCGAGTGTGACTCGGTATTACCGATTTTAGCATGTAAAATCCACCCCGAGTCACACTCAGGAATACCGCTGGGGGGGGGGGGTTAAATGTTCCTTCAATAAACGAATTTGGCCTGTTTTATTAAAGCTCTCTAAGATGGAGAAGATAGACTGGTATGGCAGAACCTAGGTGATCCAGCAAACATGCAATGGACTTCCTACAAATCATTTGCTATTAGTTGGAAAATGTTTCCAATACTGGACCAGATCCATTCCACATTTGCTGGGATCACCAAGGTTCTTCCAATGATAATCTATCTTCACCAGTCTTGGAGAGCTTTAAAAAATCAGGCTAATTGTGTCTGGAACCCCAGGATTCTATGGAACCTACACGTCATGAAATTCTACTGCTCAAAGATTTCCAGGCTGATTTACATGAGCGATTTAGGTCCAACACTAGCCATACCTTACAATCCTAGTCCAGTGAACAAACGTAGATTTGCTTGCTGACAATGCTTTGCATTCATATAGAAATATATATATAAAATACATATTTCATAATTACACTATAATAAATACAGAGAAAAAAATGGATCTGTCTATAGAAGAAAAAATAAAACTAAGGTTGCAATCTATTATATCTTAATCAGAATGAGTATACACTCTCCAATATACACTCTCCAGAAGTGTTATTATATAAGTTAAGGTCAAATCCAGCCTGTAATTTTATAGACTGTCAATGGGTAAAAACAAGATCCTAGGCATAGATGTGTTCATGGTATTACTACTTCTGTAGTTATTCAGCAGGAAGCCTGGTGATTGCAGTGACATGTATACAAGATAATTTAAAGTTGCAGGGAGAAGTGTGCAGCTATAAAAATTGTAGTGCAATATATAAACAAATGATAAAATGACACAGAACTATTCACAGTGCAAATTTATTCTACATTTGAACATTAGTCTATGTCCATTTAAATGTAACTTTTTATAAAGGAAATTGAAAAACAGTCATGATGTGACATAAACTAAGCAAGTTTTTATTTTCTTACTATACATTGTCATTTTCAGTTCACTAATGGCATTAATTGTAAGTTTCAAGGAGGCTCAATTCATTTAGCAGAATTGAAAACATGGATATATTATACCCATATGAAATAACAATATTTGAAAAACTATGATTCATAACAAATAAAGGTAGAAGATAACTAACTAAATAAAAATAATAATTGCACGCAGAAGGTCATTTAGGTGAAATGAATGTTTGAATGAAAACCTAGCATGAGATAAAGTAACAAACACAGAATGACTTACTGAATTACTGAATTGAATATATTATAATTTGTTGTACGTACAAAGTGTTCTCAAGAGTTCTACACCTGCCAAACAGAATTCTAACATTAATTCTCCAACTGTCAGAGACGATCTGTTGGTGGATACAGAACAGTTTAGAAATGTACTTAAAACGCAATTTAACTTTAAGTTTATTTCCACTAAATCTAGATGTTTCTAATTAAAGTTAGCAGCCACAGTCTGAGTAGAAAAGTATGCACTGCCAGCCTGACGCAAAAAAAGTGGCCCCTCTTGAGAGGTCATTCCCTGTTGATTTGTCCATTCAGCATCGAGTATAAGCTTTGCTGAATACATAGCTATAAATTTGAAACAGGAAGAGGTGTGTTGGACTTCTGCAGAGAGACCATTACTTTTTCCCTGAGAAAATGACCTGTAATGTTAGTTTTACAGTGTCTGTCACTCCCATGCTGGTGCAAAGTATTATTATTACCCAGTATTTATATAGTGCCAACATATTACAGAGTACTGTATAAAGTCCTTAGTCATATCACTAACTGTCCCTCAAAGGAACTCACAATGTCCCTACCCCAGTGATATGTTATGTATGTTAACCTTTAATACAATTAAACTAACTACATGTTTTTGGAATGTGGGAGGAAACCGGAGTACCCGGGAAAAACCCACACAAACATGGGGAGAACCTGCAAACTCCATGCAGATAGTGTCCTGGCCAAGATTCGAACCTGGAACATAGGTCTGCAAAGGCCAGAGTGCTAACCACTGAACCAACATGCTACCCATGCAACTAGAGTTGAGTCTCCACCAAGAAAGCGACCTTCATTTAGCCAATGAGGAAGCAATAGATGCAAGATGCATTCACTTTTGCTGTGCATTTCATAGCAACCCTACAAGAGTGCAAGTGTGGCATTGGCCCCTTTTATTTTTATGTGTATATATATAATTGAATGTTAATTGGTAATTGTTTAACTCACATTTAGACATGAAAAGTAAATTTTCATTTACAGTCATCTTTATCCGTTTTAGGGTTCTTATTACGAATCCTTACATGCTTCTGTTCAGTAAGCATTGTGGCAGACCATGCCAACTCAATTCCCAAAAATGAGTGCTAAATAGGAGGGTCTGTCTGCTATAGTCACACAATCAACCTCTGAGTTAAATTGCTTTAGATATGCAGAACCCTTACAATTGTCTCACCAAGGATTAAACTCTTAGTGTAGGACATTGCTGGGGTTGCCTGACCTCAAGCTGTGTGCTGACATCTGGGAAAAGCTAGGAGCCAATTACAAGAGCAGCAGGATGGGAATTCTACAAAATCCCCTCTACAAATTGATCACTGATGCTCTATGGATATGGAGTGTTGATGCTGCGGTTGGCAGAGAAGCGAAATGTTTCGTTTTTAACAGTTCTAAAATGTAAATTTTAAAAAAATCAAAAAAAGTTATTATCTAATACTTGTTGTGTTAACAAAACTGATAGATTCATTTCATATTAAAAAGGACCAATTGGCAAATTTGCCACCTTTGGCCAGGGTAGTTCTGGAGATCCTCTTGGCTTTTCTAGATGTATCCAATGTACTAATTCCTTCAAGCCTGTGTTATTCTACTCAATTACTATAATAAGAGATTGCAGATAATATGTTTATGTTCATTATGAGTATTTGTACATATAAGTCCATAGCATTATAATAAGGTGTTCTACATCAGTATACTTACATTAGCAATTCTTGTTTCCCCCATATCACCTGTCCCTTCTGCAATGCAGGACCTGCCTGGTCACAATGTTAGGGTTTAGTTCTACTTTAATTAGTAATCCAACAACATAAACTTGTATCAGCTAGAGATCTTTCTTATTATTTTCTCCTGCAATTTCTAACTGGCTGTAAAGTTGCTGCTGTAAATGGTTATAATACTTCTGTAGGCGCCTACATATCCTTGGTGAGCCACGGTAACCAGCAGCTGCATTGGATGCCACAAATACCATGATAAACTGCCCCAAACATTGCAAAAATCATTCAATGAGCCATGAGTGGTTGGAACTGCTATGAACCAAAACTTAAATGACTATCATTTCATTTTTCCTTGCAACACTAATGAGACAGATTTTTTTGTTACAAAAATTGTTCTTTTGTAGCAGAAATAGTAAATTTGCCTGTGAGAATTATTGACATTTAATGAATATTAACAGCACGTGAATCCTCCTGGTGCATTTGTTAAAAATTACAGGAAATGTGAATATTACTGATTGATCCATTACAACTTTATTCAAAATAGCAAATCTATCTATC